>NC_056677.1:19677500-20026666 GCF_018350195.1 Panthera tigris
CTGTGATTTGAATATTTTCCTGAAAATACTGCATATGCCTGAGGAATAATGCCTACTAATATAAATTATGGTTATTGGGGGGAATTTTCTCTTTAACTCTGACATTGAGTACTTTTTAGATAGAAAGTTGACTCAAATACTCTTTACAGCTATAGTCTTATCAATGATATAATTTTATCTGGAGTGTTTTTCAAATTCCATGAAAGTGAAGATACCAAAAAGAGAGTTGTCCTGAGTTTATCTTTTTCCTGTTTGAATATATTTTTTGGTTACAAAAAGTAGAAGTTTCTTCTGTCTTTGCCACTGTATATTAAGGTATTTTTTCCATTAGGACTAATCTAGAACTATATAAATAAAACCTTAACCTTACAGGGAGGATGTATTTCAGCTCATCTCTATAGGTGGTCCCTAGGCCACAGGTCGGCAAACTTTTTCTATACTGGGCCACGTAGAAAATATTTTAGTCTTGTGATCTCTATTGCAACTACTCAGCTTTGTCATTGTAGCACAAAAAACAGCCAGTGACTACATATAAATGAATGAATATTGTCTTCTATTGAAAGTTTATTTACAAAAAATAAGATAAGCTGGATTTGGCCTGTTGACTGAAGTTTGCTGACCCCTTCTGTAATCCAAATAGGAAAAATTCTCAGGAAAATTAGTACATTGAGAATAAAACAAGTCATAAATCTGGATAATACATAATCTTGTAAATTAGTAAGAACTTTCTTCTTTCTAATCAATTTGTATTGTGGCCTGACTAGCTACAATGTATGATGTAACTTAATTTCTAATAGAAGCCAGAAGTAGAAATTTTAATATATAAAAATGATAGGCCTACTAAATTCATGTTCTAAAACGAATAAGTTAACACATCTGTTGAATATATATGACGCTACACGTGAATTTTGAAATTAGTCTAACACAGCAGACAAATATCCTCTGTTTCTGCCAGTGTTACTTAAAACCCCATAATGAATAAGACATATAGAACATGATGTTACCAATGGCCTTCTGGGGCAAAGAGCTAAGATCACTTTTTTCTGTTTCTATCTAATGCCAGATTGGGCCTGGTTAGAAAGGAAGAATTCTCGGGTATTTGCCACAATCTGCAAGCACAGAAGTCATATATGTAACCCTTCAGTTTTCAGTCAGAACTTTTTCTCTGTCTTCACTAAGAAGTTGAATAAATGTGTCTCTACATAGCATTTCTTTGAATAATAGGAAGGAAAGCCGGGGCTGACCGTACCTACCTTTTGGAATATGTTAAAAATACATGTCATAGGAGCGCCTGGGTGGCTCAGTCAGTTGACCATCCAACTCTTGGTTTCGGCTCAGGTCATGATCTCGTAGTTCATGGGTTCGAGCCCTCCGTCAGGCTCTGCACACTGCAGAGCCTGCTTGGGATTCTCTCTCTCTCTCTCTCTCTGCCCCTTCCCTGCTTGTGCTGTCTCCTGTGTCTAAATAAATAAATAAATACTTTCAAAACAATACATATCAGGGTGCCTGGGTGGCACAGTCAATCATCCGACTTTAGCTCAGGTCATGATCTCACGGTTTGTGGGTTCAAGCTCCGCGTCAGGCTCTGAACTGTCAGAGAGCCTACTTCGGATTCTGTGTCTCCCTCTCTCTCTGCCCCTTCCCCACTTGTGCTTCTCTCTCTCAAAAATAAAAAATTTAAAAAATATATATATCTTAGCCCAGGTTTCCAGAGACATCATCTACATTAGAACTGTCTGCTTTGCATGTGGCAGTTCTACATTTGAACAACTGAAACATTTGAAAAGCCTGTTTTGGGCTGTGGTAGGAATTTGTCCCCTAAGTCTGTGTTCTTCCAACTTTCTTGACCACGACACACAGTATGAAATACAGTTTTCGTTGCCGCCCAATACACTCCATGTACATACAGGGTAACATTCAGTCTGTAAGCACCAGTACAGCCATGCTCATTACAGTACTGAAACACTTCCGTACCAGATGGTAAATAGCCACTTTTCCAGTCCCCTCCCACCTGGTCCCTTCAAGAAACCTCCAGAGCTAAAGCCAACTTTGAGTTAAGGTTATTAAATATTTTTAATATCACTCCTGAACACATATATGCACTTATACATACATATGTTTCATAACACCCTTACTGTATATAGTATATTCTCGTATTTTCTATTCCACTTTTTTAAAATGTTAGTTAGAACTCAGTAAATTGGCTTAAGTATTCCCTACCATGGTTTGGAAAATACTACCCTGAGATAATATTCTCTAAACATGCCCTTCTGACAACAGGATGGGGAGACAGGGTAGAAGAGGACCTTATCAAGAAAGGGAGGGGGATGGAAGAGATTTCCTCATCTCTAAAATAAACATCATGCATCTAGCTCATAGGGGTGGTATAGAAATATTTAAAAAAGGGAATGATGTAAAATTTGTATACATCTTTGAAAGCTATAAGGCACTATATAAATCATTGTTAAATAAAAGCAAATGAAGGGAGAGGAGGTGCTGCCGTAAGGGAAAAGGGGATATTGGTTGACCACCAATCCATTAGGTTATAAAAATACAGTTCATTGAGATGTAATTGGGAACTCTGCAATATACTTTTCTTAATTAAATGATATGTGATCAAATGACAGTCTTTTAGACAGCTGCATCTTGACAGTGTTCATATATAAAAATTGGTTTTTGTAAGATTTTATTTGTTTAAGTAATCTCTCCACCCAATGTGGGGTTCGAACTCACAACTGTGACATTCAGAGTTGCGTGCTCTACCAACAGAGCCAGCCAAGCACCCCTGAAGTTGTTCTTAATATGTGTTTTTATATGCTAAAGGTGTTTATAACAACTAAGTCATTTGAAACTTTAGGTACATGCGTATTTTGAGAATACCGATATATATATATTTTTTTAACTTTCAGCACTTTTGTGTGTCCAACTGAAATCATCGCCTTTGGTGACAGAATTGAAGAATTCAGATCTATCAACGCTGAAGTCGTAGCATGCTCTGTCGATTCACAGTTTACCCATTTGGCCTGGTCAGTATCTTACACTTAGATTTGTAGGAAAAGGAATGGATTTACTTTTAAATTATGGGCAGACAACTCTTAATGTGACAGGAATATAGTTATCAGTTTGGAAGTAGAATTATCTGAGAGCTGCGAGTTCAATGAAGTTATGGTAAAAGTGCTTACGGATTTTATAGGACATTTCCAGAGTGGAAAAAAAAAGTTCATTGCAGGGGCACCTGGGTGGCTCAGTCAGTTAAGCGTCCAACTTCCACTCAGGTCATGATCTCATAGTTTGTGACTTGGAGCCCCGCGTCGGGCTCTGTGCTGACAGCACAGAGCTTGGAGCCTGCTTCAGATTCTGTGTCTCCCCGTCTCTCTCTTCCCCTCCTCCACTCACGCTCTCTCTCTGAAAAATAAATAAACATTAAAAAAATTTTTTCTTTAAATAAAAAAGTTCAGTGCAAAAGACATAATATCCATATGGTTTCAGCAGATATCCAATGGTTTCAGCAGAAACCACTGAAATGTATGATTACTTTATTATGATAAACTGGGTAGCCTTAAACTGGAAGAAAAAAAATTCTTTATAATTCCATTTTTCTCTTATATAGTTGTCTAATACTAAGTCAAACTCAAAATAGTTTTTATAATTATTTTTCAAGAAGCAATGATTTTCTTGATTTTGTAAATAATTTTTTAATTCATTAAATGTGAAAAGGTGTTTCACCTAATTAATTGCAAAGAATTGTAAATTAAAATGACAAGAGGGGCACCTGAGTGGCTCAGTCGGTTAAGCGGCCGACTTCGGCTCAGGTCATGATCTCGTGGTCCGTGGGTTCGAGCCCCACGTCAGGCTCTGTGCTGACAGCTCAGAGCCTGGAGCCTGTTTCAGATTCTGTGTCTCCCTCTCTCTGACCCTCCCCCGTTCATGCTTTGTCTCTCTCTGTCTCAAAAATAAATAAACGTCAAAAAAAAATTTTTTTTTTTAAACAAAAAAAAAAAATGACAAGAGATGCCATTTTTTTCCCTGATTGGCCAAGATTTCAAATATTGAAAAATTTCATCCAGTGATGACAAAGGTGTCATTCTTTTCCCACACACACAGTAGGTTTAGCATTTCTGGAGAGCAATTAGGCAGTATGTTTTACAAGCTGAAATGTGTGTGTTTATGTGAATTTTGCATGTCCAAAATTCTGTGCACAAAATTTTATGCACAATAAAGATGGTACAGAAATATTTTTGGTTTTAAAAGTTAATATTCAATTCATTAAAGTGAAAAATTCAAAACATCTTTTTCTGTATTTATAATTATATATACACATATATAACTGAAATATTAATTGGTGCAGGAGCTACAATTTATATTTTCTTAAGTAATTATCTCAAGTATTTTTAAATGCAGTTACATATTTAATATATTTTATTTCCTTTATCTCAACTTGGAGATAAAACTTCCAAAACTTAAGTAATAATTCTTGCAAATATATTTTAAATCCTTTTAAAATGTTTCTTGGGGCACCTGGGTGACTCAGTCGGTTAAGTGTCCTACTTCAGCTCAGGTCGTGATCTCACGGTCCATGAGTTCGAGCCCCACGTCAGGCTCTGTGCTGACAGCTTAGAGCCTGGAGCCTGCTTCAGATTCTGTGTCTCCCTCTCTCTCTGCCCCACCCCTTCTTGCTCTCTCTCTCTCTCTCTCTCAAAAATAAACAAACATTGAAAAAAATACTTAAAATGTTTCTTTACAATTTATAAACTGAATAAAATTTCACATTACACATTTTCAATAGGAATCACAAAGCGAAAACCATGGGTTTAATTTGCTTTGTCACTTCTGTAGTAATTCTAAATCTTTGTAGGTTCCAACACAAATCCACTAAGGAAAAAGTTATGTCATCCCAAATAATTTGGCATTGGTTTCTCAAGGAATTTGGGGGGATGCAGTCTCAGCTGGATAGGATTCATATTAACCAGAAATTTCTACTTGGGTATCAGAACTGGGGCTGCAGACATCTGAAGCAGTATTTCCCTGTTTTCCAGCTGCTATGTCAGTGCCTTCCCATTGGGACACCAGCCGACTTTCCCTGGTTTCAAAAGAATACTTAAAAAAAAAAAAAGAATACCTAAATCTGAAGGTTGATGTGTCTGACTTTGTAACTAACTTACTTTGCTGCTTCAAATGGACTTTGCATTTCTTTGTGTCTAAGAATATTAAAATATTATCTAGTTTTATTGTTCTTCTCAAGGTTTTGTCTTGTGATCACAATTCTAAGGTTATACTTAGGACAGTGTATATCCTTTGATCCATCAGTTCCTCTTCTAGGAATTAATCAGACAGGTGTACAAAGCTGAGAATACAGAAATGTTTCCGGCAGTGTTTATAAAAGCAGAAGAAAAACTGAAACAGTTTAAATGTCTACCAATATAGATAAATAAAAAACACTGTGTCAACACATTAAAAATGTGATATGTATCTCCATATTTAGTGTTTAAAAGAAATGAATATATTAACTGGGGAGTAAAGGCAAAAAATAGAATGTATATTAGCCTGTTTTCATTAGAGAAAGAATGTGTGTGTTGTGCGTTCATTCATTTGTATGTGTCTGCAGAGAAAGAGTGCTGTTTGGATACATGCCATTTGCTTAGCTCTGAGAGGTAAATGTTCTGTTTGTTACAGGATTAATACCCCTCGAAGACAAGGAGGACTTGGGCCAATAAAGATTCCGCTTCTTTCAGATCTGAATCATCAAATCTCAAAGGACTATGGTGTATATCTGGAGGACTCAGGCCACACTCTTAGGTACCTTTCAGTGGTTTTATATTAGGACAAATCCAAATATATTTGTAATCCTCCTTAAAATGGAGTTAGAAGATGCAAGGCAAGAAGTATTATTTGCTCTATTTGCAAAAATGTTGTAGTGTTTTAAAATAATTGGCAAGTGCCCTACTTAAACTCTGTGAGTTATCATAGACTGTTAGAGCTGGAAGCTCTGTCATTTCACAGATAAACAGATTCATAGAATTCTATGAACTTAGCCAAAGTTAAATAATTAATGGCAGAGCCCACACTTGAACCCCAGTACCCAAACTCCTTATCTGTTTCTTTCTCCTCTTTTCTATTTCTAAAATGACGCCAGTAATGGTTTTTCCAAATACAAGTATCATAGTATTCAGCAGACTTGTGCCTTGAGGAGTGGGAAAAATTAAGAAAACACCACTGTAAGTCTTTGAAAAAAGGGCAACTTTAGAACAGCTGTGATTTTGTTATAATTATAGTTTCAATTTGCGTTGCAGTGAGAATAGTTTCTTTTTTAAAATGTTTATGTGAAGATGTCAGTATTTTATAATCCTCTGTTTTTTATAACAGCTTTATGGAGATCTAATTCACACACAACTCACCCATCTAAAGCATTCCGGGGTTTCTAGTATACCCAGAGAGTTGTGCAGCCATCACTACAGTCAATTTTAGAACATTTGCATTAATCTAAAAAGAAACCCCACACCCCTTAGCAGTTATTCTCCCTTTCCCCAGTCCCCCCACCCTGGCCCTGGGCAGCCAACCACTTACCTACTTCATGTCTCTGTGGTTGCCTATTCTGGACATTTCATATAAATGGAATCCTACACTGTGTGCTTTTTTATGACTATCCTCTTTCACTTAGCACAATGTTTCCAAGGTTCCTTCATATTATATCATGTGTCACTACCAATAGTTTCTTTTTTTCTACTCGCCAAGCCTTTAATATTTTCTCCTTTCATAGTTTATTATTAAGTTAATTCACAGAAAGTAAAATGCCACTAAAAAGATTGAAGCTGTTTTAAAATTTGGAATTATTTGGGGGCGCCTGGGTGGCTCAGTCGGTTGAGTGTCCGACTTCGGCTCAGGTCATGATCTTACAGTTCGTGAGTTCGAGCCCGTGTCGGGCTCTGTGCTGACAGCTCGGAGCCTGGAGCCTGCTTCAGATTCTGTGTCTCTCTCTCTCTCTGCCCCTCCCCGGCTCCTGCTCGCTCGCTCACTAGCTCTCTCTCTCTCAAAAATAAACATTCAAAAATTTTTTTTTTAATTTGGAATTCTTTGAATACTAACCGAGTAAAATTATCTAATACTAGCTATTTTGTAGTTTCTTTTTACATTTTTTATTTTCATCAAAGAAATACATGCACATAGTTTTTAAAAGTCAGGGGGCGCCTGGGTGGCTCAGTCGGTTAAGCGTCTGACTTCGGCTCAGGTCATGATCCCACGGTCCGTGAGTTTGAGCCCCGCGTCAGGCTCTGTACTGACAGCTCAGAGCCTGGAGCCCGTTTCGGATTCTGTGTCTCCCTCTCTCTCTGACCCTCCCCCGTTCATGCTCTGTCTCGCTCTGTCTCTCTCTGTCTCAAAAATAAACGTTAAAAAAAATTTTTTTTTAAAAAGTCAGATTGTCTTTTTTGTTTGTTCATTTTTGAGAGAGAGAGAGCATGAGCAGGGGAAGGGCAGAGAGAGAGGGAGACACAGAATCTGAAGCAGGCTTCAGGCTCTGAGCTGTCAGCACAGAGCCCTATGCGAGGCTCAAACCCACGAATCATGAGATCATGACCTGAGCCGAAGTTAGACGCTCACTGACTGAACCACCCAAGCACCCCAAAAGTCAGATTGTCTTAAGCAACAATCCCCTCCCTACTCCTAGTGCTGCTTCTGGAGGAAACTGCTTTCAATTCTTTAGCTACTGCTTTTACTATTTATCTCCATACTTCCAACTCCTGTAGTTTTTCTGAATTTATCAATTTTGACATTATTTATAATGGTAAATAGTACTTTTCTTACACCATCCCCAAACTTATCTTTCCGTGTAATATGTGGTAATTGTGGATTAAGCCAGTATTTATTTTTTTTTATATAAGTATTATTCACTGCTAAGCTCTTAAGTGTAGTGTCCAAGGGTTTACATTTCCCTTCTAGTAAACTTTTTGTTATTTTATTGTGGCTAATAAACTACTACTTTTTTGTTTCATTCATTTAGTTTTCTATATACCTATCACTAATTCTTCCTAAACTTCCCGGCTAGTTGTAACCACTCTAAATACTACATATTTCATGTCATTTGTTTTTCCTGGAAACCTCCATCCTCCTGTTCCAGTTCAGACTGACCACTCTATAGACCTGCTCCACAGCTGCTGTCGTAGCGCTTTGCACACCAGCATCCTGGGAATTTGCTTCACTTCTTCTCTGTTGGATGCCCACTTTTTAGGCTCCCATGCCTGACTTCTTTGTTTAATCCCTCTTTTTTTGCTGAAGCACATCCTCATAGCTTCCTAATAAAAGGTCATTGGACCGGCGCCTGGGTGGCTCAGTTGATCGAGCATCTGACTTTGGCTCAGATCAAGATCTCACGGTTCATGGGTTTGAGCCCTGCATCAGGCTGTGTGCTGACAGCTCGGAGCCTGGAGCCTGTTTCGGATTCTGTGTCTCCCTCTCTCTCTGCCCCTCCCCCGCTCACACTCTGTCTCTGTCTCTCTCTCTAAAATAAATAAACATTAAAAAATATTTTTAAAAAGGTCATTAGAAGGTAAAATACTTGAGGACTTCCATGCCTGAAAATGTTTTTATTCTGCTCTTGTGCTTGATTAACAATTTCACTAGGTATAGAATTCTAGATTGAAAGACATTTGAAAGCATTGCCCTGCTACCTTTAGTTTCTGAGGTTCTTATTGAGATACATATTGTCATTTTAATTTCTGATTTTTTTATAAAAATGACCTATCTGTTCTCTGAGGAAGAGACATATGTATATATTATACCAAATATGGCAAATGTCTTAGTCTCAAAGTCTACAAAAGATAAAAATTCGCAAAATTAAAAGAGAAAACAGAACTCGAATTTGCTACCAAAGAAAGGGCAGATTTGTTTCTCTGTGGTGTGTGTTGGTATGATGTACGTTACAGAAGTAAGCTCAAAATTTCAGCTCAGGCTCACTTACTTCAGAATAGACTTCATCACCATTGACAACCGTTTTCTACCGTAAAAGTAGCTACACGAAAGAACACCCATATGAATAGTAGTTAATAGTTTTGTCCCCACATTTGGCCAAGTTGACCTAGTCCAAGGAGACGGAGCTATAGTTAGTTCAGACTTCCTGGTGCTCATTAAAAGAATGTATCGTAGGATAAGCAGGAACATTTTAGTTATGTTTAATATGATTTTGAAATAAAGTTTCATGTAAGAGATATATAATTCTGTATATTTCTATTAAAAATAGTTGTTATTGGGGCGCCTGGGTGGCTCAGTCGGTTAAGCGTCCGACTTCAGCTCAGGTCACGATCTCGCAGTCCGCGAGTTTGAGCCCCGCGTCGGGCTCTGGGCTGATGGCCCAGAGCCTGGAGCCTGCTTCCGATTCTGTGTTTCCCTCTCTCTCTGCCCCTCCCCCGTTCATGCTGTGTGTCTCTCTGTCTCAAAAATAAATGTTAAAAAAAATAGTTATTATTTTTAATACTCGTACACAATTAGCCCTACTAACCTGAGATCTTTCTCTAAACCAAGTATTGGGTTGTAATCCATACTGACTGAAATAAAGACGATAGTCCTTTGGAAATTTTTGTTTTTCTCTAGTCTGCTTTAACTCTTGTAACACCACTCCATTTCGGCAGGTCTTTTAGGTTAAACTATTCAATTATTCCCTAGGCCATTAAAGTGAGTCACACATATAGAGATTTAGAGGGAAAGGTAACTTTGGTGACTTTGTCTTTTTCCACCATTGAAAAAGGAAATACAAAGATGTTCTAAAGAGTCAGAGATAAGAAAGATGGATCACACCTTCACCCAGAGGAAGACTTTGCTATGTAATTTCATAATCTCACTTACAGTGCAGTAAAATCCCAAACCTAGTACTTGTGAAGATTCGACTAGAAATACAACAGTCCATTTCAAAGACAAAAACAAATTTCTAAAGCTACCATTTAACAATGATAATCCCAAATTATACAGTAGGTAAGTGTGGGGGGCAGGGGGGTGCTGTATTTGCCTGTGTTTTTTGTACCAGTCAGGAAGATAGGTAGCATGTTATTGGTTCTGTATAACATCCTTCTGTGTGGATGGCACAGGGATTCACATGAACTAATACTTGTCTTAATTGAGATTAAATGACCTCACCTGTACCACTCTTGTGTCTTACAGAGGCCTTTTCATTATTGATGACAAAGGGATCCTAAGACAAATTACTCTGAATGACCTTCCTGTGGGAAGATCAGTGGATGAGACACTGCGTTTGGTTCAAGCATTCCAGTACACTGACAAACATGGAGAAGGTACCCTTTCCTTCTAAACATCTTAGCCTTTTGATTTTTTCATTTGAGAGATTATGGCATGATTAATTTTGTTTCTTACTCAGAAAGTAATGTGGATGGTTCCAAAGTCTTCTGATTGTTTTCAAATTATTACCTGATATTTTGAGCAGATCCATTTATTAAAGTGCTTTTAGCAAAATATCACTAATATATTCTACTTACAGGGTAAAATGCAAAAATATTCATTACTTGCACGGTCCTTTTGGATGTGCTCAAAGAGAAAAGTTTCTGCTACTGCAATTTTTCAAATTAAGTTTCTGTAAACTTTAAAATGTGCCTGTCTGACAATATTTAGTAATACAGGTTTTATTTTCATGTTTACATGATTTGATTTAGCTTTTTTCCTCAGCTATTCGGTATCATACCAGTAATCTAGAAGTTTATCCTTTCACTGCACGTGTTTGCAGTAGCTAAATAGAAAAGGTCAGATTTTGCTAAAGTGGAACATATGTTACACATTCCTTTCCAAAGTGTAACTCAGTGCCTGGATAAGGGTGCATTTCACAGAAAGGGGAAATCCCACTTTCCTAGTAATTTTAAACTCTCATTTGGCAAACAGCAAATTATGATATCACTACAAAATACTGCAGAAAACAGAAGAGAAGCTTATATTGGAAGTTTCTGTAAATTCAGAGAAATTTTTGCCATGCCCCAACCTTTCAGTTCACCAGATTCCCAAACCTTCCAACTTTATTAGAGGAATGCTCAATTTGGTTTCTTATAGTGTACGTGTAACTAGAAAAAATTGGCAAAAATGGAAATAGATGAGCTACCTGCTTATAAACTCCGTGACTGAAATTCCTTGGTGCAAACAGGTAAGCTAACAGTAGTCAGGTGTTCAGTGGCCTAGAAATGTTCTCATTATTATAGGCTCCATTTTCAGTTTCATTTTGGAAAAACAAAAGCCAAGAGTTGTGAAGAGAAGTGAAATCTGTTTTTAACCTTTTTGCCAATTTTTGTTCCTTTCAGTCTGTCCTGCTGGTTGGAAACCAGGTAGTGAAACAGTAAGTCAAACATTTTTCTGTTAAGGGGATAGCTGGGGGGAAAAAAAATGCCAACCTTACAGTAATCTCTCCTTGTAATAGAACTATCTTGATTTTGTAAATGAAGTAAATATTAATAGACAGAAATCATAAGAGTACAGGCATTCTTTGGACTATAGAGAGAGTGGCTGAAACTGGAGAAAGCAGAATACGTGATTTAATGCTATGAATTTTAAAGCCAAGTATCCAGAGAAATACACCATCAAAAAAAGGGAACAGTGGAGACCTGGTAGAATAAATTCAGAGGTCTTAGAGATCATAAATGGAATTTCTTGCTACACATTATGGGCAAAGAAAATAGTCACAAGCAAAACCTTTCTGTCTACAGTAAAAACTTTTGAGAAAATCTGGCTTAAATAACATTGAAGCTAATGCTTCTCTCCTTATCATTTGAAGGAAGATCGAAACAGGTATATCCTTACATTTAGGGAGGCTATATAATTTATAGACAATCCCTGAAGTAGTCTCTGGCCAAAATAAAATTTGGACACTTGTCTGAACTGTTTTAAAATAACATGTTTATCTACTAAAGATCAACAGTTTTATACAAACTGTAGTTAGGAAACTGACAAATACTAGAGCATTGGAGGAAGAAATCATTATCTTAGGATAAAAGAAAAATACAGATCCGTAAAACTTTCTTCTTTAGTACACCAACAAAAAAGTACTATTCATCCTAGACAATGAGAGGTAGAAATTCACTCTATAACCGAACTCAGATTGAGTAAAGTAACATTTCACTGATTTTGAACCTGTTTTTGATGGGTTTGCAAAACAGCATTACCTTTGGGGATCAGAGTTAATGTTATAGTACAAATTTATTTACAGTACAATTTATTTACACAGATCTGATGGATGTCAAAGATAGATATGAAATTAGGCATTAAAGGTACTTTGAGCACTAGGTACTTTAGTCATCAGGTTAGTTTACAGTTATTGATTGTGAGGCTTACAGATAGAAATATGAATCAGAAGCTTCAGGTGTCACCTGAGAAGCCTTAGAAAGCATTTCTGGATGGATTTTCAAAGTAGGGGGCATGTTCCCCTGGACCTGTAGCAAAGCCAACAGTGAGTGATGACTAACATCACCGTCAATCACAGGCGTGTACTGAGATCAGCAAGAACTTCCAAGAAGTACAAATTAACTACGAAGGTATTAGAGGATGAGTATTTTACATTTCAGAAAACATACTGACTATCCACTTGATCAAGTTTTAGAGGGTCCACAAACCCTCTGAGAATGTGATAAAAACCATGAGTTATGTTATCACATACTGTGTTCGGGCATTCTTTTTTTATTCTCAGCTTTATTGAGACATATTTGACGAATAGAATTATATATATTTAAACTGTATGAGTGATGATTTGATATATGCATACATTGTGAAATTATTACCACAGTCTGCCTAATTAACAAATCCATCACCTCACAAGATAACCTTCTTTCGTGTGTGGTGAAAACGCTTAAGGTCTACCCTCTTAGCAAATTTCAAGTACACAAAACAGTATTACTAACTATAGTCACTGTGTTGCATATTACATTTTTAGAACTTATCTTAAAACTGAAGGCTTGTACCCTTCGGCTGGCATCCCCCCATTTCCCCCACCCCCAGCCCAACAACCACAATTCTACTCTGATTCTACAAGCGTTCTTTGAACAGACATTTCTGGAGCACCTGCTGTATGGCAACTATTCAAACTATTACAATGAGCAGATGGTATTTATTAGTGAATACCGTAGCCAAAGTCCACCCTTGGAGTTACATTCTAATCCTAATTTTAGATTATGGCAAATGCTTTGAGAAACACGATGATGAGAGTTGATGGGGTAGTGTCTGGCCTGGGGGATTAAGTGGTCAGGAAAGACTTCAAAGATGAAATTTAAGTTGAAACGTGAGTGAACAGACGGAGTGAGTGAAGCATAGAGCGGTGCAGAAAGAAAAGCAAGGGCAAGGCCTTGAGGCCAGGAACCAGCTTAGCATGTTCAGGAAACATAAAGAGGGCCTGTGTGGCAGGAATTGGGTGGGCTGCAGGGAAGGAAATAGGGACACCGGTGTCACATGCCATGGAGAATTGGAACACAGCGAAGTAAGTGACAAATGTGTCCTCTTTGGTGACTGTGGTGAGGGTGGCAGCTAGTTTGGGGTAGTTTTGAAAAGAGATGAATTTTTCCTGTGTCCCCGTCAGTTCTCGCCTGTGTACCGCACAGGCCGCCTGATGGGTTGCCCTGACCTCAGGTTCTCTTCCCCCTAGAGCATGTCGCTCTCTAAAGCAGACTCTTTTAGCAGCCCTCCAGGACTCGTGGGCCCAACTTCACATACTTGGCATTGTTCTTATCTAGCAGCCTGTCGCAGGCCCTCTTCCCTACAGTGCACGCACGCACGCACGCACGCTGTGCTCCCGTGGTGTGCCACCACTCAGTGTGTCCCAAAATAAGCCCTGCTTTCTCACACCTGTGTGCCTTTGCTCAGCTCTTTAGCCTGGAATAGCTTCTCCCTTCTCTAAATTATTCTCGTCTTTCAAGACCCACATAAATGCCACCTTCACTCTGACGCCTTCCTTGATGCCATCTCAGCCTCCATTCAGTCACGGCCTGTGTCATACGTGATCATATTGTGCGTTGCAGCAAAAGCTGTCGTGTACACGCACATCTTCCCCACATGGTTGTACAAGCCTCAAAGGCGGGAACTTTAATGCCCTTATCCTTGTACACCCCACTGCCCAGCACACTACTGGCACAGAGTAGTTATTCTACAAGTACTTACAGATTGAATTTAAATGCAGAGACGTTATATATTGGCAAACACAGAATACTTGAAATGATGCCTGAAAAACTAGGTAATATTTATTATATGCTGAAGAAAAATTCTGAAGAAAATGCGTATAAACTACAGTAAACTGATTACAGTAGGTTACTTTTTGTACAGAGATAGATGTACTTGACCTGTAACTATCAAATAACATAGTTAATGTGAGGTCAAATTATATTGGAAATTTCAAAAAAATCTAATCTTCTAAGGCTGTGATGCTTTTAAAGAGGGAACATTTTTTTTCTTTCAGAGTGTTTGTACATTCACTGAATAGTTATTGAAGGTAATACTTCATGTCGTATTTGAGTATTTTTTTTTTTTTACTTTGCAGTTTGAGATTCAAAGGTTGCAATTCCAAACCTCCAGAAAATCCATTTGACAGATAGAAAATGTGTAGTATATATACACAATGGAACATTAGTCATAATAAGAATGAAATCTTACCATCTGCAAAAACATGGATGGACCTAGAGGGTATTATGCTAGTGAAAGAAGTCAGAGGAGGACAAATACCGTGAGGTGTGTGTGTGTGTGTGTGTGTGTGTGTGTGTGTGTAAAATCTAAAAAAAAAAAAAAAAAAAAAAAAAACAGAAACTCATAGATACAGAGAACTAATGACTGCCAGAGGGGACAGCAGTAGGAGGATGGACAAAATACATGAGGGGGATTAAGAAGTAGTCTTTCAGTTATAAAATAAGTCATGGGGATGAAAAATACAGCATAGGGAATATGTCAGTAATATTGTAACAACTGTGTATGGGGACAGATGGTAACTAGACTTGTAGTGACATTTCATAATGTATATACTGAATCACTATGATATACACGTGAAACTAATACACTAAACTAAATACACTAATAATTTAATACACATACTCTTGTATGTCAATTATTTTTAAGAAAATGAAAAATTAAAAATCCATTTGAACACACTGCTGCCTTTCAGGTTGTGGCATACTCACATTTCATCAGCAGATGACTTTAAAAATACATTAACATCTGGGCGCTTGGGTGGCTCATTCGGTTTAGTGTCTGACTTCAGCTCAGGTCATGATCTCACATTCATGGGTTCAAGTCCCGCATCAGGCTCTGTGCGGACGGCTCTGGAGCCCGCTTCAGATTCTGTGTCTCCCTCTCTCTCTTCCCCTCCCCTGCTTGCACTCTGTCTCTCTTTGTCTCTCAAAAAACAAAAAATAAAACATGAAAAATAAATTTAAAAAAATACATTAACATCTGTAGCCATGCTCTCTTAATGTGTTTGACTTAATTAGATCAAACCTGAAGATATCATGAAAGCCTGGTGGCCAAGAGAAGATCTGTAAGTAAATTGGGGGATGCTTGAGTACAGATGTTAATTTATTAACAAATTATTTGCCTTTTTGGATAGCTGAGATTAGTAGTTAGGACAAATCCAGTTTTTCCTTATACATGATATAATCTGGGACACAAAAATCATAGTTTATCTTTTTTAGTGAAGAGATGGGCAACTCATGCCAGACTGCTAATGATGCACTTTGGCTTTTAAAATGAGTAATTTGCAAATACCAATTTTAAGAGATGTATGTACCCTTGTGTTCACTGCAGCATTATTTATAATAGCCACGAAATGAAGGCAACTTAAGTATCCATCAAGAAATGAATGCATAAGGAAGATGTGGTGTGTATAAATACAATGGAATATACTCAGCCATAAAAAAGAATGAAGTCTTTACATTTACAACAACATAGATGGTCCTAGGGGATATTATGCTAGTGAAATAAGTCAGAGAAAGACCAATACCGTGTGGTTTCACTTCTATGTGGACTCTTAAAAAAGCAAAACAAATGAACAAACAAAACCCCAGACTATTAAAAATAGAGACCAAACTGGCAGTTGCCAGAGGGGAGCTGTGTTGGGGGATGGGCAAAATAGATGAAGGGGATTAATTGGTACAAACTTCCAGTTATACAATACAGAAATCACAGACATGAAAAGTACAGCACAAGGAATATAGTCTATAACGTAATAATTTCGTGTGATGACGGATGGTAACTAGACCTCTTGTGGGGATCATTTCATAATGTATAAAAATATCAAATCCCTATGGTATATACCTGAAAATAACAGGATACTTTAGATCAATTATACTTCAACAAAAAATAACATTTTTAAAATGAATAATTTGCTTTTCTTTTAACAGATAATTCCAGATCCAGCTGGAAAACTGAAGTATTTTGATAAAGTCAACTGAAAAATACTTCCTCACGTTACCATGCTTGACAATTCTCAGTAAAGCTCACCGTTTTACTACCATACTGTGTTACGCCAGTAATTTCTTGGAGAATATAAAACTTCATGTCAGGTCATGGGGTGCCTGGGTGGTTCAGTCAGTTAAGCATCTGACTTCGGCTCGGGTCATGATCTCGCAGTCTGTGGGTTTGAGCCCAAGTCAGGCTCTGTGCTGACAGCTCAGAGCCTGGAGCCTGCTTCAGATTCTGTGTGTGTGTGTCTCTCTCTCTCTGCCCCTTCCCCACTCATGCTCGCTCTCTCTCTCAAAAAGAAATAAACATTAAAAAAAATTTATTTAATTCATGTCAGGTCCAAAGTTAAAACACTGATGCCACAAGGTACACATTTATTCCCTATCTTTCAGAAGTAAAAAACGTCAGATTGAGTCCAGCTAGTAACAATAGTAACTAATATTTATGTAACAAGTGCCATGTGCGAAGCATCCTGTTAGGTAGATTAGCTGCATCATCTCATTTAATCTCCAGGGCAATTCTCTGAGTTATTTTTATAGTCGAGGAAAGTGAAGTTCAGATAAATTGATTGCCCAAAGTCACACCACTAGCTAGCATAGGTAGAATCAGATTTTGAACCCAAACAGGCTAATTCTAGTTTCTGGGGTCTTAACACTCTATTGTGGCTCACTTCTTTATACCTTTGAGGGTGGCAGGAAAAAACAAGTTGTGATGTATACTCACCTTCCATAGCATCTGGGTAGGGAGAGTTGACCCCAGAACTCACTGTTCTGTACGACACGAAGCCCTTTAGAACAGCCCCTACATCCCTTACTTCCTCTAAATTCACGTTTTCAATGTGTACCAAATCTACACGTAACAATATGCTTATATAGTTTAACAAAAATTGAATCCCTAAATGTATGTAGCTGGCTCTTCGCAAACGACCATATATAAAGCTGAACTCCAGTGCTACTTCCATCATCCCACTTACCACCCCACTATGGCAAAGACTGTAGTGTAATTATCTGTATATGTGCTGTGTAGTTACGGGAGCTGGTGCCAAAGAGACTGCCTCATCTGGCTTCCATGCTAATCCCCTCTCGACACACAAAAAGCCCCTCACTCCCCGAGGTAGGCCATCACTAAAATTGAAGGTATTACCAGCCTCCTGGCTGAAACTCCGGAGTTCTGTCATAAATGGCAAGTGACTAGTGGCGGGTATTTGGACTTGGATGTGGAAACCCAACTGCCAGTTATAACCCTTTGCTAAGTATGTTCTAAATGCTAGTTTACTGTTGAAATTTTAGAAGCCGATCTATTAGTAAAGTTGAAGACTGCTAGTACTTTGGTGTCTAGACAGGTTTATGATAGTCTTGTCAATCTACTTTCAATACAGTTGGAATCCAACCTTTTTTTAGAGTGAGAAAGCGTGAGTGGGGGAAGGGGGCAAAGGGAGAGAAAATCTTCAGCAGGCTCCATGCTCAGCACAGAGCCCGACGTGGGGCTTGATTCCACGACCCTGGGATAATGACCTGAACTGAAATCAAGAGTCAAGTGCTTAACCCAGCCACCCAGGCTCCCCTGGAATTCTTGATATTTCCTCTTTCCAATTAGAAAATTAGAAATTTTTACTCCTGGAATACAGCTGTATCTTCTTGATTACTAATTTCCATTCCATTAATAGTTTTCTAGCTACGTATTCATTTTAGGTATGTTTACAAGGAAGACAATTTAGATACATCCCCAAAAAGCCAGCTATTGTTTCATTCAGCAACTTTTGATCATCTACTCTATATACTTGGCACTTACCAAGTAACCAAAGACAAGTTTCTGCCCTCAAGGAGCTTAGCATATGATTACTTAGGCAGGTGCTGAAAGTGTAGCCATTTCACAAATAAGTGAAAATACATCCTGACTCAGCACTTTCATGTTAACTGGGTAATGTAAATAGCCTGACAAACATAGCAATAAATATGCACTCCTCTTCAATGCCTTCTATAAATTATCCCTTCAAAAGCTGACTTCTGAAAGTCCACAGATCCAAAATTATATCCTTAAAGATGATCTTGTGTGACCATTTACAGAAGACAAGAAAAACTGTTCAGAAAGGAGAGTCCCCTTGTCCTACTGGAAAGGATGGGCCCCGGGCCTGACTGGGATGTAGCTACAGGACACCTGTTCCCGGAACATGCAGCTGTTCTCAACTGCCTCCAGGGGACATGGTAATGTCCACAAATGTTTTTGGTTGTTACAACTGTGGGAGTGCCACTGGCATCTGGTGGGTAGACGCCAGGAGTACTACTAAACATCCTACAATGCATGGGACAGCCCCCAGAGCAAAGAAGTATGTGGCCTGAGATGTCAATAGTAAGGTGAAGAGACTCTTCTCTAGAGACAGCTGCCAACTGATTAAAGAAAGGAGACCAGTGTAGTTTAGTAGCTGCCTGTGCGGCAGAAGAGAACGTGCCCTAACACGTAGGGGCTTATCCAAAATAATAGGTCAAGAGGTGGCTTCAAGTTTCTGGGAAATACACTGGGCAATGTCTTTTCAGACCACTAATACGTAGATGACATCTATAATTCCCTGCTTCTGCCTCAAATATGTAATCGTGTGTCGAATATTCCCCAGCTAAGCCTTAGCAGTGTTCGGAACTTTACAATGATTGTGGCAGACTGCTCTTTCAGGGGTCTTAGTCCCCAGAATCTCATGCAATCATTCCCCACTCCCATCATTTCTTCTCTGTCCAAGGACATATCTAATGCTACATCCTAAGTTTTCCATCTGTCAGTAGACTTCCAGGTTGTATATTTTATTCTCAAATACATTAACCACTGTTTTATTATTTAATGATATTTTTGTACCCCACCCCCACCCATCTGATATCATGGAATTCATCCTTGTATTTCTTACAAGAACTTTCTGACAACACTATGTCAATGAAAGGTCTTTGAAGAGAGTTGCTACTATATGAATGTGATGAAATGTGTATTTCAGGTAAATAGCTCTACAAAGGTCTCCATGTGAAAGGAGATACACAAATATACATACACACATACATACATAAATCTATAGATACACACATACATACACACTTCTATAATTTGTACCTAGCTCTTAGTAGGAAGAAAATGTTTATCATAACTACTATGTATTTATTCTTCAATAGCAAAGCAACTGTTACCAGTTCCATTATTTAGGTAATGCAATTTTGGCATAATGTTATATACACTTACGTAAAATCCTAAACATATATATTCTTTTAATGTTAATGTACTTTTGAGAGAGCGTGAGCAGGGAAGGGCAGAGAGAGAGGGAGATACAAAATCTGAAGTAGGTTCCATGTGGGGCTCAAACTCACAAACCATGAGATCAACACCTGAGCCAAAGTCGGACGCTTAACCGACTGAGCCACCCAGGTGCCCCTAAAAAAATATTTTTAAAGATCCACCTTCCTGAGGCTTAAGCTTACAATTTTTTAAATTAAAAAAAAATCAAGGGGTGCCTGGGTGGTTCAAGTTGGTTAAGCATCCAACTCTTGATTTCAGTTCAGGTCATGATCTCACAGCTGGGGAAATCCAGCCCCACAACAGGCTCAACACTAACAGCACAGAGCCTGCTTAGGATTCTCTCTCTCCCTCTCTCTGTGCCCCTCCCCCTACTCGTGCTCACACACTCTCTCTCTCAAATATGAACAAAAATACTCTTCATTAACAAAATCAAAAGACAAGTCCAAACCCAAATTCACCTAAGCCATGCACTTGTTCAAACAGGAAATATTACCTACATGTGTGCAAGGTACTTTGCTGGCAATGTGGATAAAAAGGTATGAAACAATCCCTTCCCTCAAGGAGCCCAGAGTCTCCCAAATGAAAGCATATAAAAAGAGCATCAAAGTGCAATAAATCCAAAAAATACCTACCAATGGTGAAGGCCCCAAGGGGAGCATGAGAAGCTACAATACAGGGATGAGGGAAGGTTTCCCACAGGCAAGGAGTTCGCATTTCCTACTACTTCACCGAAGGCCATTTCACATCCAAGTGTACTGTCCTTTTATAAAAAGACAGTACTTGGGACTCTGTCTCAAGAGATGAAGCACTAACTGGTTTTCCTCTATGATAATCCTTCGGGAGATGGCATGTGCTTTACAGGTGATTGGTTAGGGTTAAAGGCGTGTGGCCAAGGTCAGATGAAGGTAAGAAGTGAAACTCATTAACTTCAAGCTATGGCCATTTGTACAGCTCAGTCAGGACATCAGAAACTGGATCTATGAGTTTTCTATTAAAGGTAGTATGCTGCACTGTAACCCAAAGGCCACCAGGTGGCGCCAGCCACACGGAAATGGCACAGCGACTTGCTGTGTCCTAAGACCCTATCAGGCTAAACTAAAAGAGCAACAACGCTCAAATGGCTTTGTTATTGTTGTTTTGGGGTTTTTTACAACTCTAAAGGTAAAACTTCAAAATTCTGATCAACCTAAGTACAGCTCAAGTACACATCTTTATTTGTATTGAGTGTACGCCTTCCATCAATGACCGTGACCCAATTAGTACATTTTACACTGTGACCTAGTACACATAAATGTATGCACCATGCACATGTCTAACAAGTTCCACATAATACCACTACTAGGCATGATGTGTTATACAGTCTTCTTATAAACGTATATAAGGTGTAGGTATGTATATATGTAATCAGGATGAAATAAACACCTGCTGTATCAATACCTTGTCATGTGTAATTTTCATTTTACTTCCATTAGGGTTTTGTTCATTTGTTTTAGCCATCCTATTCCCTCTACTAAAGATGCACAATTTCTGTGACACAAACCAAAATATCTTACCCTTTTTTTGGTTACTTTAATCCTTTCTCTGAGATACTAATTTCTCAATGCCTCTGGATTACTGAATGGTCTTCAGAAGGGCTTTTTTTATATCTTAAATAGGACTTGATTTTTAAGATGATATGCAGTATATTCATTAAAATATTTCACTAACCAAACAGCCGAATCAAGCAAAACAATATAGGCCTAAATCAAGGGACTATGGAATGAAGAAGGTGCCCCTCCTTTTATGGGATGGGAAACAACTTGAAGAGATGAAGCCCTTAGCCCACTCCCAGACCTAGCCAGTGGCAGAGAGCCCTAGGCAAGACCTCCCAGGTATGGACATTCACGCCAACACTACTTCACATCACTGCACACTGCCTTCCAGAAACCCGCCCTTTGGGTGAAAGGACCCCCAAATCCACCTCAGATTGATCCCCTTAGATTAAAAGTTTTATGACACGAGAGTCTCATCTAAAAGCAACATGATGAGTCAAGACCGTTAAATCCATTTTTGAACTTGCTCAATCTTTTTTAATTCCTCTTTCTGGTTACCTATTTTACAGTAATGCATTATTTGTAGCCCAGGAAAGGGGGGGGGACCATTCACAAGTCGATTCAGAGAGTCAATCACAAATGCAGTGAAAATCTATTCTATAAGGGAACTAAAATCCCAAAACTATTTCACCATCATCTCTCATGGTTAGAGACCTAACTGTATCCTGAGATTACATATATAGCCCCTGTCCCTTTTGCAGCCTCACCTCTCTCTGCAAAATGTGGGTAACAATGCTATTGACCTCCAAAGGTGGCTGTAAGGATTAAATGAGCAAATACATCTGAATGTCATTAGCATATTGCCTGACACATACTAAGACTCCAATACGTTAGTCATATATAAAAGTTCCTTTTTTATGATGATTACATCTTCTCACTGATTATTGCAGCACTTCACCAACATACAAGTTGTCATGGGGTTCTGGAACCAAATAAAGAATCCCTAACTCCTCTCAAATGTTTTTGTTGTAAAGCATAAAACACTGAATTTGAGCTTGAGGGTCTGGCGAGAAACAAATTGTTAACAAACTTGTCTTCTCCGTATCAAAATGGAAGCAAATATAAACTACCCTTCACCATCCTCTAACGCACTTCCTTTTGCCTCCCTCTTCTCATGTGTGCAATTTATTAATAGGTATTAATAAGAAAAAAAGACCATGGCCAAGTAAGTTTCACAAAAGCTGATTAAACAAAGTTAAACAGGTGTTCTTACGGACCTACTTTTCGGAGTCTTTTGTAACCTAATATGCTTTAAAAACTACCAGAGGAGGGGTATCCTATGTAGTGTTTCCCAGTGTTACTTGTTAATAAATGTTTATACAAGACTATTTCATTAGCACTAGTATCCAAGGTATCTTCTTTGTCAACTTCCAGGACATCACTGATTGTTCCCGGCACGAAAATGGCTTTGAGAGGCAGGAGGATGGTGTAGTTAGGATCTAAAACTCTGGCTGGCTGCTCTTGGAGCCCTCAAGACACCATTTAAAAAATCCAACCAGCCTGTTAAGAGGTCTGGCCAACCTCCACCCGATTCCAGCCACCCCAGCTGAGGTGCCAGATGTTCCGGCCCCAGACACGCCCCCGGCTGCACACAGCTGCCTACAGCTGCCTAGGTGACTGCAGCCAAGGCCACAGGGATAAGAACTCCCCGGGTGGGCCTGGCCATCCCACAGACTCAAATATGCCTTTAGGAAGATAAAGGGTCTTTCTTTCTGCGCAAGCTTATCAAAAAGAAAACTAAAATGTTGAATTCCCTGGGGTGACGGGTGTGGGGTGGGAGGGGAGACTTCCATTCTTCAGCCATCAAGCTCTGGGCTCTGTTCTAAGAGATGAGAGAAAGCAGATCGTCACAGAGAACTCGGGTAGCAAAGGGAATGTGCAGAGTATTCAGGTTCCACAAGAAATGGATCCACGGCATCACAAGGGCACGCACAACATAGTGCACAGCATATCAGTGTCAATTCTTCTAAAAAACCAGTGTTAAAGACACCATCCTCGAAGACCAACTGAAGAAATGTCTAAGCAAAAAACAAAGAACTTGGTAATAAACGCCTGAAGTAAAATTAGGATGTCTCGGGATGGACAACTCAGTACAAAACCATGTCCAACCCACATTAGGAAATTCCATGCTCAACATGTAATGGTGCTAGGACCGAACACTATCTTTAAAGAGGGACAGAACACTAAATACCTAGAGCCTACTGTATGTCCTTCATACTTCGCTTCATCTCATCTTCTCCAAGTCCTGTATTAAAAATGAAAACCTAAAAAAATTGTTTTGATTTTTATTAATCAAATTAATTTGATTTTGATTAATTTGGTATTAATGAAATTAATGAATTAATTTGGTATTAATGAAAACCTTTAATGGGAGGGAACATGTTCTGAGTTAAGATTCTGATATCCATACCTGAACTAGTAATTTAACTAAAAACACAATAAGCAATTTTTTAAAGTTCAATCTCGGCAAAATTCAAAGACAGCCCGTTAACAAATATCCTTTTTCACCTATCAAAAGGGCAAAGATGTTTAAAAAGAATAAAACTTGGCAAACTTCAGGGAAATCGATGAATGAATGAAGGTCTCCAACTGTTCTAGAAGGTTATGTGAAATGCATATTCAAAGCCTTCAATGTGTGCACACTATTCTGACCTAGGTATCACTTCTCTGCAATTTTCCTAAGGAAATCATTTAAAGGTTAAATATTTTAGCTATTTAGGATATTTACTGGAACCATGCTTAGAATAGCAAGAAAAGTTCTAGAAAGAATCTCAGTGAATAAGCAAAAAATGTTTAAATGTATAACATATAATCTGTACGACAGCAGACAGTAGGTCTCTTCATTGAACTGCCCTTAACACATTCACACAACTCCCAGAGTCCCCACCGAGTCACAGGTAAATCTGCAAAATGCTGTACTGAAGGGCCCAGAGAAGCTCAGGATGGTGCAAGTACAGTGTGGGGAAACACCTTGCCAGAGAGGACTCTTTTCTTCCCAAAAGCCTGGTTTTTGTCTCTCCCGGACTCAATCGACCTCCCATCCCATCAAGAAAGAAACTTTGTCTTGGCTAGACTCATGAGAATACCTCCCTTTGGGTTCCTAGGTGACACTATGATCCTGGACACAGAAAGCAGTCCCATGTACTGGTCAAGCGTGCCCTGACGCCACACTGCCTGCCTCTGAATGCCAGCACCACCACTTACTAGCTGTGAGACCATGAGCAGGTCACTTAACCTGTCTGTGCTTGAGTGACCTAACCTGAGAGGGTTAGAGAACCTACCTCTAGTGGTGGTAGAAGAAATACATGAGCTAATACACGTCAAGTGCTCAGGACAGTGCCTTAGCACATGGCAAGTGTTCAGCAAGCATAAGCAGCCATTATTGTCACTGTTCCTGTTTTTGAATCAGATATATCCTGGCCAGCTCCGAGTAGAGTGTGAAAAGCTATCTGGTGAACGAAAGAATGAACACATGGTCCTGTGTGTCCTCATACAGATCATCTCTGAACACCTCCTCTTGGTATGGCTTTAGGCTTAAAGCTTCCCACAAATCCTTCCAAATGCCTTACCTTTTGTTCGCTCCCTTCACCCCGACGTTTCATCTGCCTCCTGCCAACAACCAAAGCTGGGAAGGAGAGGCAGGCAAAACACAGAGGACTCATGTAGGGTTGATGGGATTTAGACAATACAGGGGAACTGCAGCGTCAGGCTTAAGGAATACCCTCCAAATACCTTGGCAGGAAACTGCACATACGGATAGCTTGTGATAAGCTTAAGAAAAGAAACGTTTCCAACTGCATATAAAGGCATTCTGCCCTCATTTCTTTACCACACAGGAGGTGACATGGTAGGTTTCTAATTTAAATTGTCTTGAGAGTGTTTATTGTTTAATAACTCCCTCTTCCTCTGCCCCACCCAGCCACTCTCTTGTTCTGCTTTGCTGATCATCCTAAAGGTTGAATACATTCTTCTTCTCAACAGAGGATGAGAATAAAGACTGAAACCAAAACACTTGATCGGGCTTTCAACAGGCACTATGCCACCGTGGAGGGCTGCTCTTAAACAAGCATGGTTTTCCTAGGGCTCCACAAGGTAGTCCTTTCTCAAGTTCGCCGGTACACTCATGGAGTTGAAATGCCGCTGCCCATCTAAATACAACATGGACTCTGAAACACAAAAGAGAGAACCATGGAGAAGCCCATGGCACCTTACAAAATCATTGTACGGACAGCTAGGCTACTTGGGAACAAGAGGGCAACAAGGAGCGTGCAAAAATGGCTCTAGGCAGGCCCTGTCGGGCTGGGGGTGTGCAAGGATCCTGAGGGGTGAGCCTCGACTCGTGCCCCTTTCCTGTGGCTGCACCAGTCTCTGACCACCAGTGGCCGCTTACAGCTGGACTGACCCTTCAGACGGTAGCCAGGTCAGGCAGAGCAGCGACGGCAGCCTGCAGGCCATTAGGCATCCTGGCCGTCAAGGCTGCAGACCCTCGAAAGCGCTATCTCCTAGAGATATGCTCTTGGAGCTAAGAGGCGTCTCTATACTTCCTACAACAATTTAAAAGAAGAAAAATTTCTTTATACGTTCTTCCATTCACTAAGGACAGACATTGCTGCTTACCTCCGTAGGTTCTGGGGAAAACCAAGGGCACTTCTTTTTCTGACATGAACGTGAAATGGAAGACATTGGTGGTCATATGCTCTTTATTCGCAAGAGAGGCCACCTCACTGTGCACTCTGACTTGAATGTAATTGTCCCGAGTAAAGCAAACCTAAGAGATTTAGACCTGATAGTTAGTCAAGTGCATTAGGAAGGGGAGAAAAGCCAGTCATAAGAGAAACAGTGGCTTTAGAATTAAAAAAAAAAAAAAAAAAACCTTCTCTTCTGGGCCCGAGTGATAAAAAATTTATTTCATCCCTCATCGCACACCTACCTGCGAAGAAAGAAACAGCAGTGATCCAACCTCAACGGGTTTCTGAAACATGATATCATCCACTGCTACTACAAACGGTCGGGAACCACTAACAGACAAAGGCAGAATTTGGGTCAAACACAAAATTCAGATGTCTATTTCTCCCCTAACAATCAGCTGAAGCAAAACGTGAATGATAAGAGAATAAACCTAGGGAAGGGGCAAATAATCATACCAGTGAGAAATGGTAAGGGATGCCAATGTGACGAGATCACCACTCTATCTTTTCCTTTCTGCATTGTCATCACCTTTTCTCAGTAGGTCTTTAATGCACTAACTGACAAAGTCAGAGCAACAGCCTTTGAAAATGAAGACCAAGTGGAGGTGGTATCAGTGTGAAATTGATTGAAAAACAAAGCACATACCCCAACACATCCAGACTGGCCTAAAATGGTTCATTTCAATGGGGTACTGCAAACTGTCTCTCAGAAGCTGAATACTTTTACTGGCGCCACACTGCCAAACTCACCCAAAGTTACAAGCAGTAGCCCATCCAAGTTCATACGCTTTCCTCATAAGGAAACCGCCAAAGATCCGATTGAAAATGTTCCGCTCCTATAGGGCATAAAATAATTATTAACAAATACAAGCTCACGACCACCCTCATATACAGAACAAAGGAATTAACAATGCCACAGAACAGAGGTCAGTTTGAAGGCGGATCAAATTTTAGATGAGAATCACCAAAGCAAGTTATCCTCTTTAGAAGATTTTTCATTGGCTTACAATACCTGAGGATGGCAAATTTCCAAGCTCTTCAGTTTTGAATCCTCCATCCACACCGCATGAGGGGGTAAAACTCGACTTTGAAAACTTATAGTCCTGTACAAAAGGAGATTCAGGAAACCCTCTTAATGCCATGCTTTTACTGATGAAAGGTAAAATATATGCAAACAACTCCCAAGATGTTGAGGCCCACGTGGCTCTGGAGAAGGCCAAGGTTTAAATGCTTTCCCAACCTGGAATCTCACCACCCTAACTTACTTTGGATCGAGCGTGCTAAGAAACATCTCATGTATGGTTGTCCTCTCCTCGGCACTGGGAGCCATTTTCAGTAATGACGTGGAGCTGAAGGCAACCCTTCTCCCCTTGTTCACTGGAACACAGGACGACAAGGAGCTACGATCAGGAGGGTCCCACTGCAGCACTGCGGTTACTGACCTTGGCTGCCTCGGACCCTACAAAGGCAGTATCTCCTGACTTCAAAAAGCCCACCGGAAATTGTACATATATCCCAAAGAAGGCTGCTGAGGCTACATAAAGTGTCCAGCGACTCCCTGCTTTCACACGGAAATTACACTGGCTCAGTGTGAGACCACTTAAAGACCACACTTAGACCATCCAGGGCGCCTGGGTGGCTCGGCTGGTTAAACGTCCAACTTCAGCTCAGGTCATGATCTCATGGTCCGTGAGTTTGAGTCCCCCATTGGGCTCTGCACTGTCAGTGTGGAGCCCACTTCAGATCCTCCGTCTCCCTCTCTCTCTGCCTCTCTCTCTCTAAAATAAAATAAACATTTAAAAAAGTTTTTAAAAAGACCATCCTGAACCAGAGCCCTGACCAGCAGTTATTTCACTAAGATACATTTCCCATTTTACTAAAAATGAGAAAACAAATTTTTGCACTTAACAAATATTGTCTAATCAGGAAAACTGTTAAACTATGGATTCTGGAACCAAAAATAAGGTATTTTTAATTTCAATAAATTCTCAGCATGAATAAGACTACTTGACTGGTATGAACAGTCCATACATGCTCTTAAATAACCTCTTCTGCAGTACAGCTAGTGTGCTTTGCAGAACCGTATCTTATTATAAACAAATTAATATACATTCTCCTTGTCTAAAGAGTTCTTCTTCCTCTGGGCTTTCAAGGATGAGTGGATTTACAAATGCCGGCCTAAAGAGAAGAAAAGAAAAGAATACAGTTTAAGAGGCTTATAAATACAGTTTTCCCCAGGAAAGGTGGAAGGTGAACAATTTACCCACTGGTTTCCAAGTCTCTGCTGTTTGTTTTAGGTAATGCTTACTCACTGTTTCATATAATAACCCAGGAACAAGTAAGGAGCCCTCTAGTTACAGAGTAAGCTGTACACTAGAAAGTTCCCATTATAAAAAGAACACTGCCTCTCACCAAAAAGTTTCCCCTGATTGTCATAACGAGGAAACAGTCAAAAATACACTGTAGAACATTCTACAGGACAACTGGCCTGGACCCTTCCAAAAATGTCAACGTCTTCAGAGATAGAAAATGGCAGGGGGATGCTTTAAAAAAAAAACAACATAATAACTACATGCCATACATGATCTTCAATCAGATACTGACCCAGGGGAAAGAGCTATAAAAGATATTTTAGGGACAAATGGCAAAGTTTGAATATGGATTGTATATTAGATAACATAACTGTCTCACTTAAATTTCTTGGATATAATAAAGGCATCGAGGCTTTGTAACAGAATAACCTTATTATTAGGAGACAGATGATGGACTATCCAGGGGTGAAGTAGTCTCAAACTTACTTTCAAATGATTCAGGGAAAGAGTGTGTACATGTGTGTATTTATATAGAGAGGGTAAGACAAAATATCAATTGGTGAATTGAAGGTGAGGGCTCTCTGGGTGCTCACTGCATCATTCTACTTTTCTGAAGGTGGCAAATTTCTCAAAAGAGAAAACAGATAAAGGGGGGGGGTGCTTTCACTGTGGTAGAATCCAAAGATTTGATGAAACAACAATGGAAACAATGGGAGAGAAATTTTAAATAATGCCACAGGGCCGGAAAGGAGTCCCCCACCCAGGGCCAGCCCCTAGGACCCGCAGGTCTGCCCAGCCCAGTGGGAAAGTGAAGAGTAGCATTCTACACTCACATCTGTTTGACCTTAACTCACTCTTCCAAGGCAGTTTTTCATGAGGCAGCAAAGATTTCTCAATGAGGACCCCTACCTCAAGTTTCTAATACAAATTAGATTCCCACAGGCCCCCAGACCCTGTCCTATACCAATAGCAATCCTGTACTATTTCCTCCCAGCCCAGAACCCACCCCCCACAGTTCAACAGTTTTTTCCCCCCGTTCGAATGCCTTCCGGGTGACTGCTGTTAGGAACCAAGAATTCAACTTAAGGGGAAAAAAGTATGAAGCCAAATAAGTTAAAATCTGTAAAGTTCAATCTGACTTGGAATTGATGGTACATTAACTCACGAGGTCCGATATTTGTTGCTTTTTAATATACATCCTAACTCTGTCCACTGAAAAGGCTTAGAAATAATGACAAATGAGTAGAAAATATAGTTCTAGTGCCCAGATTCTGGTCTCTAAACACCAGTACTCACTAAGAGGAACCCCAAGACTCCTCAGAGAAATGGCTGATTCTGGGCCTGAGGAAGAAAATGTGTTAAGTGAGCCCAAGATATCCCACCGTACCAGAGAACAGGAAGACTGGCGGGGAAATGTGAAACAAGTTTACTCCAGGAGCCGGCTTAAAGGAGCTCCCACTGCCCAAACACAGTATGCTCTGAGCATCAAGAACAATGGCTGCAACTTACTGAAATACATTTACTATTAAAATCCATGAATTCATTGGGGCGCCTGGGGGGCTCAGTCAGTTAAGCGTCCAACTTTGGCTCAGGTCACGATCTCACGGTCTGTGAGTTTAAGCCCCGCATCGGGCTCTGTGCTGACAGTTCGGAGCCTGGAGCCTGCTTCACATTCTGTGTCTCCCTCTCTCTCTGCCCCTCCCCTGCTCACTCTGTCTCTCGCTCTCTCTCTCTCTCTCAAAAAAATAAACATTTAAAAAAATAAAATATAATAAAGAAAATAATACATTTTTAATAAAGAGATGAAGCAAATACGGCAAAAGTGTTAAAACTTCTAAGTCTAGGTGATGAGTATATGGAAATTTCATTATAGTCTTCTCTCCAGTTTTGTGTATCTTTGAAGTTTTCCAAAATAAAGAATTAGGAAAAAAACAGCAATTACCCTTGATTTTCAGAATCACGAGCCACCATTACAAAGGTTGCATCCAAAACAGGACAAAATTCATTGCCGTGTAACTAAAGAACAGTGGAAAGAAAATACAGACATAAGAAATACATTTAACAAGAAGACCTATGACAATTCTAACAGATGTCATGCATGCTTTGGAAAGGGCTGCAATTAGAAAAAGAAAAGTGCTGGGGCACCTGGGTGGCTCAGCAGGTTAAGGGTCCGACTTCGGCTCGGGTCATGATCTCACGGTTCATGAGTTCGAGCCCCGCATCGGGCTCTGTGCTGACAGCTCAGAGCCCGGAGCCTGTTTCAGATTCTGTGTCTCCCTCTCTCTATGCCCCTCCCCAACTCATGTTCTGTCTCCCTCTGTCTCAAAAATAAATAAACATTAAAAAATTAAAAAAAAAAAAAAGAAAAGTGCATCATTAACCACCATCTGCTGAGTTGCCAGACACAGAACTAAGCTCTGGGTGGGAATGGAGCAAGACCAAGAAGGCTGTGGTCTTGGAAAAGGAGAAAGACACCCCAAAATTCAAACAGTACACCATGCGAGAAGGGCTGGGATGGACATGACCTACGGGCTTTGGAAGTGTGCGTGACTGAGACTCAAGGGCAAGGGTCACAGAGGGACCCTCTGCATCAATGTCACTTAACTGTCCTGCATTATGCAAAGTTCTGGCTTTCTTGAGGCCTACCTGTCCTCACAATGGCACACAAAGCCAGGTGAAGTGCCCACCGCTCTCATGGACATTAGAATATTCAGGTAACTTCAGTATGCCAGCTACCAGCACACGTTTGTGCCCCCTTAGCTGAGCGTAGGGGGCTCCCAAGAAGGGGTAAGGATCACTGGTCATTCCATGTAATGAGTGAAATAGTTACAATGTACAAGCCTTTGAGGCTTTGAGGTATTTCTTCATTCTCTAGGAATCTGTACTTCCAGGGAAGTTATATCATAAAGTCCTATCATAAGCTGAGGGCATACTAGGCTCACTCTTCAACAAACCTCCTCGCTGCTGTCTGTTCAGGCCCACATCGCCTTCCCCCTCAACCTTCTTCCCACATCTGCTCTAAGCTTGCTGGCAATATATATAAAGCTCTCCACGACAGAGTCCAGATTCCTCTCTGCTCACCAAACACGCCCCTCACACCTGCAACCTTTCCCTAAGCACACCTGACAACTTGGAGGTCTGGAATGTACCGTGCTGTTGAACGCCTCCCATCCATGCCTGAGCCTGGGCCTTCCTCACAGCCACCTTCCTCAAGACACTTTTCCCCACCCCTGCCCCCTCCCCAGGCAGAGTTCATCATCCCTTCCTTGGTTTGCCACCAGAGTGGAAATAAAGTCCTCCCTGAAAGTGGTACTCAATGTAACAGAGATGGATACTATTCCCACGGGGAACACTTGGAAATGTGCAGAACTGGTTTTGGTTGTCACACGGCTTGAGGGACATCACTAGCCGGGCAGGGGTAACCAAGGAGCTAAACACCTCACAGTGCGGGGGACTGTCCTGCATAACTAAGAATTTTTCCTACATCCAATGCCAGTAGTGCCTCTGTTGAGAAAAGCTGCATGATACTTAATATATTACAGATCCTCCTCGACTTACAGCGAGGTCACATCCCCACAAATCCATCATAAATTGAAAATATCTTAAGTCAAGAATGCATTTAATACACATAAACTACAGAACATCACAGCTTACCTAGCCTACCTTAAACATGCTCAGAACACTTATATTAGCCTGCAATTGGGCAAAAGCATCTAACATAAAGCCTAGTTAATAACAATGTGTTGAATATGTCAGGGAACTTATTTAATACTGTTCAGAGAGTATAAAACAGAAAAGCCATATGGGGACAGGCGGGTTGCAAGTGCGTCAGTCCTCTACCCTCCTGATGGCGTGGCTGACCAGGAACTACAACTCACTGCCACTGCCCAGCACCACATATCACCAGCCCAGAAAAAGATCAAAATTCAAACTTTAAAGTACACTTTCTACTGAACACTCTTTCACACCATCATAAAGCCAAAAAATAGGAAGTCAAACCACCCTAAGTCAGGGACCATCTGTATATCATAATCACCGACTGCAGCACGCTTTTCTTGAGGACAAAGACCATTTTTACTCACATTTGTATGCCTAGCACTTAGCACAAAGACTGGCAGATAGAAGATAATCAATGATTGATGATGTATATGAGTTGAGGCAGAAAATTATCAAGCACTACTAGAATGTAAACTGTAAGAGAATGAAACGTTGTTTAGCTCACTGCTATACACTGAGCACAGAACACGCATTCGATAAACTGCTAAGTGAATGTTAAATGAATGGACACGAGGAAGTGGGCTAGGTGACTCACACCCAGATGCTGCTTATGTCAAGGAGCCTACAGTGTAGTCGAAGAGAAAAGATGTGTTCATATGCAGCTCTGCGGAGGAGAAGAGCAGGTACCAGGAGGAAGAATCAGAAGTCATGGGGAAGGAACAGGCACTATGAGCTGGAAGGATCAGGGAAGGATTGAGCATAAGGTGGCCTGGAAGCAGAGGTAGAATACGAATGTGTGGAGCCAGAACATGAGGATTTCAGGCAAGAAAAAAGAATAAGCAATGATACTCATCCTACTCACTCACTGTTTACATTATGGTTTATTATAACGAACACCTACTAGTGCCAAGCATCAAGAATGCGAAATTGAGGGGCCCCTGGGTGGTTCAGTCGGTTAAGCGTCCAACTTCAGGGCAGGTCATGATCTCTCAGTTTGTGCATTTGAGCCCCACATCGGGCTCTGTGCTGACAGCTCAGAGCCTGGAGCCTGCTTCAGATTCTGGCCTCCCTCTCTTTCTGTCCCTCCCCTCGCTCACTCTCTCTCTCTCTCTCTCTCTCTCTGTCTCTCAAAAATAAACAAACATTAAAAAAAGAATGCAAAAATGAGTAACTCCCTATTCTTTGAATGCTCAAAATGTCCAGCAGCAAGCTCTAAGAAGGTATAGGAATGATAAGTCAGAGGGAATACAGTTGTAAAGGCAGGTGGGAGCTAGTTTGTGGAGCACCTTAGATCCTAACTAGTCAAAAGAGTTCAGACTTTAATCCACAGATAATGGTCACTGAAGGGTTTGGAGAAGGAAAGCAATGTGATTTAAGATTGCCTTTATAAGATCTAACTCATAAAAATCTGTACAATTAACAGAGAGAGCAAAGACTAGAGGCAGGTAGACCATTAAAAGACAGTTAAGGTACTCACAAAGGAGGCAGTGAGGCCTTGAATGAAACACAGAGGCCGAGAGGAAAGAGAAGAAAGAACTCTCTGGTGGGTTGCTATGGGTGATGAATTTGCAAGACTTGGCAAAAGGCTGTATAGGAAAGGACGAAATTAAAGATATGACAAAGGTTTGGACCCAGGGCAGCAAAGGGGGAAATGGAGGAGGATCAGGATTGGGAAGGAAGCTGAGGTACTCAGTTTGTCACACACCTGATTTAAGGTAGCAAGAGCACGTGTAGGAGGAGAGATAAAACAGGTGTGCAGAAAGATGAGTCTGAAAGTCAAGCCCAGAAAATATTTGGGACCACCTCCATAGTAATGATAATAAATGAACATTATTGTCAACATTTGATTAGTGGTTACTGTGTGACAGGCAATGTACCAACTAATTCCTATGGTTAGGTTGTTTTGTCATTTCATGCTTACCACACAATAAAACATGGTACTATTACTGTTTCCACATTACACTTGAGAAAATGCAAACTCAGAGAAGGTAAGTAATTTACCCACATTCACATGGCTAATAAGCAGCAGAGTTGGGATTTAAACCTACATGTACCTAAACCAGAGGCAAAGCACCTACCGCCAAGCTTCCTATCTGGAATAGAAAGGATCACTCAAGTCTTGAGTTACTAGTCAAAATGGTCAATGAGAAATACAAACTTAAAACAGAAGTTTGTACTTGTCTGACAGTGATTTTCATTGGCCCTCTCCTCACAATAACTCCTGTAACTCTTTTCAACCTATTTGGCCCAGATTCAAATTACCTTGATTCCTATGGCAGGAATCTGAGCAGTCTAGGAATCAACCATGAAGATTAAAAAATGCAGACAGGGGCCGCCTGGACAACCCAGTCGGTTAAATGTCCGACTCTTGACTTCGGCTCAGGTCATGATCCCAGGGTGGTTGCATCAAGCCCCGAGTTGTGCTCCTTACTGGGCATGGAGCCTTCTTGAGATATTCATTCTCATTCTCTCTCTCCCTCCCTCCATCTCCCTCCGCCTCCTCTCCCTCCTCTTCTTCCTCCTCCTCTTCCTCTTCCTCCTCTCTGCCCCTCTCCGCCCCTCAAAACAAATAAACTTAAAAAAAAAAACAGTATGGACTAATCATAGCAGCATCCCCATCATGCTTACTGTGTTTTGTTCTAACAACAGTATTACTGTCAGCTATGACAACATGGAACTTAAAGAATCCAACTGCTTACAGAGAGCCCCAAATAAAAAACTACTTAACTATTTTGACAAAAACTTTAGTTACTGCAGAACAAGCTTTAGACTTTTTCCAAAAGGTGAAGTACTTCATAATTCCAGAAGAGAAAAAGTCTATCTGAATAATGAGCCTACTAAATACTCTGGCGTAACTGAAGAAGTCATTCTTTTTTTTCCTTATTTTTTTTATTTGAGCATAGTTGACAATGTCACATTAGTTTCAGGTGTACAACACAGTGATTCAACAAGTTTATATGTTATGCTGTGCTCACCAGAATGAGTCATTCTTTTTTTTTTTTTTTTGAGAGAGAGAGAGAGAGAGAGAGAGAGAGAGAGAGAGAGAGAGAGAGAGAGAGAGAGAGAGAATATTCCACACAGGCTCTGCACTGTCAGCACGGAGCCCAAGGCAGAGCTCAAACTCAACCGCAAGATCATGATCTGAACCAAAGCTGGCAGCTTACCCGAGCCACCCAGGTGCCCCCAGAATGAGTCATTCTTAAATAAATTTTCACAATGAAACGTGGGACATACTCTGAATTATCTGATTTCTGTGCTATTATCCTCTTTGAGGTACATGTTTCTTGTCAAATTTCTTCATTTCTTTATAACAGCTACTCAAAGTTCTGCTCCTTAGCCGGGCTGTTCCTAACTGCTACATTTAGTCTAAGTGACTGTTATGGGTTGACTTGTGTCCTCCAAAAATATATGAAGTCCTACCCCTTGGTACCTCCGAACATACCTTTACTTAGAAATAGGGCCGTTTCAGATATAATCAGTTAAGATGAGGTCATACTGCAGTAGGGTGGGCCCTTAATCCCATATTACTGATGTCCTTATAAGAAGAGAAGAGGGGCACCTGGCTGGCTCAGTCGGTAGGGCATGCAACTCTCGATCTTGGGGTCATGAGTGTCAGCCCCACGCTGGGCACAGAGATTATTTAATAAAAAAGAAGAAGAAGAGAAGAGACGCAAAGACACAGACACCCAAGCGAAAGAAGCCGAGATCAAAGGGTTCAAGCTGCAAGCCAAGGAATACCAAGGACTGCCACCAAACCATGAGAAGATAGGAAGAAGCAAAGAAGGATTCTCCCCCTACAAATTGTAGAGGGAGCATGGTCATGCTGAAGCCTTGATTCTGGACTTCTGGCTGCCAAACTGTGAGATAATTAATTTGTTATTTTTAGCCACCCAGTTTTTGGTACTTTGTTCCAGCAGCCCGAGGAAACTAACACAGTGACCAGTAAGTACCATTCGTGCCTGATGTAACTCAGACTTTTGTGAAATTCTCTGGGGCAAAACCAGAAATAAGCACCTTGACATGTTTTGAAAGTAATAAACAATGAACCGAGACACCAAACAAAGTGTCAGTCTTTGTCCAGGAAGAACACGTTAATAACCCACCATCTGCATGACACGAATTTTCAATTCTTTTTCTAGAACTGGTGAGCTATATACCTGTCATAGGTATAGCATAGGTAAAAAGCATAGGTAAATATGCTTTTCTTTCGCTGGGACTAGCTGGTTGTATTGGAACAAGCCAGCAACCTTTAGACGAACACATACCTGAAACATTTGCATCTTCACTTCCATGGATGTCTTCCCAACCCAGCTGACATGGCCACTGAACTTGATGTCCTGTTCTGGACTTAAGCTCGTCTTACACATATCTGCGAAACAGAAAGTCAATCTGAGTTCAAACCACACCCCAAATTTTCCGTATTACAAAAGGAAAATTTCATTTTATATTCTGGCAAATTCCACCACTTTTCCTTTTTTCTTTTTTCTTAGTCTTCAAAACTAAAAACAACGTTTTTGACATACAAAAGAGAACTGTACACCTTTTTGAAAAATGTAGACAATGCAAAGAATATAAAAACTAAAACTGGAGGGGCGCCTGAGTAGCTCACTCGGTTAAGCATCGGACTTCAGCTCAGTTCATGGTCTTGCAGTTGGTGGTCTCAGGCCCCACACTGGGCTCTCTACTGATGGCACAGGCTCTGCTTTGGATCCTCTGTCTCCCCCTCTCTCTGCCCTTTTCCCACTTGCACTCTCCCTCTCAAAAATAAATAAACATCATGAAAATAAATAAACAAACATTTTTAAAACTAAAAAAACTGCAATTATGCAAAACCCTTCCACTCAAAGATCATTTTAATAAATATGTATTTTAGTATATACCATGAGACATTTTCAAACACATATATACATAAAAATTTTTCCATAAAACAAAAATATTTCCTCTAATTTCAATAATCTCTTGTGATTACTAAGAATTCTAAGTATCCATAGAAAATAATATTGCTTACCAATCTTGTCCACCAGGGCTGTAACTATAGACAGAGGAGACGCCTTAGCTGAATGAATCTTGGTGTGCATGTAGCAAATGAGAACTGTAAGAAAAAAGAAGAGAACCAAAGAAAGGAAACGCAAGATTATTGCTCAACATTTACAACTGAATCCCTGAATCCATAAAAAGTCTTATCTCGTTTTGAAGACCCAATCCCCCCATATCCCACTAGCAGCTTTATCCTAGGTCCAAAGACTTCTACACATTGAAGTGATTTGGGGATCTTCTAATCTGAGTACCCACTCAATTTTAGATTTGGTCAAGAAGCCGAAGTCTAAAGCCCAAGCCCAGCAGGTGGCCCATCACCACTCCACAGAGACACACTGCCTCAATTAGAAAAAGAACCCAGCACATGAGTCCAACAGCATCAAACATCTTCATAAAAGAGAAACAAATCACAAGGACTCAGCTATCTATTTTCCCTCTGACTCCTTATCATGAAGCAACCATTTCACTTAGAGTTATTTCTCCTTCCTCCTAACACCTTTGACTCCTACACCACCTTGAGACTATCTGTATACTTGCCATATTTTAATAAGCTAAGCATGCTTCTGTGCATTTAAAGTTGTATTATACTCCTGTGTTTAGTGGCCTCCCTGCTTCCCCCATGATTCATTCAAATTTGTATCTTCAGCCCTCAGGACATGGGTCTGCACCCAATAAATATTTGTTAAGTGACAAAAAAATCCTTCCATCCGTGCACCTCCTAACAGATGCACTGGGGGAACGAGAGGCTAAAGGCAAGAAAGTCCACTTAAAGCCTCTGTGGTACCCATAGAATAAATCATATGTGCCTGGCCTATGTCAGTATCGATGGAAAAGAAGAGAATATTTTAATAATCTCTTCAATATGTTAATAATCTCAGGTCTCTAGCTTGCCTGACTGAAGATGGTACACCATTCACTGAAAAAGAGAATAGAGGAAGAATAAAATGGACTATTTTCAACATGTTAAATATGAGAAGCCTAGGGCATATCCAAATGGAGATGTCCAATAGGCGAGAGGGCAAAGTGATCTGGAACTCAGAAAAGCAGGGCGGGAAATGTAGGTTCCTAAGTATTCCACATACTGATAACAAGTGAAGCTCTGGGAGTGTACAGATAAGCAAAAAAAAGGGGAGAAGACAAAACCCTGGGGATAACCAACATTCAAAAGATCACTAGGAAAAGAGGAACAAGGAACAGCCAGAGAGGTAGAAGTGTCACAAAGCCCAAGGATGAGCTCAACAATATTTATCAGGAACCACAATAGGGTCAGGTAAACCCTGAAAAGCACCCATTAGATCACAAAATAAGGGGGAAAATGGAGAGCTTGGCAAGAGCAGTTCAATGGCTCTGAGGAACAGAAGCCAGCAAGTGTGAGAATGAGAAATAAACAGGAAGTCATGATACAGAGGCAGTAAGAGCAAATGACTTTTTCCAACTCTTTCCATAAAGTTAGCTCTGAAGTGAAAGAGAAAGATAGTTTGACAGTGTTCTAAGGGAAGGAGATTTTACCTACTTTCCATTATAAGATGGAAGAGCCTTGAATATGTTTAGAAGGTGAGGGAATGTGAAGCTGAGAAACGGCTTGCAATATGAGAGAGAAAGATTAGGTGATAAGGCAAGTTCTTTAAAGAACTTGAAGGAACAGAATCAAGTGGAGAGGTGAAAAGAATGGCCATAAACAGGAGGCAATGAGGAAAAAACAGGTTAATGCCAAGGGAATCTGTGTATTTAGGGACACCTAAGTAAACCAAAGTCAAGAGTGTGTGTGTGTGTGTGTGTGTGTGTGTGTGTGTGCGCGCGCGCACGCGCATGTGTGTGTAGTTTTTGTTAAAACGCCAATAAGAATGTTTAACTGAATTTATTTAATCTGAAGAAACATGCAGCTAGGTATAAGCCTAACAATGGACTCATTTCTATATTGTAGAAGTCATTAGACCCTTTCTTTAAACCCATTCCCAACAGTTCAGTCCAAAAGTCATTAGTGAGAGCAAGCAAGGTAGCCCAGAGTAAGGTGCTAAAGCCCAAACAGGGCCGGAGGACATAAAAAGAGAAGGCAACAAAAGCAATGGCCCAGCATGTTGCAGCTTGAACACAATGAGGAGGGTGACCCAGCAGAACAGGACCTGGTATGAATCCCAGTGAGGTGAGGGGAGCATCCATGAGAGGCTAGGGGTGGCAGAGATAAGAAATGAGCTACATACAGGGGGACCTTACCAAACAAGTAAATAGATTTAGAATAATGGAGCCAGCTGGGAAGAGGCATTACAAATATGAAAAGGGGGAAATGAATGAAACTGTGGTGCTGATCCAGAATTGCAACTGCCAGTGTGAGCCCATGGTCTTCAGAGATGGATAGACAGACATAGATATAAATTTATGTGCATGTGCAAATATTCTCCAGCTTTTCCACTGAAAGAACATGGGAGCAGTGACACCCCAGCAGCAGTGACCACTCCCAGTACCCCTATCTTGGTTTCTAATTACCATTCCCTATCAAAAAGAACCAGAGCTCCTTGGAGATTTGGCTGATTCCAGGACTGAGGCAGGGAAAGTACAAATGAGCCTAGGAGGTCTTATTGTGCCAGAAAGTAAAGAAGTGCTCAAAGAATGATGGGGACACATTAAAAAAACACAGAAGTCAGCTTGAAGGGATTGGGACAGTCCCGGCACAATTTGAGCACCACAAGAGATGACAGCGACATATTACAATCCATTCAATAAAATAGGAATCCTTGAGTCCATACTGATTTTAAAATAATACATTGGAAGTCTGAGAAGGAATGGAATGTTTATAAGATCTGAAATTACCTGCCAACCAGGTACTTATTAATTACAAAAGCGCAAAGAGTAACTTTACAGTGAAGAACCCCGACATACACTGCCTTCATCAGAGAACCAAAGTTAACATCCCAGTAATGGGACAAATGAGAATTATGCACCAGTTGATGAGATGCAATAAGAACACATCATCCCTTCTGTGGTGTTCCTGCCAAAGGTGCATGTCTCAAATCCCATCTTGGGGAAGCATAAAATAAATCCAAATTGAAAGAAATTGTACAAAAGAACTGGCCTATAACCTTCAAAAGTATTAAGGTCATGAAAGTCAGAGAAATACTGAGGAGCTATTCCTGACACAACAATTAAATGCAACATGTGATTAAGAAATGGATCCCTTCTGGGGCACCTGGGTGGCTCAGTCAGTCGGGTGTCCGACTTCGGCTCAGGTCATGATCTCACAGCTCGTGGGTTCGAGCCCCGTGTCGGGCTCTATGCTGACAGCTCAGAGCCTGGAGCCTGCTTCAGATTCTGTGTCTCCCTCTCTCTCTGCCCCTCCCCTGCTCACACTCTTGGTGTCTCTCTCTCAAAAATAAATAAACATTAAAAAAAAAAAAGAAAGAAATGGATTCCTTCTGCTACAAAGGACCACTGGTGAAGGCTGAGTTGCGTCCAAGAATCAAACAGTCTAATGTATCAGGGTTAACTTCCCAATGTTGACAGTTGTATTGTGGTTATGTAGGAGAATGTCCTGGTTTGTAGGAAATACTGTTCTCTCACATGATTCAAAGAAAAAGAATTCTTTGTACTGTACGAACAACTTTTCCAAAAACTTAAGACTTTTTGAAAAGTTATTAGAAAGAAGGACTACTCGGATTATAACTGTTCAGCAGGAATCTACATTTTCAGGAAAAAAATTATGACAATTCAGAGGCAATAGTTGCCCTTCTTTTACTGCTCTTTTAGAATGTCCTCATCTGGGCAAGTTAAAGAATTAAAAAGGCCCTTTCCAGCCAAATGATTCAATATATAGCTATAACTATCTATTTAGAAATACTAAAATAATACCAGTACCTCCTAGGCTGTCAAGATCCTCAAGAATCCTGCCAAATCTGTGAAACAAAGAACACTGTGATTAAATGAAAATCATGATGATCACCCCTTAAAAAATGAATAACACAGTTTGGGTGGATGAAAGGTTCTAAAATTGCAGCGATGACTGCACGACTCTGCAAATATACTAAAACCACACAACTGCACACTTTACATAGGTGGACAGTATGGTGTGTAAATTACATCTCAAAGTTTTAGTAACAAAAGAAATAAAAACAAATAAATGACATAAATAAAAAGAGTGCCGTTTTACCTGATGGTGTTTTGAACAGTCAAGTATTTCTCTCGTAATTCAGGCTGACTACCCAAAGGCAAGAGAACCTCGATATAACTGTCTTTCATTCTCCTGGGTGGCAGTCCTTTCTGTGACTGAGCCAAAAAACTCTGAAGTAATTTTCTTTCCTCCATTGCTTTCACATGGTCTCTGAGAAGAAAGGAGGCAAACTACATGAAACACAGGGGGCAGTGCGATCCCACATGCCATTGACATTCAGGCTGGTCAGACCCTATCAAAGAAGGAAAAAGGTCTGGACCTGCTCACCTTCTCTTCCTTCCCTCCATCCCCACTTGGCACTCAGTGAAATTAAAAACTTTCTGTTAAAATGTCTTGGGCTTATAAATAAAAAAGGTAATACATACTTGTAAGTGATATAAATATACTTAAACAAACCACATATTCACCCTCATCAAAAGGTGTATTCAAAAAATAGAATATTTCAAATCAAAATTAAAAATAGAGGGATGGGCACAAATACATATATGGGCTAAAGAACAAAGTGGCCACTGAATCCCATATTCCCATTTCTCACCTTGACAATTCTCACATTCTCTGTGCCCCCAACTCACTCTCTCTCTCTCTCTTTCTCTATGTCTATGTCTATGTTTATCTCTATCTCTGCCTTCGATTTCAGGAAACAGAGACAGAGGAAGAAAAATGAACTATATCTAAAAGAAGTATGAAAGGCAAAGCAAAAGGTAAAGAGGAAAAGTACATGAAAAGGAGATGGGAAGGGAAGACAAAGAAATGATTAAAGTGGAAAAGAAGAGACAGAGCGCCAAGGGGATAGGAAACTAAAATGCTGACAATGTCATTAATTAAGATAAGCTTCACTTATGAAGTAGTATTGCCAGAAAGGTTTAGCCTACCAAAAGTATAAGAGATAAAGAAACAAGTTAAACAGCACCAGGGAAATCCTGAACATAGAACGTTCTACACAACAAATGGCTTGGTCTCTTTAAAGTCAAGCTCATACAGGTGCCTGGGTGGCTCAGTCGGTTAAGCACCTGACTTTGGCTCAGGTCATGATCTTGCAGTTTGTAGCTTCAAGCCCCACAGTGGTCTCTGTGTGGACAGCTCAGAGCCTAGAGCCTGCTTCAGATTCTGTGTATCCTACTCTCTCTGCTTCTCCCCTGCTCACATTCCATGTGTATCCATCTCTCTCTCCCTCTCTCTCTCAAAAAACTAACTAAATAAATAAACATTTTTTAAAAAAAAAACTTTAAAGTCAAGCTCGTACACAAAAAACAGGAGGGAGAATAATTGTCTACTATTCTAGACTAGGAGCAACCAAAGAGTCATAACCACTAATGCAATATACAATTCTTTATTGGATCTTGATATTTTTTTAAGCTATAAAAGACATTTTGGGAACAGTTGAGAAATTCTGTACGGATGAGTAATATACTATGAGGGAATTACTGTATATTTCATCAAGTAAGAGAATATCTTGTTTGTTGGAGAGACACACGATTGCTGACTTTGTTACACAAGAGAACATATTTATTTATTGGAGATGTATGAAGTGTCATGATACCTATAATTCACTTATATGAATAAGTAAATTACAATTCAGCCAACATATGCATATTGGCAAATCTGGAAAAATGTAAGTACCAATCAAGATAGTAGAGACAGAGGTATTCATCTTTTCTACTTTTCAAAACATTGAAATTTTTCATATAAATAGCTAAAAAAGAAGTCATTAGATAATTTCTATACCAACAATAGATTACTGTATGTCTAGTGATTGCTTTTTCTTTTTATCTCATTTTAGTCTCAAAATTCTATGCACCAATAGGGATATTATCCTATTTCACAGCAGGGAAATACTGAGAGATCAGGTTAATTGTGAAGTGACAAGAAGTAATAAAGGAGCCAGGCTGCATCAAATAGAAAAACCAAGAAACTTGAGTTTTAATTCCCAAACCCTGATCCTTAATTCATTCATTCTCCCTCTGAGTTTCAGTTTCATCATATGTAAAAAAGGGATAGAAACATATGCCATAAGCATGTCACAAGTTTTGTAGAGAATCATTGAGGTAATATACTTGAATGCACTTTGAAAAATGTAGAGTACAGGTAAATGACTTTATTTTATGACAAGAATACATCAAATGATGAGTATGTTGGAATGTTGGTCTTCCCCGCAAGTAAAAAAAACCCTCTCAACCCATTTCCAAACACAGGGCTCCCTCCACGCCTACAATGAGACCATCAGCTGAGCCTAAATACAGCCTAGCATACCACTTTAAAGGTGAAAGGATGAATGAGCACAAGCGTGCTTACCTCCAGTTTGTGGAGACTCCTACTATCTCCCGCAACTTATCACGAACTGAAACAAAAATAAAGAGGTCATTCCAGGAAACAAAAATACTAGAACTGGATTATGGATATGAGTTGAAGAACTATAAAAAGCGACCCATGCACTCAAAAGCTTTAAAGATCCATTAATTTCCATTTAATGCCACAACAAACAGCTCAAGGAAGGGATCAAACCTGTGCTTCCCAAAAACGTGAAACAACTAACTGTCTCCTTAGTGAGAAAAAGAATACTCTGTGCCAATCACTGGGATTTACATACACAAACAAAACAGGGTAACTCCAATTATTCATCGGGTGGGGTAGTATCAGTGTCAGTAGGAGACCCTTTATGATGGAGATATTATGACCAAAATCCTCACCTAGCTTCTTATAGGCAGTTGGTAGAGCAGATTGATTAGTGCAGGGACTGACAGTGATACTCAAATAGGAGTCTCATTCCAACTGATCTTTCATATATTTATACTATCCTAATTGTTAGAAAAGTTTAAGCCACAAAAGTGAAGCAAAGATGTAAATCAAGGAAAAGCAAAGAACGTAATTTAATGTTAGTTAATGCCCAAAAAGTGCAAGAATGAATTAATGCAAAGAAGCTTAAGCACTTAAAGAAAAAGTCGATACTAATTACCACACACACCGTGATTCACATGTATAGGTGAACATGCTATATGGATAAAAGGAAAATAAATTAGATAAGCAGTAGAAATTCAAGACTAAAAAATAAGTCTTAGGATTTCACATGTTGATGTCATGTTTTTTTCCTAGCATTTAGATAGGACTTAAAAGTATATATTCCAGTTATGGGAAATTAACTGTAGCAATACTTCGTCCTTCAATGGCTAAGTGATCAAAACCAAATATGGTTAGATAACATGCACTTAAACTTTAATGAAAAAATAGTTGATTTTTCTATCAAATAATTGTTATACACCACAAATTTGGTACAAACTCTAATTACAACTAAATCAGAGAGAACTGCAGAATATATGGGCATACCTCATTTTATTGTATTCACTGTGCTCCATGAAAGTATGTTTTGTACAAATTGGAAGGTTGTGGCCACACTGCATCACCGCCATTTTTCCAACAGCATTTGCTCACTTCATGTCTCTGTGTCACATTTTGGTAATTCTTACAATATTTCAAACTCTTTCGTTATTATTATATTTGTTAAGGTGATCCGTGATCAGTGAGCTTTGGTGGTACTATTTAAACTGTTTTGATACGTACACTGTGTTTTTAGACATAGTCCTATTGCACATTTAATAGACTACGGTGTAGCGTAAGCCTAACTTTTAAATGCACAGGGAGGGGCGCCTGGGTGGCGCAGTCGGTTAAGCGTCCGACTTCAGCCAGGTCACGATCTCGCGGTCCGTGAGTTCGAGCCCCGCGTCAGGCTCTGGCCTGATGGCTCGGAGCCTGGAGCCTGTTTCCGATTCTGTGTCTCCCTCTCTCTCTGCCCCTCCCCCGTTCATGCTCTGTCTCTCTCTGTCCCAAAAATAAATAAAAAACGTTGAAAAAAAAATTAAAAAAAAAATAAATAAATAAATGCACAGGGAAACAAAAAAATTGATTTCACTCACTGTATTCACTTTATTGCAGGGGTCTGGAACCAAACCTGCAATATCTCCAAGGTATGCCTGTAACCACTAGTAAATGTGTCTTATTTCTGACTTTTTTCCCTCCTGAGTTCCTTGAATAAAAGAATGGACAGGAAGTATGCCAAGTAGTACACAGACTACCGACGCTCACTGACATATAATGATTATTACTAGTTTAGTCAGAGTATGAATAAAGGGGGTAGTGAGGGCCAAGAAGTAGAAATTTTAATTAAATATTTGGGACACCTGGGTGGCTCAGTCGGCTAAAGTATCCGGCTTCGGCTCAGGTCATGATTTCATGGTTCGTGAATTGGAGCTCCACAACAGGCTCTGTGCTGTCAGCACAGAGCCTGGAGCCTGCTTCAGATTCTGTGTCTCCCTCTCTCTCTGCCCCTCCCCACTCACGCTCTGCCTGCCCCTCTCTCTCTCTCTGTCAAAAATAAATAAACATAAAAAAATTTTAAAGAAATTTTAATTATATATATGTATATGCGTATGTATATACATGTGTACGTATATATATAATTTGTACCTTTTGAAGCCACAATTTTGTTCATAATGAATACTCCTAAACTGATATAGACAGCCATAGTTTGCATATCAGACTAGAAATTGAAATTAACTTCAACTGAGCATGGATTAACTGTCCCTCTAACAAAACTATAGATCAGGAGCATTTAGTTGCTGCAACTGAAGGGTCCATCTCTTATGCAACAGGTCTCTTTTTTCTCTGCTTTCCCCTTCAGTACCAACACAAAGAAAGTGGAAGCCATTTAATTAAAAGAGCTGTCTCCCAGGCTCCTAGGAACCAAAGCTCAAATTCTGAATGTGGTCTCTACCCAAAGTTATTCTGACCATCTTATAAATGAGAAGTTTATGGAAAAATCTACGTTTAGTATGTCTCATTCGCCCTAAAGTACCTATCTGTATGCCTCCCAAATAAGACAGGGTTTTTCACCACGTGGACCTAAAACACAAACACCCATGCTTGCCTTCATGCATGTGGAGGACTCTCTGTTTCTCGGGATTCTCGGATCCTTGAGTGAGTCCTCTGCCAGAAGCACGCAGCCCCTTGCCCAAGGTGGTACAAAGCCTACAAAACAAGATAAAAAACACTAGAGTAGGTTCTATGGCGTCCCGGCAACCCCCAAAACCAGCCCCTCCTCCCAAAACACTTAACCATTCCACACCCTCAGTATACACTTTCTTGTAAGGATCTGTACTTGTTTCTCCAGGGTCTATATATTTGCATATGAGGCTACTCCATAAATCATCTAACTAGAGTAAACATTTCATGAGAGAAGAGACCAACTAGCTAACAATCTACAAAATAAATAAAAGATATCAACCAGGTTTAATGGATTTATTCTTGCTTTTTTATTAGCTTCAGAAGCCCTGAATCAATTTGGTAAACAGCTGAGTAAATTAATTATGAACATTTATTTTGTTCTTTATTATCACACCATATTTCCTCAATAAATAAGCTAAATCCAATTATAAGTTAATAAACTTTGAAAACAGAATTAACCCTTTCCAGACTCAGAGTATTTATTGTGGGCAGAAATTTCCTAATCCCCAAACAAAATAAAAACGATTTACCCAAATGCACCTAACCTAGTCTGCCAAAACAAGTTGTTTAAGTTGGTTTTGGTTCACTGTTAATCTTAAGTGTTGACTCCTAACCACCATCATATCATGGATAACACATATATAATATCAGAAATTGACAAAGTAATCTGAATGCACAGCTGAAGAAGGCAAGGCACTGACAAGGTCAAGAACTCCAGATACTATTACTCATTCTAGTTCAAGTTATTAGTAAATTCTTACTACCTCATGCCGGGACAAGCAAGGACTAACTCCACTATGCCGCCCACCCCCCCACCCCCCCCCCCGCCAAAACTTTCTTCATCTGTAAAACGGGGTAATTATAGTACCTATCCTAAGGGACTGTCATAAGGATAAAGAAGTTCACATTCACACATGCACACACGAACACATCTGCAGGCAAGCTGCTCTTTTCACAATCTCAGGCTACTTCCCTTTTACATATACAGCGCTGAGGTGGAGGGAGAGGAAGAAGGGTTTAATCACTACCCAACACCTCAGTACCACAGGGTTACTGGCTTATTCCCTGATAAGACCTAGGGAGTTTTACAGCAAAATCCCTAGGCCTTTAGAAGAAACCGTCAAGAGGCCTTGGGACACTCAGGCCGTAGGACTCCATGATTAAAACTTTCCAATGAAAGGAGACCAAAGAGCCCAATCTCTTCATGGCTTGCCTAAGAAGTCACAGAAGTCACCTAAGGTGTGAAAAGAAGGGTCTTAGCTCTGTTCTGGGTCCCAAGCTTAGGGTAGGTGTCTGGGAAGAGTTTCCAGTACAGTAGCAGGCAATGCCATTCATAGGCCCTCCACCCCGGGGAAATGCCTCAATTTAGAAACTAAATGAATTCAGTGACTCTTTCCTGAGTCTGGAAAAATAAGCTACAAAGACTGCACACTAGTCAAATAACCTAATCATCTTGAACAGTCTGTATTCATTTATGAACTCTTTGCCTCACTAAACAACTAACAGAGTACCTGCTTAAGGTTCAACAGGACTCACAAGAAAGGAAAGCAGGTTTATAAGAGTTATTAGTACAAAGAAAAAGACTTCCAAACTGGGGGAGAGGAGATCAAGAAAGTCTTCCTGGGAAAAGGCACATGGCAAGATCATGGAGCTTTGTAGAAGGCCCTTCACATCATGTCCAATGTAAGCTAAAGTCAACTGTGGCCCTTCCCATAATGACTTTCACTCTGTCTAAACAGTGCTAATAAAGCTTTTATTTTTAAGTGCTATACACAAGAGAGAGACAGAGAACCTTTTTCAGCTGATAGCAAGATCCACAGGAATAGTGAGGGAGATCCAGGACCCCTAAGACAAATGACAGAGATCAGTCATTCAGAACCAGTATGGGCACACAAGGAGAGATGGCGCACCTGTAGCATGATTCCAGAAGCTGGAACAGGGGTGAGGCCCCTGCGGGCCCAGCCAGGCAGAAAGAAGCTGGAGACAGCTGGAGTGCTCAGCTGAAAAGGTTTGGGGGAGAGCCAGACTTGTCCTAGAGTCTAAGTCCCGAGGCCTTAACTGGGCAAGCTGGGAGGTGACACACAGAAAAAGGCATCCTCCTTGTCCAAGTAGCCTAATCAACCCCCCACCTCACCTTACAGGGCCTTGCTGCTCATTCAAGGTAAAGTTCAAATCAGCACCAAAAGTCCTAGGTGCTGGAAGCCAAGCTATCCCAGCCTGAGCGGCAAGGCCCGGGCTGTGGACGGATTGGTGACTGCCAGGCGGCCCACCGACAGCGAAGCTTCTTGTCCTCCCACTTTTAGGTAATTCGGCCTTAAAACTACCTGGGGTAGTGTCTGCTGGGGAATTGCCCTCGACAGGCCCTCTGGAGAAAAAACCATTAGGAAAGAAAATAAGGTTCCGCCAGAAATTGTGCGGCCTTATGTTTAGCCCTTGCCATCCCCTATGGAGACTCCTCTACTTACAGGAAGGATAGCCTCATGCCTTTGCCAGCAAAGGCAGCCAGCAAAGGAGAGACGTGGATTTGAAAGCCTCACTCCGGCAACTAAGGAGTGTATCTCTGGGCACAGGTGACTTCAACCCCTAGGCCCACCTGGCCCCCCGGGAGGCATTCCAGATGATGACTGAAACCTAGTCGGTTTCGGTACAGAATGGTTAATTAATTCCTAGGTGCACTGTCTGAGAATGTGTGAGGCAAGGGTTTCTAAGGCGTTTTTGGCCCCCTCCTGGCACCTCGGACCGAGACACCACCTTGCCTCGGTCTCATGTGGTTAGGAGGTCATGTCCCTGTAACTGTTCCACTTGAGGTGTTGAGAAATGGAGGGCCTTTCATGAGAACGGCAAAGCAAATGCTTTATAGACTATAGATAATTATAGACAAATGCAGATGCATAATGGAATAATGTAAGAAATTAATAATCAAAGGGTATGCGGGAAAATTAGGGGAAAATCGCCATGTTCTTTCTTAAAGGTTGATGACACATAGGAACATTTTCAAAATTAGGTAATGTTAAAAAACATAGACGACGTATGTTACAAGGAAATCACTCGCATATATAATGCCACGTTTGCTACAATAAATCGGCCAGTTCAACACACTGCTGTTGTCCGTGCCCATTTTTTTGTTTTTTATTTTAGTTTTGTTCTATTTTCACTTTTTCGCCCACGCCGTTCATCCTTCGGGAATCCCTGGACCTGCTGGAGCTGGACTCCGGCACCTAGGCGCACAGTCCTGACTGAGGTCCCGGCAGCCCAAGAGGTGCCCCGCAATCTCTCCCCACATTACAACACACTTAACCCGGAGTCCAAGTGGGTCAAGCACTTAACCCTAAAAGTGCTCTCCCAAGGAGGGTAAAGAGCTGTGAAGTAAGGTGGAGTGCTAAACGCCAGCTCTCTCACAAGCGGCTACCCCCAAACCACACCCGTGATGAGCAAAGAGAAAGGAATTTCAGGGAACACCCAACTTCCTCCAAGTGCCGCTTCGCTTTTAATATCAAACTCCGCTCCAGGAGTGGGGGTCGCGGTGCTTCACTCGGGGGCAGAAGGCACGCGTCCAGGCGTCGTAGCGGAAGGCGGGCGCCCCTTCCCACCCGGCCCCATTTCCCCCCCCCCCCCAAACCACTGCGTCAGTCTCGCCAGCCGGCGGCCGGTTCCTAGCGCCCGGACCCGCTAGCAGCGCGGAGGGCGGGCGCCGGCGACCCTCCCGAAAGGGCCACGCCGGACCCCTGCTACTTACCGCAGCGCCGCCCGCCTCATCTTGCCCTGAGGCCGCGCGCGCGACCAGAGACCCGGGCCACGCGAGACAGCTGGCGGAGGGAAGTCGAGAGTAAGGCGAGCGCGAGCGCGGGACCAGACCTCCTCCCCCTTCACGGCCGCACTCTCGCGGGGGCAGCCGCCCAGGGGCGGGGCCTTCCAGCCCAGAGGCGGGGCCTTGCTGGCCGGGGGCAAGGCCTCTCTGCGGAGCCGGGTGGGCTCCGAGCTCCTGCAGCCTCGCTCATTGGCCGGGAGCCTGTCTCTGAGGGGATTCCCACTGGATCGGCAGCGCCGGGCGTGTTGCTGCCCACAGGACAGGCCTATCCCCGCCATTGTTGATTAAAGGCCCCACACAGCACGGCCAGGGAGCGGCGTGGAGGCGAGGGATCCTCGGAGCTTGTGTCCGTTATCACGCTTCGCCGAAGGTCGCGCCACCTTGACCCCCACGCCTCGGATCCCAGTCTGTGGTTCTTGCGCTTAGCTGCACGTCGGAATCTTCTGGGCAGCCTTACGGAGTAGTGATCCCTGAGCCCCACCCTCTGGGGATTCCTATTTAGTTAGTCAGGGGTCCGACAGGGTCTTCAGAACGTCTAAAGGCGCCCTGAGGTGATGCTTTACATAAGCCAAGTTAGGAACCTCTGACCTAAATGGAAAAACATTTCTATTCTAATCTTAGGCTGCCCCCTAGTGTTTGAAAGTTGGAGATTTTGGCTGGCCCAGAAATATTTAAAGCCAGAGTTTTCATGATTTTACCCTACGACCTGATTCTCCATTTCATTCAAGGAATTTTTATTAAACCGTTTGCAGTGCGCCAGACGCTGTTGTAGATGCTGGGCATGCAACAAAATAGACAAAAATCCCTGCCCTTAGGGAGCTTAGCTTTGAAGGAAAATAAGTCAGCAAGTTAGCAAATAACGTAATTTCAAACGTGATAAAGCAGTCTAAAGAAACAAAACAAGGTAATGAGAGAGGATCTTTCCAAAATATACAAAAGTCTTGCATTGCCCCTGAAGGTGTTTATTTCCTAGGAGGCAAGATCCATATTGTATGCTTTTATGGTACACCATGCTTAGTAAAAATGTCGATTTTTATTAAGCTGGCTTTTCAAAAGAAAAATCACGTTATAAATTACAAATGGAACATGGTCTTTGGCTTTGTCTTTCCTCTCCACCTACCTGTCCCTTTTATCAGCCCCACATCCAGAAGACTCTCCTTTCAGCCTGCAGGGATCTCCTTCATTTTTGTTCATAGTGTCTGTACCTTTTCAGTGATAATACCTTTTGGTGTTGTTGTGATTTGTGTCACCTATACTTTTTAACACTCTACCACACCTAACATAGTACAATAAATATTTTATTGAATTGCACTATTTTGTCTTCTTTTTACTTGAACTTTCCATTAATGCAATGTCAGGCTCAGAGAGAAAAATTAAATTCAAGAGAATTTTTCAGGTTACAAACATGGTATAACAATGGATAGGGACAGCTCATGATTTTTGTGCAGTCACATCACCTTCCAGCCAGACACATTCTCATCAGCATATAAATGGTGTTGATTTGAACCAGAACAGCTGAAACCAGGGACTAGATGCCATGAAGATGCCTTCTCTTGATCTCTATCTTAGCTTTCCTTTGCACACTGGCCTCATTCATTTTTCTCTGTATAATGTCTTTCTCCACATAGCAAAAGAAATTCCTGAACTTTACATCTTATAACCATAGCCACATGGAGACTGACCCAAATTTCTGTATCCCAAGTACAAAAATTCCTGAGAAGAAAGGGGATTGAGAGGTATAAACTTCCAGTTATAAAATAAGTATGTCATGGAGATGAAAAAGCACAGCATAAGAAATATAGTCAATTCTAGTTTAAGAACTTTGTATGGTGACAGATGGTGGACTACACTTATCATGCTGAACATCTGAGTAATGTACAGGATTGCTGAATCAATACGTCATACATCTGAAACCAATATAACATTTTATGTCAGTTATACTTCAATTTAAAAAAAGGTCCTGAGAAGAGATTCACTGGCCCAAGTGGCATCAGGTACACACCGCTGAACAGGTCAACTGTGGCAGCAGGGCAAGATCATATGATTGGCCCATGTGGCTCACCAGGAATCCCCTCACTGAGACCCATGGCCAAGTGCTAGATCACAATCTACTAACATGGCTATTTCCAACAGTAACCACATAGATAAGGAAATGGAGCACTTCTTAGAAAAGGAGTACTGAGCAACCAAACCCACAGATGCCCACTACAGATATAACTTAAACAAGAAAAACATGATCCCATCACTTAACCCACTTACCTCAATTCTGACCTGACAGAACTCCTGCTAAACCCAGCCCACCCAGCATTCATTCACATGTCTACAATTTTCTCACATGGCTGATGAATAAAAATCTTAAAACAGCTTAGCAACCCTGATTTCTGTATGTGTATTGTTGTAAAGCATATATGTTGTACCAAATTCGGGGTGGCAGGAATAGAAGGCGAAGTGGTCAAAAATCAGACCAAGAAACATGCAACAGTTGTATAGTGGTGAGATCACTGTCCTTAAGTAACAGATTCTCCACCCCACCTTTTCGTTTCCTGTTGTGTCCCATTACTTCTATTTTGATTTGGTATCAGGGTAACAGATATAGTATCAAACGTATCATTAAAATAAAAGGCATTGACAGATACATAAGATATTAGTAAGGTCATTATTGCAAGTAGAAGAATAAAATCGGGTAAAAAAAACTTAAAACGTTGTCTGCTCAGGGCACCTGGGCGGCTCTGTCGGCAAAGGGACTGACTCTTGATTTCAGCTCAGATCATGATCTCACGGTTTGTGAGATCAAGCCCCATGTCAGGCTCTGTGCTGGCAGTGCAGAGCCTGCTTGGATTTCTCTCTGCCCCTTCCCCCACCAAAAATAAATAAATAAATAAACATTTAAAAAATTAAACGTCTTCTCCATCAAGTAATGAGTGAAAAGTATCTAGTAACCATCTTTCCTTGGACTATTAAACCATGTAAACTTTTAGATGACTAATTTAGGTAGAATATGTTTTTGGAAAACTATGTCATTGACTTTCCAACACTGATTCTTGCTACAATTTCAATTAGGATCCAGAAATTACTTTTTAAAAATTAGTTTAGTTCCTTATATATACATATATATATATATAGACAGAGAGAGAGAGATTACACAAAAGGATCCAAAATTGGGAGGCAGAGGAGTAAACAATGGAAAGGGGTTTCCCTCACAAACCCTAAAGAAAAACCTGGAAAGACTAGAGAGCTGTTACATGAAAGTGCTTAGTAATATACCTGCTTGTGCCAACGGAAGCAAAACTCAGGCTAGGCGATTTTGGAACAGTGATTTTTATCAATTTCCCTACCTTTCCTCAGTTCCACTTTTATGACTGCTCATCAAATCCAAGTGTTGAGGGGCGCCTGAGTGGCTCAGTCGGTTAAGTGTCCAACTTTGGCTCAGGTCATGATCTCACGGTTCGTGAGTTCGAGCCCCGTGTCGGGCTCTGGGCTGACAGCTCAGAGCCTGGAGCCTGCTTTGGATTCTGTGTCTTCCTCTGTCTGCCCCTCCACTGCTTGCACTCTGTCTCTCACACTGTCTCAAAAATAAATAAGCATTAAAAAAAAAAGTGTGGAAACTTTCTTGTCTTTAATGCTCTCCTTTTCCTCTAACAAATTTCCTCTTGCTTAATATTTGGGGCGCCTGGGGGGCTCAGTTGGTTAAGCATCTGACTCTTGATTCCAGCTCAGGTCATGATCTCACAGTTTGTGGGTTGGAGCTCCATGTCAGGCTCTGTGCTGGCAGTGCACAGCCTACTTAGGATTATCTCTCTCTCAAATAAATAAACTTTTTTTTAAATAGCAAATATTTAAAATATGTCATACTATTAGTGACATGGGATCAAAGGGCCTCCTTAGGATAGGACGTCTTCATTTCAGGGTGTCATCTTCAATAAAAGTGCCTCTTTCAATAAAAGAGGGCTTAAACAGTACAATTTCAATGGTGTCTCTCCTACCAATACCTAACCTTCTGTTCATTCTTCACCCTGTCATGCCCACCGTCTCTGCCATTTAATCCACTTGTGCCAAAAGACTCAGTTCTCTTCCATTTATTCCTCACTCTGCACCCTATTTCCCTCCATTCTCTTGCCCACCCACCTTAACCCCACCTCAGGGGCTACCATCCCAGCTGGGAAATAGAGCCTCCTGTTAGTCCTCAGGGTAGCCTGTTTCGCCGGGCCAGTGTAGAAGCTAATTCTGCTGCTCCTGGGGCAAGGAAAGGCAACAAGTACCTGTGACACAATTATAGCTGCACCGGGACACATAACCATGAAGGCAACAAAGCTGTAAACATATTTCACTCTCTTTGCAAAAGCTCATGCTTCACCATACATGCAAGCTTTCAAAACTTACTTTACAGTAAGGATTTGTACATTTCATACATGCTAAAATCATGCTGGTGATTTGAATTCATAAAACACGGTTTTGGGTATAAATTCGTATTTCGTGCTTTTTGGAGATGGGACCACACAAAAACCGGATGGTGCCAGTAGTACTGATTTACTTTATCTTTAGAAATACAGACATGACACTAGCTGGTTCATCTTTATGTGTGATATTTACAGGATTGTTAGACTGCTTCGTTCAGTTTATATAAGTAACTAGCGCATCGCACAGGTCACCACATACGGCTTCTGTTTGGCCTCATCTGTGGAGGGAAGAAAGAATTATTTTACTCCTAAAAGTCTCTTCAAAGTTGCCATTTCCTCCTCTAGGTCCTACTATTACCCACAATCCCTCACTCCCCATGTATTGCTCAGGCTGCTCTATCTCCCTCACCCTGGCCCTGGCAGTACTCGCAATACTTCCCTGAGGGGATACATAGTGACAGAGAGACAGACATAGAGATAGATAGAGATAGAGACAGAGATACAGATACAGATACAGATACAGATACAGATACAGACAGACAGATACAAAGTAGAGATAGATACACACACACACACACACACACACGCACGCACACACACTGAGAGCACTCTGCTCTAAAGTACTAGAGTAAATGCCTCCGGCCAAGGCTGCTGTTAGAGGGCATATTCGGGGTGCCCAACAGTACCGAGATTTAGTGTTGGGACCTCAGAGAAACAGTGTCGCTCACAGGAAGCTCAAATTAAAGAGTTCAGTGATCAGAGCTGCTCTGTCTCTCTCTAACTGAAGTCTGTGGCTTCCTGTCTGGGACTATAAAGGTTGAGAAACACTCTGGGTGGCAGGTGACGGAGTGGATGAGAGGGAATTAGAGAAGGGTCCTCTGTTGATGGGGCATATCCAGGAAGCTCAGAATACTGTTGAATCATTCCTGAACCAAGAGCTCCACCAAGACCAAGCTGCTTGGGGGCACTGCCTCCCCAGGCCTGCCACTGACCTGCAAATTCTCTGCATTCCAAAAAGCCAGCCCACACTGCAGAGAACCGACATTAGATTCAGTCCCCACCAACTCTTGGGCTTCCTGCCTCCTCTCTAATACTGTCACCGCCACCATTTCGTCTCCTCCCCTCGTGCCTCCTCACTTCCTCCTTCAACACCACAGACACCCATAGAGATTCACTGACATTTAAGAGACTAACAATACAGACACGAATAAGGCACAGTCCTGGACCAGGATGCAAAGTACTCCTGATACAACAAGAGTGAATTACTTCTGGACAGTTTTTCCTCACCCACGATATTAGTTTCCTATGGCTGCTATAACAAATTTACCAGAAACTTAGTGGCTTAAAACAACACAACTTTATTCTCTTACAGTTCTGAAAGTCAGAAGTCTGACACAGGTTTCACTGGGCTATTCCTGGAGGCTCTAAAAGAGAATCCATTTTCTTGTTCCTTTCAGCTTCTGGAGGCCACTTCTACCGCTTGGCCCATGGCCCCTTTCCACCCTATTTGAAGCCAGCAATAATGCACCTCTCTGTGCCTTTCTTCGAGTCACATCACCTTGTGATACTCTCTCTTCCACCTTTAATGACCCATGTGATTACACTGGGCCCACCAGGATAGTCCAAGATAATCTTCCTATCTTTTTTTAATGTTTATTTTTTTAGAGAAAGAGAGAGAGAGAGACAGGGTGTGAGTGGGGTACGGGCAGAGAGAGAGGGGGACACGGAATTTGAAGCAGGCTCCAGGCTCCTCACTGTCAGCATAGAGCCCGACGCGGGGCTCGAACCCACAAACCATGAGATCATGACCTGAGCCAAAGGTGGACGCTTAATCGAGTGAGCCACCCAGGTGCCCCAGATAATCTCCCTATCTTAATGTCAGCTGATTAGCAATTTTACTTCCATCTGCAGCCTTAATTCTTCTTTGCCATGTAACCTAAGATATTAACACATTCTGGGAAGTTGGCTGGGGACATTTTTGGGAGGACTTGATTCTGCCTATTGCACTCACGAAAAAAAAAAACCCAATATAAATATAAATAATATAAACACACACACACACACACACACACACACACACACACACACCTGAGTTCCACATACATTCCTCCCCACCGCATTGTGTAGCAGCAACCTTACATCCTCCAGCTAATTAAGGGCGATTACCCCTGCCAAGATGGTGACTCCTTGGCCACAGGAATCCAGAGCCCTGGCAGCAGCCATACTTATAGTTCAATGGGCCCCTTGCTGTGCCCATTGGCAAGGGCGTGACCCTATGTGGAACAAAACCTCAAACTCCGCAGAGCCCAGAGTTGCAGATTCAGGAAGCATAAATTCCCCCAGTAGGTCATTAGAGGTAATAGTAATTGAGGTCACTCCTGCTTCTAGCCTTTGGCTTTCAGACTTACCTATTTTCCCTAAGAGAGGCACAGAGCCATTCAGAGGCCTCTCATTCAGGGCTTGCAGCAGGCAGAATCCCAAGATTCCCACTCCCTGATATCTAGGTCTTGTATCCATGTCACTTTTCTTCAGTGTGGGCAGGACCTGTGAATACGATGGATGTCATCATATTGGGTTATGGGATGTCCCATGATTGGGTTATGGTATAAAGTGAACATAAAGGCATTTTGCAGATTTAATTAAGGTCCCAATCAGTGTGACTCTCGGTTAATCAAAAAGAAGAGTATCCTGACCTAATCAAGTTAGTCCTTAAAAGAGGAGCCCAGCCTTCCTCGGTGATAGAGAGTCTCCCACTGGCCTTTGAAGAAGCAAGATACCATGAGTTCTACATCTGCAAGAAAATGAATTCTACAACCACTTGAGCTTGGAAGAGGACCCAGAACCTCAGATGAGACCCCAGCCCTGGCTGACACCTTGAGTGCAGCCAGGCTAAGCCATGACCAAACTCTTCACCACAGAAATTTTTAGATAATAAATGTCTGCTGTGTAAGCTACCATGCTTGTGGTAATCTGTTACTCAGCAATAGAATAATTTTTTAGTGTGACCTTTTTTCCTTCACATTTTTATTTAAATTCTAGTTAGTTAACATACAGGGCTATATTGATTTCAATACAATTCAGTGGTTCAGCACTTACATACAACACCCAGAGCTCATCATAACAAGTGCCCTCCTTAACACCCATCACCCGTATAGCCACCCCTCATCCACCTCCCTCCATCAACCCTCAGTTTGTGCTCTATCGTTAAGAGTCTCTTAGGGGGCACCGGGGTGGCTCAGTCAGTGGATCGTGTCTGACTCTTGATTTCAGCTCAGGTCATGATCTCACAATTCGTGAGTTGGAGCCCCATGTCAGGCTCCACACTGACAGTGCAGAGCCTGCTTGGGATTCTCTCTCGCCCTTTCTCTCTCTACCCCTCTCTCTTTCGAAAACAAATAAACATTTAAAAAGAGAATCTCAGGGTGCCTGGGTTGTTCAGTTGGTTGAGCATCCGACTTGGCTCAGAACATGATCTCACGGTTCATGAGTTCAAGCCCTGCGACGGGCTCTGTGCTGACAGCTCAGAGCCTGGAACCTGCTTGGGATTCTGTGTCTCCCTCTCTCTCTGCCCCTCCCCCTCTCGCTCTCTGTCTCTCTCTCTCAAAAATGAATAAACACTAAAACTTTTTATTTTTTATTAAATTTTTTAATGTTTATTTATTTTTGAGAGAGAGAGACAGAGAGAGAGAGAGAGAGAGAGAGAGAACAAACTGATGATTAATAGAAGGGAGTATTGGGTTAAATACAGGATAGGGATTAAGGAGGGCACTGGTGATGAGCACCAGGTGTTGTGTGGAAGTTTTGAATCACTATATTGTACATCTGAAACTAATATTATATATATGTTAACTAACTGGAATTTAAATAAAAACTTAAAAAAATAATCAACACAGTCGGGGGTGCCTGGCTCAGTCGGTTGAACGGCTGACTTTGGCTCAGGTCATGATCTCACAGTTTGTGAGTTCGAGCCCGGCATCAGGTTCTGTGCTGACAGCTCAGAGCCTGGAGCCTGCTTCGAATTCTGTGTCTCCCTCTCTCTCTGCCCCTCCCCTGCTCATGCTCTGCGTCTCTCTCTCTCTCTCTCTCTCTCTCAAAAATAAATAAACATTAAAAAACAATTTTTTAAAGGGGAGCCTGGGTGGCTCATTTGGTTGGGCAGCCGACTTCGGCCTACGTCGTGATGTTGCCATTCCTGAGTTCAAGCCCCACATCGGCTTGTGCTGACAGCTCAGAGCCTGGAGCTTTTTTCAGTTTCTGTGACTCCCTCTCTTTCTCTGCCCCTCCCCCACTCACACTCTGCCTCTCTCTCTCTCTCTCTCTCTCTCTCTCAAAAATAAGTAAACATTAAAAAATTTTTTTAATTACAAAAAATTTTAAATACAAAATAATCAATAGAGCCAATATATTAATCTAATGCATTTATTGAGCAACTCCTATATGCCAAGTGCTGTGCTGGGTGCTAAGGCTACAAAGATCAAATAGGTAGGGTTCCTGACCTCCAGGAATTCACTGCCCAGAGAGAAAAAACATAAGTGTAATCAAATGCACTGTGATAATTGCTCCAGTGAATAATGCCCCATAAGGTCTCAGAGGAAGCAGTAAGTAATGCATTCTGCTGAAACGGAATATTGAAGGAGTTTGGGTAAGGTGACAGGATAGTGGCCTGGAAAGCCACAGAGAGGAAATGACATGTGAGAGAGTTCTTCCCTTAGAGAAAAAGACACTAAATTATTCAAATTGAATTTTCCAGTTTCATAACTAAATGCTTTATAAAAAGGCTAAGAAAGTTTTCCAAGAAATTAAAGGGGACGATGTTTATCTGTCCTCCTGACTCACATTATCACACATACCTGGCTAGTTAACATATATCATTTTAATTAAAGGCACCCATGGAAGCTGGCCAGGTCCCACTGTATCAATGGCCCTGTTGCTCACTTGCAGGCAGGAGAGTTCCCTGAGTGACCAACCCAAATCAATCTTGTGCTAGAGGCAACTAGGGCCATGTGTCCAGAACAGAAGGGAGGTACGTAAACAAGACATCCCTTTCTTGCTGCGTTCTCAGAGGACTTAGGTCCACGCCCTGGGAGAAACATGTGCCTCTCTCAGGGTAGTTCTGAGCTGAGCCCCAGCTTCCTGAAGGAGGGTCCCAGTTCACTAACATCAACTTTGCCTCTGGGTAGGCAAACCTCCAAACCATCTCCTCCACATGTCATGTTTGTTCAAGATCCACACACATATCAGGTGCCTTTGCTATGAGAGAAACTCTGCTAACTGCTGGACCCACAAAACTGAAAACAGCACTGGCTGCCACAGAGGGGCTCATGTCTGGCTTCCTGATTCATTTCACAGATGAGCAAACAGAGGCTCTGAACTTTCTGGTTTCTTTCACTGGTCTGTTCATGCTATGATGCTTTTGCTAAGTACTTTCCTTTCTCTCTCTCTCTTTTTTTAATGTGAAATTCATTGTCAAATTGGTATCCATACAACACCCAGTGCTCATCCCAACAGGTGCCCTTCTCAATACCCATCACCCCCCCCCACCCTCCCACTCCTTATCAACCTTCAGTTTATTCTCAGTTTTTAAGAGTCTCTTAAAGTTTGCATCCCTCCCTCTCTAACTTTTTTTTCCCCCTTCCCCTCCCCCATGGTCCTCTGTTAAGTTTCTCAGGATCCACATAACAGTGAAAACATATGGTATCTGTCTTTCTCTGTATGACTCATTTCACTTAGCATAACACTCTCCAGTTCCATCCACGTTGCTACAAAAGGCCAGATTTCATTCTTTCTCATTACCAAGTAGTATTCCGTTGTGTATATAAACCACAACTTCTTTCTCCATTCATCAGTTAATGGACATTTAGGCTCTTTCCGTAATTTGGCCATTGGTGAAAGTGAGTACTTTCCTCTCTTTATGGATTGGCAAAACCTAACTGAAGTCCTACTTCTTCTAAAAGGATTTCCCGACTCCTGTAGCCATCATTAACCTTTCATTGTTCTAAACTTCTATTTTACTAAGTCTGTATCTGACAATTTATCACTTAATTATACTTTGTATTCTTTCTTTGATGACTTTGAAGTGTCCATCGTGGTACTCCAATGATACAGTAAGCTTTGTAAAGGCAGGAGTCATCTTTTAAATCTCAAGTCTGGGCACATAGTTCATTCTCAAGGTCTAGTTAAGATTTATTGATTGGAAGATGGAAAGCAGCTCTTAAGGGGGTTAATCATGGAGGGAGAGGAACTCTAAGCAATGTTCACACCTTCAAAGGCTAGTTTAGTCCTAACCCAGGCTTTAAACAACCAGCTAGACTGAGCTTTCAGAATCTTCTATATGAGTATAACATAAGAACGAAAAGATCCACATTATAGATCATATTCAGAGTTCAAATTAAAGATTGGGTCCATCACACTGAAAGAAAGGATGATTTATTGTAGGAGAGAACAATGTCAACCTCAAGATAAATGTCAACCTCAAGAGCTACCCTCCCCAGGATTATAAATTTAATCAATTATCTATGCATAATCTAAACCCTTCAAGATGCTTTTTAAATTAAAAATAACTGTTTTTCTTATTACTGTAAAGGGTTATTTTCTACTCCCCCCCCCCATCCCCACCCCTATTCCTGGAGTCTGGTGCCTCCTATGAAAGCTTGATTAGCAGAAGAGGACACTTAGTAGGGAAAAAGAAAGCAACTCTTTGTAGCATTATGGTCCCTGAGAGCACAAGAACGTTGGCAGTGAGGAAGGTCTGATTTTTTTTACAGCTTATCCTCTCTAAGGGAGGACCATGATAAGGGTTTTTTTCTTCTTTTCTTCCCTCTTCTACTGATTCAAGCCCCAGGAAATCCTCAGTCTTTTTCTACCCTCCTAGCCTGTCTCATCCAGAAGGAACTGGATGACTGACACTTGCTAAGGAGAAGAAGAGGTCCAAAAGGCTGAGTTTTCCCTAAGGACTGGGAAAATACAACTCCCCTACTTTCTTGTCCTTTCTTGTGCAAGGGCCAGAGTGAACATTTTGGTCTGTGTTGCTCTGTGTCTATATTCTTTTCTCCTGTGACAGCAGAACATCCCCCATGGTATGCTAGGTTCTTCTGGAAAGGGAAGGCAAAGTAAAGCAAAGCAAAAGACCCCCATCGTGAGCAGCTTCTTTCCCACCTGCCTATAAGGGACAGAGGCTGATCACGTTTTTCTACCCTCCTTTCCGTCCCATAGTCAGCCAGAACCTGCCACATTGCAGGAAGCCATCTGGCTGTGATCTCTTTGGAAGTCCAGAGAACTCATAAGGGAGAAAAGAGTCTCACTAATAGAACCAGAAAAACCTATCCAGAGACTTAAATGTTCGATCTTATTTACTGCTGTGGCTCCTATACCTGGCACAGTGCCGGATACACTGTAATTTAATTATATAATAATATGGATTAGCAGTATGATAGCCACCCATGTATTGACTACTTATCTCGGTGCCTAACATACGCAAAATACATAATAAATATCTGTTCAACTATGAGGGAATACTAGCATGGACAGTATTATTTACTGAGCACTTATCGCTCAGCTATCTTATTTAATCCTCACAAGAACTGTAGGAGATCAGTATTCCCATTTGATAGATAAAGACATTAGGGTTGAGAGATATTAAAGATCTTTCCCCCAAAATTAAAATGGCTAGCAAATGATGACTAACAAGCATTTCCCAAATAGCAGTGAGTGGTATCTTTCTCCACCAGAGGGCGTGGTCTTGTACTCCAGACTTGCCCAGAAAAACATGATATGGGGAGATCTGGGGAAGTAGTCTCATGATTCCTGCCATGTTATAACACCAGTCACTGCTAGAATCAGGCAATTCTGCAGAGTCAGGGGAATTGACTGGGAAATGAGAACAAACTGGGAAATGAGAAATCATCTAGAAACCTAGATCACGGGGCCTCAAATCATAATCCTCAAGTTCTCCTCTCATGTGCACATTCAGCATTTATACAGGCCTTCAGCCAATATTTCTCCCTTTCTGATTAGTTTCCCCATGTGGAAAAAAGGTATTCTACAGTTATTTTTACTTTGGTAAATTATAAAGTAATGACATACGGTTCTAGCTTAATTGCTAGGTTATCATCAAATGGTCCACCAACATATGGCAAACAAAATGTCCTGAAATTTGTCATTTCAGAATCCTGTCTCTGAACGTTAATTTTCCTAAACTAGGACTCTTTTCTATCTCAAGCCAGAAATAAGGAAACTCTATTTCTACTTCTTTCCACTGTGTTTGGCAAAAATAGATTCAGAACCTATTACTATTTCACTGGATCTGAGTATGTCTCATTTATTGGCTAGATCCTTGCATACATATCATCCTTCTCCACCCCCTGGTCCTGTCCACCACGACAGCAGTAAGTGATGAAGGGACAGAAGCAAGCATGAAATTCAAAATCTGAATAATAAACGTATAAGCTGGTACTGGCCACAGGGCCCTTATTTTCTGCAACTAGGGTATACCATCCCCAGTGGCCTGTTCTCAGTATGACATTAACATAAAGATACATTAAGGTCAAAGTCAAGATTAGGAGAAAGGACATATCAGGCAAATATTTACAAAAATAAAGTTGCATTTGCTGTATTTATTTCATAAAAATGGACTTTAATTTTTTTAATGTTTATTTTTGAGAGAGAGAGACAGCAAATGGAGGAGGGGCAGAGAGCAGAAGAGACAGAGAATCCCAAGCAGGCTCTAGGCTCCAAGCTGTCAGCACACAACCCAACGCAGGGCTCAAACCCACAAACTGTGAGGTCACGACCTGAGTCTAAGTCAGATGCTTAACCAACTGAGCCACCCAGGAGCCCTGGACTTTAAATTTTTAAAACCACTAAATATAAAGAGCCACAAAAATGAAAATAGGGAAAATTCACCATGATAATATAAAAATTTGGAACTTGCTTATACCCAGTAGGATAATCTTAGTTCAAAATGGATGGATAAATGAAACACTTCCATATAACCAAAGACACTATATTTTTTAACCAAAGACACTATCAACAAAGAAAAATATCCTAGCCACAGATGTGGTACATGTCTGGAGCAAAAATAACAAAAAGGAGGGGTGAGAAGTTAGAATAATAAATTATATAAAAGGGTTACTAAAAATGAATAAGAAAAAGGTAAAGACGCCAATAAAAAATGGACAAGGTCATGAATTGGCAATTCAAGTAGAAGAAAGAATATATGGCCAAAAAACTCTGAAAAGGTCAACATCAAATGAATTAAATTCAAACCATAATAAGATACCATTTCATACCTATCAGGTAAGCAAAAACCAAAGAGTCTGAAAATATTAACTGTTGGTGAGGACAGAGAATGGCAGGCAAGAATTCTCATTCACAGATTAGTAGAAGGTATGAATTGGCATAATCACTCTGAGGAGCAATCTGGCTGTATTCCATAAAGTTGAACATGCATCAACCCTTTGACACAGCATTCCAGTCCTAGGTAAATACTCTATCATTGCTCTTGTACTCAAGGATATATACAGGAATGTGCATAAGAGCATTGTTTGAAAGGGCAGGAAAAAAAGCAACAATCTAAATGACCATCAACAGGAAATTTTTTTGAAGCTTAAATCCTGGCAGGAGGAACTTTAACCCCATTAGTTCTTAATACATCACACAAACACAGTGTTTCAAAGTCAGCACTCCTTTTTTTCAGAGATATTTAGAACCTTACAATTTAATATTTCCTTCTGGTATCCCTTTCACACAAATGAATACATTTAAACATTCCAAATGGGAGAAAGATGCACTATTGAGGTATTAACTAGAGAAAGCTATGTGGCTTTCTGCCTCCCACAGTGGCTCACAGGATTGAAATGCCTTTTTGAATTTACCATGGTTCAAGTACTGGCCCTCAGATAAGCAGGTCAAAAACACAATTTGTCATTTCACTAAAGGTGAAATATATGTCCCTAATAAGAGTCACACCAACCAAGCGACTGATCGATGAAATAAAAATACCAATTTCTTAATTCATAATGAAATGTGGGACAGTTCGAGGGCCATAATAAATCCAATTATAATCAGAAAATTGACTGATGAACGTGGAATCTGTTGCATTCAGCTAAGATACCTTCACTGGAATGTAAGCATCAGGGGGGCAGACATCTTTGTCTGGTTTTTCTACTGCTATAATTCCAGAGATAAAAACAACACCTGACACGATACAAATCTGTTAAATAAATGAATAAGGAGAGACTGATATATCCATCCCCACAATACTCAAAGATCCATCTCAAGATTCAGTTGCTGGAGTTCTTTCATTGGGGTATTCTTGTTCTAGTACAGTGCCAAGTTGAGTAGTGTAAATTTTGGCCTCTGAGATTCTTCTCTTTCTATACTTCCAGGACCAATCCCAGCAGACACCTTTAGTTGCCTACCCTACAGCCATTCCCTTCTAATTCCTTGCTAACAGAATCCGAATATCATTCTGGGACTGCAATGTGCCCGACCTCAAAGAATCACAACTCATCTTGGCCAAACATAGCACCTCTGTTTTAACAGGTAAATACAGATGTTTTAGGCTTTTCCTTTGGTGGTTTCTTACCTGACAGAGGAACGACACTAGTCCTATATTTCCATTTGTCCTAGGTGTTCTTTGTTCCTTTTTCCCTCTTTTCCTCTCTTCCCTTGGATTATTTTTTATGAATCCATTTTATCTCCTCTACTGACAAATGAGCTACACCCTTTTCATTTTTTTAGTCGTTGCTCTGAGCTTTACAATATGCATTTTAAACTTACCACAGTCTACCTTTGAATGTTACAGCATTTAACATACAACGTGAGCATCTTTTAATGATATATTTGCATCCTATCTCTGCTGTTGTGTTCATAAATTCTATATCGATAATTATTATAAATCCTCTAATATACTGTTATTATTCTCACTTTAAGCAGTTAATTCTCTTTTAAAGATATTAAAAACAAGAAAAATATCTTTTATATTACCCAAATATTTACCGTATTTACTCTTCATTCCTTTGTGTAAACTCCTGTGTCCATCTGGTATCCTTTTCCTTCAGCCTGAAGAACTTCTCTTAGCATTCCTTGTAGTGCAAATTCACTAGCGATGCATTCTCTTGGCTTTGGCTTCACTGAAATGTCTTTATTTTGCCTTCATCTTTGAAGAACATTTTCACTGGATATAAAATTGGAGGTTGACAGTGTTTTTCTTTTAATGCTTTAAAGATGTTGTTCCGGGGCACCTGGGTGGCTCAGTCAGTTAAGCATCCAACTCTTGCTTTCAGCACAGGTCATGATCTCACAGTTCATGAGTTTGAGTCCCGTGTCGGGCTCCGCACTGACAGTACAGAGCCTGCTTGGGATTCTCCCTCTCTCGCTCTCTGCTCCTCCCATGCAGTCTCTTTCTCAAAATAAATAAATAAACTTTAAAAAAATAAAGATGTTCCCAATATCTTCTGGTTTGCATTGTTTTTGATGACAAACCAGTGATTAGTCTCATCTTTAAGATTTTGTCTTTATCCCTGCTTTTCAGAATTTGATTGTGTAGTGCCTTGGTGTGGTTTGTGTTTATGCACCTTGGGGTTCACTGGGATTCTTGGACATGTTGAAGAGAATTTTCAATGAATTGGATTAATCTGGAAGTGGAACAAGAGAATGATAGAACCGTACATTGTGTTTCATGGTTACATGTTGCTGAAGGTAAAAGAAGAGTGCTTAACCACTATTCACAGCTCTTTTACAGCTTTTTCTTTTTAACCATGGTTTCAGAGACTAGGTACCAAATAGAAAGTTTGAGAAATTGTTCTGTCTGCTGTCTTGCCCAGATTCTAAGCACCGTAACTGCATAATTTCCCTCTATCTGGCATAACTATAAAATACCTGTAAAAAGGAGAAAGGAAAAAAGTTGTGTGAATGAATATGTTCTGTATAATGGTCTTTTCCACATTTTCTCCTATTTTCACCAAGCTGCTTCTTTTTTAAAAAATCTCCAGGTGGGGTTTATAGTGAAATATTAATCAGGTCATGGATGAGGTCCACTTTTAAAGTGAGGCGGAGTTGTAAATAATTTATCTTAGGTGATGTGTTCTGGACTGGACTTGTCTACATGATGTCTGGCCAAGCAGATAAAACGCTCTGGGCAGAGTACAATAGGGATTACAATACTGATTACCCAACCTCTGTGATGACTCCTGATTCTGTGATCACCGGGAAGGCCTCATTGGTTGGCAAATGTTAACTGAATCACATCACAGTGATTATTCATGAGGAAGGTCAAAGCTTCATGACAAAGGTCAATGAATAAGAGAATGATCCTGTGTAAGGGCAGGATAAAAATAGGTTTAGAGATAAATCCTTCCCTCTTCTTATTGGACCATTCACAATTATTCTTCCTAATCTAAAAATTGTTATACTCCTTGTATTACCAGCCAGACAGAAAGGAATAAACATTTAGAGGGTACCAACTATATTCTAAGCACTCTATAAAGGGTTTCACAACAGCATTTATTTTTTTTTAATTTTTTTTAACGTTTATTTATTTTTGAGACAGAGAGAGACAGAGCATGAACGGGGGAGGGGCAGAGAGAGAGGGAGACACAGAATCAGAAGCAGGCTCCAGGCTCTGAGCCATCAGCCCAGAACCCGACGCAGGGCTCGAACTCACGGACCACGAGATCGTGACCCGAGCTGAAGTCGGACGCTTAACCGACTGAGCCACCCAGGCGCCCTTCACAACAGCATTTAATATTTACACTAGTGAGAGGACAAAATGATCTAACTCCATTTTACAGATAAGCACACTGAGATTCAAGAATCTTGTCCAAAATCACACAGCTGGTAACTGGCAGCACTGGGATTTGCAACTAGGTCTGCCTGGCCTCAAACTTCCTGCTTTTGCTGCCACACAGTACATTCAACCCCACCTCCCAAAAAGTACTTACTGAGCCAACTGCCCTTTGGCTTCATGTCAACAGGCTGGCATTCTCTATGTCACCTGCCTGGATAGGAAAACCCACTCCTCCTGTCAGATTAGGAGTGTGTGCTCTGTCTGTAAGGGAATAACATGAATGCAGGGCTATGGACCATTTTCTTTTTTTTTTTTTAAATATGAAATTTATTGTCAAATTGGTTTCCATACAACACCCAGTGCTCATCCCAACAGGTACCCTCCTCAATGCCCATCACCCCCCCCTCCATTCCACCCCCCATCAACCCTCAGTTTGTTCTCAGTTTTTAAGAGTCTCTTATATTTTGGCTCCCTCCCTCTCTAACCTCTTTATTTTTTCTTCCCCTCCCCCATGACTATTTTCAAAGTACTGGGATAGCACTGATCTCAGAAAGCATGGTGATACTGTGATGCCCCAGACTCACTGACAAGATGTTCAGAGGGGAATCCCCCATGAATGCGAAGTTCTGTGGCCTCTGGAATTCTCCCGTGAAGAAGTCTGGATGGGGGCAGCTGCCTGCGGCCTCTTAAGTGGCATGGATCTCCTAGCAAGTTGATTGTGTGCTTGTCTCAGTTGTAGGTGTTTGTGATTCACACAGCAGAGTCCTACTTATCAGTCCTTGGGATGGGCAGGGGTTGGGGGTGGGGGGCGCACAAGGCAGAGACCAGAGACAGAAGGCTTAGGAAGAAGAAGAAACTGAGTAGACTGGAACAAGACCAAGCATTCTTTGCCATAATTAAAATAAAGCATGCGCTAGTGAGAAGTGGACCAAATGTGTGGAATGTTTACAGTTTTCTACCTGGACTCTAGCCTTAGGACAGTATTTAATATACTGTCTGTTTTTAAGTTTTCCATTTTTGCCAGAAGACCTCTGAGGTATAGTAAAAGATCTCTTGACTTAGAATCAGGAGACCTCACTTGTATTTTTGACTCTGCCACCTTCTAGCTGTGTGACCTTGGACAAGTACTTCACCCTCTCTGGGCTTCAGTTTTCTTAGCTATTAGATGAGAAATTTGTACTAGTGAATCACTACCATTCTATGCTTCTACGATGACAGAAATCTCAACAATAGAGGTTGGGGGGCTTTGAAGAAAAAAAAAACTCTTAACCCTTACTATTCCAGATTATATTCATCCATGCTAGCTTTATTTAAATGGCTGATTTCAGGGGCATCTGGGTGGCTCAGTGAGTTAAGCGTCCAACTTCAGCTCAGCTCATGATTGCACGGCTCGTGAGTTTGAGCCCGTGTCGAGCTCTGTGCTGACAGCTCAGATCCTGGAGCCTGCTTCGAATTCTGTGTCTCCCTCTCTCTCTCTGCCCCTCCCCCACTTGCACTCTGTCTCTCTCTCTCTCAAAAACAGATAAACATTAAAAAAAAAAGGCTTTTTTAATAAAATAAAATAAATGGCTGATTTCATTCCCAGTTTTCCCTGACTGGGTGGCTCAGTCAATTAAGTGTCCAACTTCAGCTCAGGTCATTATCTCGCGGTTCATGGGTTCCAGCCCCACATCAGGCTCTGTGCTGACAGCTCGGAGCCTGGAGCCTGCTTTGGATTCTGTGTCTCCCTCTCTCTCTGCCCCTCCCTTGCTTGTGCTCTCTCTGCCTCTCTCAAAATAAATAAACATTTTTAAAAGATGTTTTTTCTTTTCTTTTTTTTTTTTTTTTTGAGCATAGCTAACACACAATGTTACATTAGTTTCAGGTGCACAACTTAATGATTTGACAGGTTTATACATGGTGCTATTTTCACCACAACGTAGCTACCACCTGTCCCATTACATCGCTATTACAATATCATCCACTGTATCCTTATGCTGTGACTTACTCATTCCATAACTGGAAGCCCGTATGTTCTATTCCCCTTCACCCATTTTGCCCAACCTCCCACACCCTTCCTTTCTGGCAACCATCAGTTTGTTCTTTGTATTTATAGGTTCAATTCTGCTTTTTGTTTGTTTTTTTAGATTCCACTTATGAATGAAATCATATAGTATTTGTCTTTCTTAGTCTCACTTATTTCATGTAGCAAAATACCTTCTAGGTCCATGCATGTTATCTCAAATGGCATGATCTCATCCCCTATTTCAATTTTAATTTGAGTATAGTTAACATATAGTGTTATATTAGTTTCAGGTGTACAATATATATATTTTTTTTTGTGTTCTCTATTTTCATTAGTCTTTTTTTTTTAATTTATATCCAAATTAGTTAGCATATAGTGCAACAATGATTTCAGGAGTACATTTAAAAATGTTTAATAAAAAACAAAAAGACTAAATGAAATCAGAGGCACCTGGGTGGCTCAGTCGGTTAAACGTCCAACTCTTGATTTCGGCTCAGGTCATGATTTCACGGTTCGTGAGTTCGAGCCCCTGCGTCTGGCTCTGCATTGACAGCGCGGAGCCTGCTTGGGATTCTCTCTCTCCCTGTCTCTCTGCTCCTCCCCTGCTCATGCTCTCTCTCTCAAAATAAATAAACAAACATTACAAAAAAGACTAAAGGAAATCACATCTGTAAAATGCCAAGCCGGGCATGCCACTCATAATAGGCACTAAGAAATGCTAGCTGCAGATCTCATTTCTTCCTCTCCTGTAGCACCCTTCTATAATTGATCTTTTAAGGAGACCTTAAAATGTATTACAGTTCTCCCAATCCTATGGTTCTGGGTCCCCCTTTGATCTTCTTGCACCCCTTCTCCTACCTCCATCATCTCTTCAAAAGGAATGATTCAGCACCTTCTCCTCCGCCTCCGGAATAAGTCCTAAGGTAATAACCTTTGTTGTCCCCAGCAGAACATGCCCAACATCCACTCACATCAGGGCTCTAATGTGGGTCTGTTCCTTGCTCCTCAGGTCACACAGAGGCTGCTTGGGTGGAGTTCATGCCCTTGCTTTTCCTTCTTTGAAGTATCCTCTATTTTCTGGATTCACAGTTAACATTTAATTGCCAGTTTGTGAATGGTACAAAGATTGGTAAGCTGGATTTTGAACTATAAAATCTATTACATGTACCCAGGGGCCACAGGGAAAAGAGGGGGTGTCTAAAACTTTGTGCCTAACAGGCAATTATTTCCTATGATCTTCTTATTGAGTAACCTCCATACCTAGATTCAAAGAGCTGAAACTTTGGGAGGCCTAAGGATGGCTGACTGTACTTTGCAAGTTTCCTAAGTATTTATGAGGAGTTAGAGCCTCAACCCCTCAGCTGAGTGGTGGGCAGTCGTCTTCCCTTGGACAGGACTCCAGAAGGGGAGAGAGGGAGGGCTGCCTCAAGGAGGTAGGTCACACTGGACGAGCGACAAACCGTGTGTCTGCCCCCTCAGTTCTGATTGTTCCTGTCACTTTTCTCTAGGAGGCTGGATCCCTTCCACCCATAACTAGAACCTGTAATGTTTAACTGTAAGCCCGTGGACAGCAGAGACCATGCCACATTTATTTCATAATCCCCAAGCACAATGCTTGGCAGGAAACAGACCTTAAAAAATGTTTGTTAAAAACTGAGGGTTAATGGGGGGTGGGAGGGAGGGCAGGGTGGGAGGGAGGGCAGGGTGGGTGATGGGTATTGAGGAGGGCACCTTTTGGGATGAGCACTGGGTGTTGTATGGAAACCAATTTGACAGTAAATTTCATATATTAAAAAAGAAAAAAAAAAGAAAAAAAAAATGTTTGTTAAATGTTAAATAAAAAATAGGCTTTTACTGGCCTTTGCATGCAGACAGACCTTAAGGTGGCCCCCATGATCCTGCCTCCTGGTGTTTATGCCTTCGTGTGATCCTCTCCACGTGTATATTGCTAGGACCTGTGACTTGCTTTTAATCAAGAAAATGTGGTTAGGGCGATAAGATGTCACTCCCATGATTATGTTACATTATGTAAAACCCTCTCTTGCCAGGCAACAAAAGCAAAAATAGACAAATGGGACTACATCAAACTTAAAAATATCTGTATGTCAGAGGAAACAATAAGCAGAGTGAAAAGGCAAGCTAAGGAATGGGAGAAAATATCTGCAAATCATATCTTTGATAAAAGGTTAATATCCAGAATACAGAAAGAACTCCTACAGCTCAACAATTAAAAACAAATAACCTGGGGTACTTGGGTGGCTCAGTTAGTTGAACGTCTGACTCTCGGTTTCAACTGGGGTCATGACCTCATGGTTCATGAGATCAAGCCCCACACCAGCAGTGCAGAGCCCGCTTGGGATTCTCTCGTGCTCTCTCTCTCCCTCTCAAAATAAATAAAATAAACATTTTTTTAAATTAAAAATTAAAAAAAAAAATAACCTGGTTTAAAAGTGGCCAAAGAACTTAAATGCACATTCCTCCACTGAAAATATACAGATGGCCCACAAGCATATAAAAAGATGCCCAACATCACTAATCATCAGAGAACTCCAAATCAAAACCACAGAGAGCTATCAGCTCACACCTGTTAGGATGAGCACTATCCAAAACAAACAAACAAACAAACAAACAAACACAAAACCCAGAAGATAACAAGCGCTGGTGCAGATGTGGAGAAAAGAGAACCGTTGTGCACTGTTGGTGGGAATGTAAAATGGTACAGCCTCTATGGAAAACATGGACAGGTTCCTCAAAAACTAAAAATAGAAATACCATATAATCTAGCAATCCCATTTCTGGGTAAAGATCGTAAAGAGTTGAAAACAGGGTCTTGAAAAGACATTTGCACACCTATGCTCAGTGTGCCATTTTTCAGAAGAGCCAAAAAGTGGAAGCAACCTAAGTGTCAAGAAATGTGGTACACGATATGATTTCACTCATATGTGGAATTTAAGAAACAAAAGAAATGAGCAAAGGGGAAAAAGAGAGATAGAGGCAAACCAAGAAACAGACTCTTAACTACAGAGAACAAACTGATGGTTACCAGAGGAGAGGTGGGTGGGGGGATGGGTGAAATAGGTGATGGGGATTCAGGAGGGCACTTGTGATGAGCAGCGCGTGATGTACGGAAGTGCTGAATCACTATATTGCATCCATGAAACTAATAGAACACTGTATGTCAACTGGAATTTAAATAAAAACTTAAAAAAATAAAATTTGTGAAACTTTGCATATAAAAAAAGAAATGTGGTATATACACACAATGGAATATCATTCAACTTTTTAAAAGAAGGAAGTTTTGTCATTGGCTACAACATGGATAAACCTTGAGGACATTATGCTAAGTGAGATAAGCCAGTCACAAAAAAACAGTGTACGATTCACTTATATGAGGTATCTATGAGGTATCTCATAGAGTCAGAAAGCAGAATGGTAGTTACCAGGCGCTAGGAGAAGGGGGAAATGAGGAAGTGTTCAATGGGTGTAGAGTTTCAGTTTTGCAAAAGGAAAAATTTCTAGAGGTTTGTCATACAACAATATGCACATAGTTAACACTACTGTACTGTACAAATGATTAAAAATAGTTAAGATGATAAAATTGATGTTATGTGGGGGGTTCTTCACAATTAAAAAGCACTATCTTGTAGCAGACTATTCTATAGACTCTCTTTTCTGGCTTGATGAAGTAAGCAGCCATACTGGATAAGCCCACGTGATAAGAAACTGCAGGCAGCTTCTAGAAACCACAGTGGCCTCAACTGACAGCCAGTAAGAAGTCAAAGTCCCCAGTCAAGGAAATGAATTCTACCGGTGCCTACAACCTGAGCTCACAGGTGGATTCTTCTTTGGCCATACTCCCACATGAGAATGCAGCCTGGCTGACGCCTTAATCAAAGGAACCAGCTAAGCCACGCCTGGACTCCCAACCTACAGAAACTGCAATAATAAATGTATATAACATAAACCAGTATGTCTGTGGTCATTTGTTATGTGGCAATAGATAACTGATACAAAAGGGGTGGTATAAAACAACTTGCTTCCAAATAACTGTCTTGCTATTGTGGAACCTTGAAATAAAAAGTGTTCATGGTGGACAGCAATGGCCCTTGGGCCAACAGCACCAGTCTTAAGTAATAAACATTCAGAGAGTTGGAATGTGTCCAAGTCTTTGCCTAAAGGTCACTCAGCCTCCACATCTGGTTTCCAACAGGCAATTTCTGCAGATTTAACACAATTGCCAATGCGCTGGACTTCTCACAAAGACCACCAGACAAAAACCAAAACGAAAACAAAGATGACCAGACAGGGGGAAAAAAAGGAGTTATATCACATGTCTTAAAGTTCAACCCCAGGGATTTCAAGTATGATCATCCCTATTTCTGCATGTTCCCACACAGTATCTACCTCTCCCAACCCCTCCTCTTTGGCCAAGGAGCTTCTTATCCCCACTTTTTTCTGAAGTGAATGGAATGGAGACTTTCTAACCATTCGGCCCCCTTTTTCCTTACAAGTGTGCAAAGTAGTAGTACCTGGGGTGGGGGTCGGGGTGAGGGTGTGAGGTGGTCAAAAGCAGGCAACAGAGATGATTGGGAGCATACAGGCCATTCCACCTGTGGCTATGCAGAGCCAGAAACTCAAATGGGGTCAGTCTTTCCCAGGCAGGTCAAAGTCATTGTCTCAGACCTCCACATCTTCTCAGATGTGCCAGAAGAAAGGGAAGGACTTTCTTGGCATCACTGAGAAAAGACACTGGTTGGCATGGCTTGGATCACAATATTGACAAAGCAGATGGCATGCTCTGATTGGGAGCCTCCTCCCCCCTCACCAAGGAGAACCATCTTTTGGGGCTTAGGGGGGAAATAATTACTCAAAAGCAAAAAATGATTTTCTGAGAAACAAACAGATGTCCATTACAAGCACCGATCTTCCCTCTTTTTCAGTATATTTCAGACTGTACCACAAGGTTCTAGTTCCTGTCAGACCTGTGCTCCCTGTGCTGAGCAGTGAATTCCCCTTTTGCCTAAACTAGTTAGAATCAGGTACTTGCAGACAAGAGTCCTGATTAATACCTTACTTATTAGTGACCAGCCTCATAACTGCAGCCTAAAGCAACGTAATACTTTATACTTACAAAGAGAAGTCTTACACTTTTGATGGTCCACCCCTAAAGATGGAACAGCTTTCCAGGCCCTAAAGGATAATTTCACAAATTAAAAAAAAAAGGATAGAAAAATAAAAGAAAACCTTGGCCCAAAACAAGGTGTTTTCCTGGGGCTAGTTGTTTTTATTGATCATACCCATAAAGTTTTGCCCACATGTAGCAAGAAAACCCCCTCTGGAGAAGACCCAAACTCTAGTCTATCCCAAGTATTATAACCTGTGGAATATAGATGTCAGATGTTATCAAAATTTAGATAATTTTAGCTAGAGCAAGCCCATCTGCGGAGTCATCTCAAATTATACTTTCATGTAATGAGGACCTGAATTTGGAGTGTTTGTCTGGCTTCAGATGAACAAAATGACATCTCTGCTTAGTTGGTAATTTCACTTCTAGGAATCTTCCTAAGGAAACAATCAGAAACCTGGGCTGAACCTGGATGGAAACATGTTCATCAATGCATTATTTATGAGTGAAAAAAATCTAAATCTTCAACAAGAGAATGGTAAAATAAACTGCACGGAATGGAATTTTAAGAAGCCATCATATTTAAAAAAAAAATAAATATACTTAATGAGATGGAAAAATATACTACAAATGTTAATAGTATTAAAGCTAACAGTCCAGGTGCTATGCTGAGCACTTTTTATGCATTACCTCGTTTAATCCTCACAACAACTAACCATATTAAGGATATTCTTATTATTTACTCATTACAGACAAAAAAAAATGGTGACTTAACCAGGTTAAGTAAATGACATGACCATACAGATGGGGAATCGAATTCCAAAGCCGTAGTAGCTAAGGAGACAATACACTACGTTGAAGGATAGGAATTATACATATAGGATACCAATTTGTTGTTATTACACACACACACACCCGACACACACACATAGTAATTTTTTTAATATTTTGAAAGGTACAGCAAAAAAGCACAGACCAGTCAGAACGGACACTACAACCAATCAGAATGGAAGCCAGATGTAAAGAACCAAAACGACCATCTAGTTTCAGTTAGCCTTTGCTGTATAACAAAGCACTCCGATATTTAGTGGCTTAAAAAAAAACATTTTATTGGCTCATGATTCTTCAGGTTAATAACATGGCCTGGGATCAGCTAGGCTGTTCTTCTGTTGGTCTCACCTAGGGTCACTGGTACGACCACAATCACCTGAGAGCTCAAGTGTGATTAGATGACCTAAGATGGCCTCACTTATGTATCTTGCAATTGGTGCTGGCTACCAGCTGGACCCCTGTCTTCATGAGGTCTTTCCTCCTCAAGGAGGCTAGCTAGCTCAAGCTTCCTCATATGGCACTAGCAGTGTCCCAGGAGAGCATGAGCAGAAGTTTTAGGACCTTTTGAGGTCTTGTTTACAAGTTGTATATCACCACTTCTACTGCATTCTATTGGTCAAGGCAAGTCACAAAGCCAGTCCAGATCCAAGGAGTGGGGAAACAGACTCTACCTCTTGACGGGAGGAGCTGAAATGAATTTGCGGCCATTTTAAATCTACTACACTGTATATACCAACTGAGTATCAGTCCTGCGTGTATATGTACATAGACAAAAAGACTGGAAGAAAACCAACCTACAAACAGGATTTTTATTAACTTTTTATAACTCTGCCATTCTCCAGTTTTCTTAATCAGTGTGTATTACTTCTATAAACAGAAGAAAACCATGACACTTTCCATAATAGTTCAATAGGGCAGGTTGGACAGGTTCATTCACTCTGGCATGGAAATCAACATAATTCCTTCATTCCTAGCTCTATCACTTCCTAGTTTTGGCAATTGTGTAACCCTCTGAGCCTCCAGTTTTCTCAGTTGTAAAGATGCATGCAGCTAACATTACCCATTTCACAACACACTGTAAAGATCAAATGAGACAATGAATGTAAATCACCCACAACGCGCCTTGGCGGTTTCCCTTCCTCCTACTCTACCCATACTAAGACCTCCTTAGTTTTATAGGAATTCTCTTTCTCACAAAACTTAAATTCTGCTGTAGTAAACTACACACACACACACACACACAACTCTAAAAGTAAACTGCATGCCCTGAGGGCTGGTTTCAAAACTGAATCTTCCTTTATAACTCCCAAGTACCCAGCACAAGACACAATAAGTCTTGTTGATTTGTTGACTCATTAACCAAATCAAAATTTTCCAGGTAATCCCTCTTTATGCAGTTTTAAACATAAACTGACTGGGTGGCTCAGTCAGTTAGGTGGCTGACTTCAGCTCAGGTCATGATCCCACGGTTTGTGGGTTCAAACCCCACAATAAAGATAAATAAACATTAAAAATAAATAAATAAATATAAATTCCAGTATCAAGAGTAATGTTAGTCATCCATTGTATCTATTCCTGACAATGGAAAAGCCTAACTTGGTTCACCGCCAAAAGAAAATTCAAATTTCTTAGGGTTCTAAGCTTCTACATTTGCACAAACACAATCACAATGAGGTTTTTTTTTTTTCTGTAGCCATCTGCTTTTCAGGATAGACTCTTCTTGGGGGTGCCTGACTCACTCAGTTGGTGGAGCTGGCAACTCTTGATCCCGGGGTTGTGAGGTCAATTCCCATGTTGGGTGGAGAGACTACTTAAAAAATAAAATCTTTAAAAAAAAAAAAGAACGGGCTCCTCTTGCCATAATGGCAAAGTGAAGCATAAAAGCATGAAATTTCAACTGGAAAAAAATAGAATACATAGAAAATGAAACAAATTTTAATGAAACTAGCATTATTCTGAAAAACTAAGCAACCCAAACTGAAAAGAGCCGTACTATTGCTTCAACAGGACAGCTATCATTAGTGCTTAGTCATGGAGGTCTAATTTACCGTTATCAGTAAACACATACTTACGCAATTAGCTCTCCTCGATCCTCCCACGAGTAAGACCGGGAGCAGGGAAGGGCCTATGGATGATCATCCATGTGTCATGGTGTCAGGAAACACATCACCTGAAGTAGCTCAGGCAGATGAGAATCAATGCTATTTTTAAAGATCTTTGAGAAAGACATTTGGTAAATTCCCAGGTGACTCACTATGCATAACATTCCCAGAGGGTGGGAAAGGTAACAGAGAACCTACTTTTGCTTTCCTTTTTACATACAGGGTATTGCTAGCAAAGGCAGAGAATCACTTGTTGGATGTTTGAGGGGTCATTTGGTGATAGTCCAACCTTTCATTCTACAGACGGAGAGCGCTGTGGGACCCTTCTCTGCTTTCTCTTTGACTCATCCTGGAACCCAAGTAGGGCAGCCAAAGCAAGCCCTCAGAGGCTCTATCTGGGAAGGTGGAATGTCAAAGAAAAACTACCTGCAAAAGGCGGAATACTTGTTCCAGTGGGTACAGTCAAGAAACAGCTATACTCTCATTCAACCGTTCTCAAACATTCTGCTCTCGGGACATTTAAAAATTACTGAAGAATCCAAAAAGCTTACCTTTGAAAATTCTATTAGACACAAGAATACACAAGCACACATTCCTTTAGTCGCAAGAGCAATGTCATCACACATTCTGTAAATTTGTAATTATTTCAAAATAAAAAGTTAAAGCAAAGAGGAAAAAGAAGCACAGAGGATGCAGCAAGTAAGGATTACAACAACTTTCAACAGCAATAGAAGCCAGAAGATAGTCTGATATCACCATGCTGTAAGAAAATAACTTTCAACCTCAAATTCTATAAGCAGTGAAATAAACCCTTCAAGAATTTTAAGATGAATTAAAGACATATGTAGACAAGCAAAACAGAAAAATTTTCAAAAGCAGATCTTGACTAAAGGAAATTGTAAAGAGTGTACCTCATGCAGGGGAAGTGGGTGTCCACAAGGAAGGTCAGAGATTTAAGAAAGAATAAGGAAAAAAATAAGAAAGAAAACAGTGTGTTAATTCTAAAAATTACAAATATAGAGGGGAAAAATTACTGAAGAACCCAAATAGTTTACCTTAGGAAATTCTAGGAAATCTAAGAATATACAAGCATGGGGCACCTGGGTGGCTCAGTCTGACTCTTGATTTCAGCTCAGGTGACGGTCTCCTGGTTTCGTGAGTTCGAGCCTCGCATCTGGCTCTGCGCCGACAGTGCTGAGCCTGCTTGGGATTCTCAGCCTCCCTCTCTCTCTCTCTCAAAAAATAAATAAATAAACATAAAAAATAGAATATACAAGCACACATTCCATTAGTCATCAGAGCAGTGACTTCATCACACACACATCACGTCGCCTCTGGAAATTTTCAACAAGAATGAAAAAGACCAATGACGTCTTACTATTATTATGAAACCAATTTTGACACACTCTCTGACGGGATCTTGGAACCCACAGGTTCCCCAGAACCACACTTTGAGAACTGCTGCTCTAATCCTCAAGTTGCCCAAGGCTGGGTCTCCTGAGTTTCCTTTCCTGACCAGTGAAGGAAGAAACTGGAAAGTCACTAGCTAGGGACCACAAAAAGATCTCCTCTTACCCTTTTGCGAAGGTGCGTGGGGGACACGCAAGTTCCCATTTCGGGCTTCCGGGAAGGTTTCGAGAGGCGTCGGTAGAGGGCGCCCCTAGAGAACCCCGTGGCTCGCCTCGCTGCCCGCGCCCGCGCCCGCGCCCGCGCCCGCGCCCGCGCCCGCGCCCGCGCCCGCGCCCGCGCCCGCGCCCGCGCCCGCGCCCGCGCCCGCGCCCGCGCCCGCGCCCGCGCCTGCCGGATTCACACGGAGGCCCGGAAGAGAGGGCGGTGTCCGGAAGGGAGGGCGGTGTCCGGAAGAGGGGGGCGGTCGGAGCCTCATTGGACGAGGGGCCTCCGCCTCACGGCCGGAGGCGGGGCTTCTCCGCGCTAAAAAGCGGAGCGCAGCGGACACTCGAGTGTGCAGCGCTAGTCGCAGTCGGGGGAGCTTTTCCGTCGCTAGCAAAGGTTCGCCGGGTCATGGTGCCAGCCTGACTGAGAAGAGGACGCTCCCGGGAGACGAATGAGGAACCACCTCCTCCTGCTGTTCAAGTACAGGGGCCTGGTCCGCAAAGGGAAGAAAAGCAAAAGACGAAAATGGCTAAATTCGTGATCCGCCCGGCCACCGCCGCCGACTGCAGTGACATCCTGCGTCTAATCAAGGTAGCGGGAGGCCCGGGCCCCTCCTGGGGCGGGAGGTGGGGAGCGGCTCAGGCAGGTCCCCCTTTGTCCGCCAGCCACTTCCAGCCTTGGCCCGGCCGCTCCGGGCAGGATTCTGGGAGTGAATCTCCACCCCGCCCCGCCCACCCTGTTCCCTCTGAGCTGGTTAGGCCGGGGCCTCACTTAAAGTTTTCTTCTTCTCTTCTCCCTTTCTCCTATGTGCATCGCCCCAGGAACTGGCCAAATACGAATATATGGAAGAGCAAGTAATGTTAACTGAAAAAGGTAACGCAACTGTGGCAGGGCGGGGGAAGGGCGTCCGGTGCTTGTCATCTTCACCAAGGCCATCACTGTCTGTCCCTGCTGCCCCTTCTTGCAGATCTACTAGAGGATGGTTTCGGAGAGCACCCTTTCTACCACTGCCTGGTTGCAGAAGTGCCCAAGGAGCACCGGTCTCCGGAAGGTAACCACCCTTCCCTTCCAGAAGCCAAACACCGAGTGTTGTATAAAAACATAATGTCTGTTGTGTAGAACCACTGACAACACAGGCCAAAGATACTGAGCAATTGGCCAGAAATAATAGCGAGTGTCCAAACTACTGAGAAAAAAAAGTAGATGTGCTGCACATAATAGGGCAGGTTGAAAGAGCTGTTTAAGTAAGTATCAGTGCTGTGGAGACCCTGAAGAGTTTGAGCTGTTTAAGTAAGTATCAGAGTGCTGTGGAGACCCGGAAGAGTTAGGTATAATGTCGTTTGTTGTAATTCAGTTTCATAAATGGTTCTTGTTTGACCCTAACGTAACCTTTTTTTGTAATTGTGTTAAATCACATTTTTTTCTTTAATTTGTCCCAATCTTCAGGTTACAGTCTCTAGCTTCGCCATGTACATGGCCCTTCCGTGTACATGGATGGGCGGGGAGGTAACTAAAAGATCCTTTACACAATAAAGTAGATGATCATGATAAATGAGGTAAGGTCCTATTATCACACACTTAAAACACGGTAGATCAGAAACTCCAGTGTACTCGCTTCCTGTGTTTGCTCAGGACTATAAAACGGCTAGAAAGTTTAATTTGAAACCTTTGCCTCCATTTGAAATTACAGACACCCTATAAGAGGGAGTCAGATTGTTTTGTTTTGTTTTGTTTTGTTTGCTGGTCCCTGTTGACTGGTCAGAAGACAGAGCTAAAAAGGGAAGTTGTTTGGGTGGGTGCTTCGTTTTTTTCTGAAGTCTCTTCCCCAAGCTAGAAGAAACAAACGGAAAACATACGGGATGAGGTACTTTTCAGAGGTATGTGGATGTTACATAATACCTGTTTCTGGGTACCTCTGCTTCTTCTGGCTTAAAACTGGGGAGAGCAAATTGAAGATGTGCGAATTGGAAGGCAAGTTCTGAAATTAAACGTTACGCTTTTGGCCTGATGTCCTGACCTTAAGGAAGCAGAGTTTCTAAACTACAAATATTTATTATTCTGAACTGCCGTGTAAACCTGACTTATTCCCAAGTCAACATACCAATATATCGATAGGATGTGAATAATGTGTGTGTTTAGTTTTAAGACTATAGCAGTGTTGCTCTGGCACGTAATGAAAGCATTCTCACTTCCTGAGTGTGAGATCCAGCAGATTGCAGAGTGGCCAGTCCACGATTTTAGCCTCGCTTCAGCTAGCTCTAATGTGTGCTTTTTGCAAATACATGTTCTCAGAACAGTGAGATCATCCAACAGTGGCCTGGACTGCACTAGCATAAAAATCAGGAAACAGTCCAGTTCAGTGGCTACTTATTTCTATAATACATGCATGTATATTTTTAAAAACCTATGATAGGCTTCTGATTTTGCAGCTACAGCTTTTATGGGTTGCTTTTTGTCCACATCTCATGTGATCCTCTTATTACAGGACACAGTGTTGTTGGTTTCGCCATGTACTACTTTACCTATGACCCGTGGATTGGCAAACTGTTGTATCTTGAGGACTTCTTCGTAATGAGTGACTATAGAGGTATGGCTCGGTTAAGAGGGGGGCGCTCTAAAGAGAAATCAGGGCTTCAAGTCCTAAAGATGACTTTGTAAATGGTACTTCTCTTTCTTTTAGGCTTTGGCATAGGATCAGAAATTCTGAAGAACCTAAGCCAGGTATGTGTTGGTTTTGGTTTCTGAATCCGTAAGGGTTACTGAATTATTTTAATGACTGATTCCGATTCGGGTCTTGGCAAGCAGGTGAAATGTCACTGAGTTTGTTTTGCTGTCTCTTGTAACAGGTTGCCATGAAATGTCGCTGCAGCAGCATGCACTTCTTGGTAGCCGAATGGAATGAACCATCTATCAACTTCTACAAAAGAAGAGGTGCTTCTGATCTGTCCAGCGAAGAGGGATGGAGACTCTTCAAGATCGACAAGGAGTATTTGCTAAAGATGGCAGCAGAGGAGTGAGGAGTGCTGGTGCAGAAAAATGACAGCTTCCATTCTATTTTAGATTAAATTCTCAACTGATCTTGCTTTCTATCCTGTTTGTAGTCGAATAATAGAATGAACACCCATTCCAAAGCTTTATTACCAGTGGCGTTGTTGCATGTTTGAAATGCGGTCTGTTTAAGATGGCAGTCTTGTATGCAGTTTGGAGTCAGATTTCTCCTTGAACATCTTTCGATAAACAGCAAGGTGGTGTGATCTTAATGTATATGAAAAAAACTTCATTCTTGTGAGTCATTTAAATGTGTACAATGTACACACTGGTACTTAGAGTTTCTGTTTTGATTCTTTTATAATAAACTACCCTTTGATTTAATCGGTATAAGCATTTTTACGAATCTTTCTCTTGACGTTTTTCTTGCTGTTGAATGCAAAATAAAAATGGCTAAGAAACCTAACTTTACAGTTGTTTAAAAACAGTTTTTAACCCAATTTAAAATGGTCACAAGCTGTTCTCAGAGTCTGGAAGGAAGCCAGTTGAATTTCATGGTTTTATAGGCAGCAGCATGTAAAATGACTTTACACTGGTAACACTACACTTGACCTGACAGATTTTTCAAGAGCTGAGAAACCAGGTTAGAAAGCGAGCCCACAACAAGCAAGCCCTTTTGTTACCCAAATAAAAGGTGGAAGCCCTTTTGTTACCCAAATAAAAGGTGGAGATGGGACTGGGAGCGTAGGGGGACACGTGCACATTGCCCGCAGCAACCTCCTCCCACACAAAATGCTACTCTGAGGGGAAAAGGGATCACTTTGCTAATCAGGAGGGAACCAACAATTTTACAGGGACTGCAAACAAAAAGGCTGGAGGTGGATGCAGGTACCAACCAGGGAAATTATCTGGAGGGCCAGTCTATGATACTGTGGGAACAAAGGGCTTTTTTGTGGACAATTTGCTTAAAACCACAGGTGGTGGTTGGGGGGGGGCGGTAAACAAAAGCTTTCTCCAGGAATGAAAATGAAACTACCAAGAGCCATGAGGAAGAGACAATCTTAGATAAATATTACCCCCTTTTATTACTCCTTACATGGAGCTAAACTAAACCCAGCAAGTCCCCTAATAATGGAGATGGTAGTTGATAAGAACCACTGTGCTGATTTCCAACATGAACGTTTTCCAAGTCCTCAGATGAACCTGAAAAACAATGCTCTGTATCTTCTTTCTGGGTGCTCCAGGAAAGAAATCCCGGGCTACTCAGTCAAAGGGGGGTTTTGCCCTGCACCCCGTTTTAAGTCTGTTCTGGCTTCTAAATTAAAAGGCAGCCATATAAACAATGGGATCCTGCACTATACCGAACACAGGAGAGCTCCGGGGTTTACTGGTGGCGCAGACAGCTTGCTATGAAAGCAAGTTTCCAGAGTCCAGTCTCAGGCAGGGTCCTGCTAGGATGCTAACTGGCAGAGAGAAACTCGCAAGCATAAAAAGGGTTAACTAAACACAAAGAGCCTTGTGGGAAAAGAAGACATTTTGAAAAGTGTTTTGGAAAGTGGGCCTCTTTGAGGAAAACAACTACATGCTGACCGTGGTTAAATATGTGAATAAATTAGATTAACCAAGTGAGTTACAATATAACTCTTTGTTTTCTCATTCTTCTTAGAGTTTAGCCCTAAAAATACAGCGCTGTCACCCGAAAGCTTTGATGAAGGTTGTGTCCACTCTAAAGAAGTCTCTTAAGTTTAAAATTTAGAAGCTGAGGGGCACCTGGGTGGCTCAGTTGGTTGAGTGTCATGATCTCCATGGCTCCTGGGCTCAAGCACCCTACCAGGCTCTGCATGGACAGCACAGAGCCTGCTTGGGATTCTCTCTCTGTCTCCCTCTGCCCCTGTCCCCCACTCACGCTCCCTCTCTCTCTCGCTAAAATAAAACTGAAGAAAAATTAAAAGCTGAAACACCACAGCATCAGCCCACTGAATGTTTAACTCGATTACAAAGGCACCTCTTTAAAAACTAAACTTTAAAACCAATCTGTAAAGTTTGAAATCACCAGGCAGTTAAGAAAACATGTTCTGGGAAATTTTATTAAAGGAAATAATAAACAATGATAAACCTGGAAAATGGGGAGAAAGACAGCTTTCTGTAAAGATAACTTTAAAATTACTATTTTACTAAAACACTCTGCCTGACATAATCCCTTGAGGAGAATAGTATTTCGGACTAAGAACTTGCCAATTACTATATTACATAGGATATTTCAGGGTTTTTCTGTGTGGTTGGTTTTTTTTTTTTTTTAAACAACTGCTATGGGGGCGCCTGGGTGGCTCAGTCGGTTGAGCGAACGACTCATGATCTCGCGGTCCGTGAGTTCGAGCCCCGCGTCAGGATCTGTGCTGACAGCTCAGAGCCTAGAGCCTGTTTCAGATTCTGTGCCTCCCTCTCTCTGCCCCTCCCCCGTTCATGCTCTGTCTCTCTCTGTCTCAAAAATAAGTAAACGTTAAAAAAAATTAAAAAAAAACCCTGCTATGTGCTAAGTGTATTACATTCCTTAAAAACGTATAAAATCAAAATTTCTGATACGATTAAAAGCGGAAGTAGCTGGGTTTGTCCGTGTATAGGCTTATGACATCCTGCTACTGACCCAAGTAGAGTAGAGCCATGGTCCGTCATTATCCAAACCACAGCCCAAGATCATCAGCTGCCTAGCTTCCGGGGAATAGCCTTTCTAGGGAAAGGAAGTAGTCCTTTCCACAAAAAGGCAGAAGCAACAATTCAGAAGAGGCCGAATGACTCATTAATGCCTTATGCCCACTCTACCCCATCCTGTGAGTCTCCTTTCCACTGGGTCTCCAGCGAGGCCTAGAATGGATGACACCACTGTTCTAGGAGGCAAGCAAACGCTCAGCAGCAACCAATGGGGCTGGCCCAGCTCTGAGAAAGCAGCCACCGTCTCCCGCTGGGAGCAGCAGCTTTCTCCCTGACTACGGCAGCCTTGGCCTCCCATTCAGAGTCTGCAGGTGGCCGTGTCTGCTCCTAGAGTTGTTTGCTCCACTGGCTGCATCTTCGTTTTCTTGTTTTATCATCTCTTCCCGTGCATTGCCACCTCTGGGTGACCCTGTGCATTATTCTCATCCCTTTTCCGTGTACTGCCCATCTAGGCTTCACGCCAATCAGCTGTTACCCAGCTCACACTGACAGTCCCACACCCTTACTGAACATCCCATCCGTCCTCACTGTGTTTGTTGCCCCACCTAACGCCACCAAATGCCCTTCCTCATAATGTTCGCCCAGCACCCCATTCTCCCATCCCCTCTTTCTTGTGGCTTGCACCTGCCCAAGAAATGTTTTAGTAGTTTCCAGAGGGTTATCAACATCATAATTAACGAGGAGGTTTTGGGGGTGATTGTGGAGTTCGTGGGGTCCGGAGCCAACGGCCAAGAAAGAATTCTTGAAGACGTCTTTGATGCAAAAAGGTGATTTTATTAAAGCACGGGGACAGGACCCGTGGGCAGAAAGAGGCACTGGTTATATACTACGGAGTTGGGGGCGGTAAAGTCCAGGGGAAGTTTCCAGTGAGATTTTCACATGCTAAAGACTCACAGGATACTGGAGGCCTAGCTATTGTCAAGCTAAGGTTGTTTTTCCCTCTAGCAAATCATTAGCATTAAGACAGGAGGGAGTTCCTGGAGAAACGTTTTACCCTGCCAGCCTCAAGCATTTGTCAATGGGCTGCAGGTTATAAGGAAATTTAGTTCTATCTGCCATTTCCTTCTGCCTTTGCTTCCCTGCAGCACTTTGGAGGGGTGATGGAGACTCAGGTCCCACAGGACTATGATCTCCATCAGTTAACCGTTTGTTTTTCCCCTTTCCTTTGTTCTTGGGCAGCCAGGAGTGCCCCAGAATATCACACATATCCCACCTGGGGGTGGGGGTGTTTGTGGCCTGTCAGCTTGCCTTCTGCTCCCTCATCAGTTAATAATAAGAGCTAACCTTTAGTTAAGTACTCACCAGGAACCAGGCATTACATGTAGCACTCTGTGTACATCTAATCCTCACAAACACATTGCAGAGGGAAGTACCATTAATAGTTTCTTCTACTAATGAGAAACCAAACCTCTGAGAGGCTAAGTTGCCTAAGGCCACCCAACTAGGCCTGGAGATCAAACTCCGGAGACCAAATTTCTCAAACCCCTGGGGGTTCACCGCCATACTCTCAAACCAGCTCATATTCTAAGAATGATTGAATTTGGTGTTTCTTTTGGACTATAAAGATTAATCGGTATAAGCATTTTCTAGAGCATCAAAATCAGTAGTTCTCAGTATTGGCTGCGCCTTAGAATGGCCTAGAAAGCTTTTAAGAAATACTAATGCCCCACCCTGAAAAACTCCTAATTTAATTGTATTTGCATGTGCATTTCAAAGGGAAGCCAGGGCTGAGAGCCACTGGTCTAGATAATCAATCACCTTGTAACTGAATCCTAGTTGTGGTGTGAGTGCAGCCATTTCGGTTTGTGTTCATGTTGCTCACTTTTCACACCATGTCATTAACAAAGACCACGTCCCAGCACACAGCATAAAGGAGAGCCTTCTAGAGAGTTATTAGAGAGACATCACCACACAATTGCGTCACCCAAGTGCATACAGTGCTGAAACCAAAAACATCCACCCCAGCCATCAGTACTGTGTCCCTTTGCAAGCAACAACTCGATTTGAGCAAAATATCTTCCCTCATATTAATTCAGTGTCATTCATTTGAATTGTATTTGTTTGGTCATTTTGTTTAGATTTTATTTGTAAATGTATGTTGGTTTTACAGTTGTATAGGAGCTGTGAATATGAAGTATTCACATCTAGTTATATGTCTACAGTAAGTAAGATAAGTAATTTCAGTCACCACTGGGGGTTTGTGAGAATGCTTTCCTCTAAAAGGGGTCTGTATGAAGCTTGAGAAACACTGCCATAACCTTAATACAAAACTGCCTGCCTCTGTGCGGCTAAAAAACAAGAGAGCCAAAGGTGTCAGAAATAAAACTTTACCAACTGGGCCCCAACTGGAGCAGATTCTGGTTTGAGTTTTTGGCAAGAAAATTTCATAGATGACTTTTTTCTCCCATCAAGACACATATAATGTCTAGCCGTTGCTTTCTGTTATGTTGGCAGCCATTAATATCAACACCTGCTAGGTCCACTGATTCGTTAGTTGTTGGTGATATTCTATTTCTTCAGTTATTATAAAATATTTCTATAAGAAGAACGCTCTCCCATCTTGTAGTTCATTGCCATGGAATACAGTTCACCCAACAGAGGCAGGATAAATATTGGATTCTTCCCATTTATTTACTACTTTTCAAAACAATGAATTGGCTTCCCCTTCATCTTCCACTTAGGCTCTCCTCCACCCCCACCAAGTATCATTATTAACTCATGGGCTTTAAACATTTCCTGTGTCTTAATTCATTGTTCTTATTTTTTCATATTGAAGCTCACATTGCCCTGATTGTCCAGGGAGAGCTTCTTCAAGTTGGCTTCGTGGCCCTTTGGACATGACCTCAGAAGATTTTGTTAGTGTCCTCGCTTTTGAGATGTCCCAGGTGCATCTTGTACATTTTTTGCGCCAGATGTGACATCAACAGCTAGGAAATTCTGAGCATCAGGGGTTCCTAGAGAAGCGACATTTATTGGGAGCAAGTGTGTTCTCTGCTGTTTAGGTAGTGACAGGGGCACAGCAGGGGGAGCCTTTTAAAGAAGGGCTGAGGATGGAGGCATTCACTTCCGGCTTAGCTCAGAGAGACTATTGCCGGCTGTGGACAGGGCTGTCTTCTTCCACACCGTTGCTTACGCTGCTTTCTTTCATCCAGTCAATCGATAACAACAACAAAAGTGATTTCAGAGGCAGTTTGGGTCTGGTGGAGAGAACACTCCTTTGGAGTCAAAGGCAACTGAATTAGATCCTGGCTTTTCTTCATATCAGTTGCTATTCATAAATGAGATTAAGAATATGGACTGCAGGATGTATATTATTAATATATCCTATGTGATCGACTTATCGTAACCTATGTGGAGCGTTTACTATGGCCCAGATGCCGTGATTCTGTGACTTCATTAATCTTCATGACATCAGTGTAGCATATTTGAAGGGTGGCAGGATACGCCACCCCAAAATGTGCCACTTTGGCATAAGGATTACTTTGAGCTAAAGGCGCTTGAAAAACAGCAGATGCAAGAAGGGCGGTCTTATCTCCCCTCTTCTTTCTGAAAACAGGAGATGAAACTCCCATGTGCAAAGATGCCCACCCGTACCAGGAGAAAAGAAACATGCTTCCTTAGGGAGTCAAAGCCAGGATTCTGTACAAACAGAGTTCATCAAAATAATCCTTCTCTTCCTTTGGCCTCCCCGGATATTTTAGGTGCTTTTCCACAATTGGAACTCTCTTCGTTCAATCTAGTGTAAAAGCACTTGGGTTTTACCATTTCTTTGGATCTTCGTTTCCTTACAAGGGCTCCCATGTCACATAAAATTTAGATTAAATAAATGTATATGCTTTTCTCCTGTTAATCTGTTTTACGTTAATGAAATTCTCAAGCCCAGCCAAAGACCCCGTGAGGATCAAGTTTTGCCTCCCCTACATATTCCAGACCTGTGCTAGTAACCCCGCTGGGGGTGGGGGTGGGGGTGGGGGCCTTGATTTGTACAAGTGGCTGATTAACATGGTGTAAATACTTCCACCGAGACTGATTTGAAGCTACCAATGGTTTTAACTGGCTTGCAAAATTCCTGAATATTTAACAAGAGGCTCTCCCAAGCGAGTTCCAGCCTGCTTCTGCACACCACTGAATCAGGCCCACTTTAAAGATGAGGAAACGGAGGCTGACAGAGGTTGAGCAAGTTGGATTCACTCTGGGCGTGCAGGTCTGGGCTGTCAACCAGGTTTGTGGCTCCACACTCCGCACGCATGCGCCTTCTCTACCACACGCTTGCCCCTTCTCTGAGCCCTTGACCACACTCTTTGGCCTCAGATTTACTTATTTCTTTATGCTTTTGACATAACAGTGTGAACAAAAACGTTTACCTCCTTGACTGTTAACATTCCGGGAGAACGGACCATATCCCAGAATCTTTATATCCTCGGGGCCTTATTGCATGCATGGCACACTGTGGGCACTTAATAAAACCATTTATTTCATTAAATAAATGAAATAAACCAGCCCCAGACTTACTTTTTAAAAATGTTTAAGTTATTTTTGAGAAAGAAAGGGCGCGCACAAGCTGTGGAGGGGCAGAGAGAGACTGAGAGAGAGAGAGAGAGAGAGAGAGAGAGAGAGAGAATCCCAAGCAGGCTCCGCCATGTCAGCACAGAGCCTTATTTGGGGCTCAGTCTCACAAACTAGGAGATAATGACCCGAGTGGAAATCAAGAGACACTTTAACGGACTCAGCCACCCAGGTGCCCCCCAGCCCCAGTTTTAGAAGGAAAGGGAGAATCAACTCTAATGTTATTCTTGTAATAGGCACCCATTCTGAAAGTCACAATTTAATTGGAAACCAAAAGAAAGCTCATAATTATAGAGCACTTTTAATCCTTAAAACAAAGCCATCGTTTGTGCATGAGGAAGGCAGGGTGTAGGGGTGAAGAAATTTATTCACTGTTTTTACAACCAAAAGGCAATGGGGTTGAGATTTGAACTGGGCAGCCAGGCTCCAGTACATCTCACAAACCACAACTCACTGTCTAGTGTCATCATACATGGTGGCCTTTGGTCATTATGACTGCTGGTGCGTTGGGGCTAAGACTGTTTCTTTGCCACCTGGAAAGGGTCTTGCTTGTGCCTAGATTAGGTGTGGAAGAACCAGGGGGAAGGTGGGCTTCCTATCAACTGCTCCCTGCCTCAGCACTTCTCAGCCAGCCCTGCAAGAAAATTCAACTTTTCCACAGAAGACCAGCTTTAAGACAAGGCAAGTGGTTCAAGAACCATCCTATTTCACTTTTTCTTCCTCAAATTACACGTGAGTTCTGTTACTAGAAACAAAAATGTGCTCTCCTAAATTTTCCACACAGGCCTCCAAGGAGTTGAAAAACAAAAATCATTTTCCAGTTTCTCTGGCTTCAAGCCTGATTCCAGGACGTGATCCAACACTAATCACCATCCAAATGCCTGTCAGCAAGACAGTCGCTATGTACTCTGGCATATAGTACTGAGGCAGTCTTGTGCAATGTTGTTAAAGCATTATGTTATAATTATACTCCAGCCTTGTTTCCTGCACATCTCGCAGATGCTTATCCACCAACGGGGTGTTAGCTGACAACCACTCTAAACAAGCCTGGACAAAAGAAATAATAGCGGTAACCCCGAGGAACTTCTGAAAGAATATGTAAGTAATGTTCCAGAATGTTCAGCCAGCTCAATAGTCTCTTACAGGCAAGTCACATGTCACACAGCATTTCTACCTTCGCCTATTCTGCCTTTGACTTCTCTGTGCCCTCTCCTGTCTCGGCCAGAACAATGTCACTTAACTCTTCCTCATCTTAAAACATGTCAACTTAAAACATGGAACACTGGGAGAAATTCTTACAACCCTTCAGCCTCAGAACCCAACACTGCTTAACCTCCCAGAGAAGCTAAAATGCTTTCAGGAGTGGCATACGCATGCTGTTTGTTAGAACTGCTAAAGGGGAGGGGGGGCGGTACCAAGCAGCTGTTTTATTGCTCCTCCCCTGGGACGGGAGGAAAAGGGTTATGCCAGCGCCATAACACTCGTGGTCACCAACACTGCGGTGTTGCTCCAGACCCGAAGGAACTCTGGGGAAGCGTGCCCACTGATATCCAGGGAAGTGGTGAAGAGAAAGATCCTGAGGGAAGAATCTAGGTGGTGGTGGTGTGTGGCTTACATTCTTGTTCCTGTTTTAAGAGGTTTCCAAGCAGGTTTTAATTAACCTTCAGCTGAAACTTGCTAAACAGGTTTTGCAACCCAGGTTATTGTGCTAGTATTTTTCCGGGTGTATTGTCCTAGGTTCGAATTTCATGAAGTTTACTACTCTGACTACAACTGAATGGGAAAAAGCACAGCGTACATTTTCAAACCTGGATATTTCCTGGTAATGACTTGTAGGAAGTGATATCTTCATGGGATCTGGACCAAAAAAGGAAGTGAAAATTTTAAAGTCGACATTTACAAGTGATAAGAAAAAAAACAAAAAATGTGTAAGAATATGCCTTTCTTCAAATGAAATATACACAATCTTTTGGTTCAAATGATAATTATTTGAGATTTAGCTTTTAAACCCATAGATTTCATATACTCCAAATGAGGCCGGAGGGATGGGAGGCTAGGGAGACAAGACAAGTTGACCAAAGTAGGGCCATTTTGGTTTTAGGCTGATGCTTAACCTAAAAGTCAGCAGGTCATGAAAAGACTCACAAGATCCGACTCATGGAAGACCACAAGACCCCACTCCTTGTGGCAGTAAAAGCACACAGGCTGGGCATGCTGCTGCTGCTGCTTCTTCTTCTTCTTCTTCTTCTTCTTCTTCTTCTTCTTCTTCTTCTTCTTCTTTTTAAAGTAGGCTCCATGCCCAACATGGGGCTTGAATTCACAACCCCAACATCAAGAGTCACATGCTCTATAGACTGAGACAGCCAGGTGCCCTAGGCTGGACATTCTTAAAATTACTCCCTATGCATAATTCCACAACCCTAAGACAATGGAGAAACTAACCACCCAATTGTAAGTGATAAACCCAAAGTTAAAGAGTAAGCCCGTCTCTCCATGGTTAGCTAACTTAAAAAAAATTAATAAAACCCCTTGGTAGAGGCAAAGGGGAGTCCTTTTCTCATCTGGGAGGAGAGACTGCTGCTTTGTCTGTGAGGCAACCCCTTTCTTACTTCTATACTTTATAATTTGTCCCTTGCTCTAAATGGTTTGCTCTTGAATTCTTTCCAGGCAAAGCCAAGAGGGTTCTTGGCGACGGGCCTGAAGTCCTCGGCATCACAACCCCTAAGAGACAAATTCAGAATAGTTTCTGTTTCTTTCTGGTCTGCATTTCAGAGACTAAAGTACCACATGATCTTTCTGCAACAATAACCACTGAATAATAATCACTCTGTCCTCAAAGAGCCACTGAGAAGAGTGGGCTTTGAGGAACCTTAGAAATCATCAAAAGACATAGGATGCTGCCCCAGGGGCCTCCTTCCCAGAGCCCTTAGAGTAATCTCTTGACATTATCTCTGATAAATCACTCCCTATAGTCTTTTACACAAGCCTCTGCCTCAAGCACTGAGGAGTCATCTAGTTCAGGGCCTTCAAACAGAAACATTTGCTACTTGAGGTTTTTGAGAATTTTTCAGGAGACTGAGTTTTAGGAACTTGGTTTCCAAACCTCAAATTCCATATACTCTTTCTGGAAATAATCTCCTGACAATGCACCTGAGGTGAAGAGATCAGTCTTGGCTCCCCTTGCCTATCTCCAGTTCCATAATTGCCCTTCTCCCACTTGACAAAAAAAAAAAAAAAAAAAGGTGTATCCCTCATCCACCTTGTATCCTAGCACAGTGTGCTACCTTAAAGTCTAAAAACCGGGGCGCCTGGGTGGTTCAGTCGGTTAAGCGGCCGACTTCGGCTCAGGTCATGATCTCGCGGTCAGTGAGTTCAAGCCCCGAGTCGGGCTCTGTGCTGACAGCTCAGAGCCCCGAGCCTGTTTCAGATTCTGTGTCTCCCTCTCTCTGACCCTCCCCCGTTCATCTCTGTCTCTCTCTCTGTCTCAAAAATAAATAAACGTTAAAAAAAATTAAAAAAAAATTAAGTCTAAAAACCTCTGGGCACCAAAGCAAAGAATAATTCAGCAATGTATAGCTCCAAAGGGAAGAGCTCCTTAAGAGTAATGCCAGTGTGGGGGAGGAAAAGTAATTTTCATTCTATCCTTCTAGGTTCTTGGCTGAGACTCCCTGGAATAAAAGATTAACAGGAGAAAAACAAACATTTTTAATAACATGTTTACCTCCTGTGTACATGGGAAAGCCCAAGATAAATGAGTAACTCCCCGAAATGACCACCTTAAACACCATCTCCAGCTAAAGACAAAAGAAAATGCTGGGGGAGGGCAGTTGTGGGAGACTATCAGGCCAAGCCTGGAAACAAAGGCATAGTTGTTAGGCAGGTTTCTCCCTGCCTTTCCCATTGATTAGAGTTCCTAGAGATTTATAGTCATCCTTCACTTCATGGGAGAGAGAGAGAGAGAGAGAGAGAGAGAGAGAGAGAGAGAGAGAGAGAGAGACACGCTCTTACAAATGGAGATTTCTCTTATACATGTAAATGTCTCTTACAAAAGGTTAATTTCTAGTCAGTTTTCAGAGCTTCTCCTGTGTCTGATGTTTCTTAAAAAATAACCAGCTCAAGATAATCTTTATGTCAAAGAGACATATTTAGGAGTGACATAGTCTGCTCCCCTTCACCAGATTCTCAGATTGCTTAGGGGCACAAAACAAGTTTTCTTTCAAACTCCACAAACAGTCCCCTAAGCAAGCCAATTCAAAGATTCTCTCTTGGTAGAGATGTCACTGTGCAATACAGAAACTACTGGTTAAAGAGCATCAGAAGTCACTCAGCTAGTGGGTAACCACACATTCCATGAAGAGATTGCTCAAGGATTTTATCAGGATTGTCAATTACCACCCAGAAGAGACTGCAGATTACATCAGACATAAAAGACATAAAAGTTCTATCCCAGACCAGATTTAGGACAATTTTCTCAAGATCTAAAAAAAAAATTTATAGGAATTGCAACTTATTTTATCCAGGTGACAAAATGCTTTATCTAATCATTAGAAGTGAGATAATATTTCATGTTTATTTCTCTTTTTAAATGTTTTTTTAATGTTCATTTATCGTTGAGAGACAGAGAGACACAGAGCATGAGCATGGGAGGGGAAGTGAGAGGGGGAGACACAGAATCTGAAACAGGCTCCAGGCTCTGAGCTGTCAGCACAGAGTCCGACACGGGGCTCATACCCACAAACCGCGAGATCATGACCTGAGACGAAGTCAGAACTCAAGCAACTGAGCCACACAGGTGCCCCATTTCATGTTTATTTCAAGTGAAAAAATGAAGTGAGATTTTCTTTGAAGATTTGCATTCCCTTTCACCTAATTAACTCCTATTCCTCCTCAACTCTAGGCTTAAAATGTCACTGCCTCAGGGAAGCCCTCCCAGACCACACACCCACCTCTTATTATACATTCCTCTAATAACTCCTTACTTGCACTCTTCCCAGTTGTGTTTGTGCAACCCTTTAAGATCTGTCTCCTCTATTAGAGCACAAGCTGCACAAAGGCAAGAATCTGGTCAGTTACAGGGCCATCATTCCTTGGTGAGCAGGGAGAGGGCTAACATTTTGCACAATTCTTTAAAAGTTAGTTTCCCTAATAAGTTTGACAGTGAGGATTGGCTTTGCCATGAGGTTAACAGAGTGTCACTTTCCATTACTTGAATGAGCTAAATAAGCTGTGCCAAGATCGTGAAACAATAAAAATAGATTTAAAGTATGTGTGTAATGTATACTATATCAGAAATCATATTGTTTGCAATTGTTTAATCTATGTGCTTACAAACATAAGATGTCAATTTGAAATCTGCAAGGGAAAGTTTAAAAATTAAATTTTTAAAAGACCAAATATGCGAGGCGATACATAGTTGTTCAAAAATTATTTAGGGCATGCAAGGGCAGAAATGCTTGAACAAAACTGAAATAGTAGCATCACTGCATTAACGCAGGACTCCCATTTCTACCGTTCCTCGGTGGCTATCCGTCAGCATCTACTTGAATATATGTGATAATAGGGAAATGACCTACACGGTAGCTCAAAGGATTGCTGGAAAGCTCCATTTGTGAAAAATTTCAGCTAGCCTGGGGTCCAAAGCTGTCTCTTTGTTATTGTACTTGCCCAATGGTAGCCTTAATCCTGCCCACTGGAGTAGGCTTTTGATGATTCCAAGACAGATGCATCAGATATTCAGGCCTTCAATCATTCTTTATTAAATATAATTTCTAGGCAGGGGACCATCCGTCTTTGAAGATCTGGGTTTTCCTTTGCCTAATGAACTTTTCCTCTTCCTCGGCAGTCAGCTCAAATGTCATTTCCAGAACCTCCAAGCAATGTGTCCACTTTGTACACAGGGAAAAGGAGAAGGCAGAGGGTAAAATACCCAGCCTGTCCTCCTATAGCTTGGCCTTCTTCTTCTTCCTCTTCTTCTTCCTCCTCCTCCTCCTCCTCCTCCTCCTCCTCCTCCTCCTCCTCCTCCTCCTCTTCTTCTTCTTCTTCTTCTTCTTCTTCTTCTTCTTCTTCTTCTCCTTCTTCTTCTTTTAATTCTGAAGAAAACCATCGCTGAGCACTTCCACCTACTCTTCGTTTGCCGGGATGTGTCACATGGTAAACTTCAGCCACCTAGGAGGCTGGAAATTCTAGCATTTTGCTCTCCAGTTACTCTTGTAGAAGAGTCATGGTTGTAAGATGAGCAGAGTGACAAAGCATATATTGCAAGAATTACAAGCTATAATTTTTAAAGTAATTTGAAAGACTGTAAGGTAAACTAAAAAATCAGCTAATAGGGGCACCTGGGTGGCTCAGTCGGTTAAGCATCTGACTTTGGCTCAGGTCATGATCTCACAGCTTGTGGGTTCAAGCCCTGGATAGGGCTCTGTGCTGGCAGCTCAGAGCCTGGAGCCGGCTTCTGATTCTGTGTCTCCCTCTCTCTCTCTGTCCCTCCACTGCTCGCATGCTCTCTCTCTCAAAAATAAATAAACATTAAAAAAATTAATTAAAAAAATCAGCTAATAAAATAGTTATTTAAACAAAACAAACCTTTGTCCCTGGGTAAAGCTGTGCAACTTTCTTTCCTTTTTTTTTTTTTTAAAGTTCATTCATTTTGAGAGAGAGAGAGACAGCACAAGTTGGGTAGGGGCAGAGAGAGAGAGGGAGAGAGAGAATCCCAAGCAGACTCCTCACTGTCAGTGCAGAGCCAGATGTGGGGCTCGAAGTCATGAACCATGAGATCATGACCTGAGCTGAAATCAAATTAGAGGCTTAATCGACTGAGCTACAAGGTGCCACCTGTGCAACTTTCTAACTGGGTGAAAGCAAAAATATAAACAGGTCACCAAAAAATGCAAACTCTCAAAATAAAAAACAGTATGTATGGCCTGACACTGCTCTGTTCTTAAGATTTTCCAATGACTTCTCTCTCCATTTCCAACACCGTTCACCTTGTCCCCAAATGTTAAATGGTTGTGACTTTTGTGTTTTCTAATCAGCATGTAAGTCAGAAGTTCTTAAAATACATTTTAAGCTGTGGATCACACCAATACATGATTTTGTTTATAAAGCAATGTGATTTCTTTTAAAAGGCAACTTAATTTTAGAAACACACACAAATGTTCAGTTGATTACGCTTAAGACTATTTTCTTCTGGTGCGTCAGCATGATTTCTTCATCAAATTAGGTACTTTGTCTGCTTTGTAAAACACTGGCAGTTTCATTTCCTGTTAAGGAAACAGTATCTTCAGAACTCAGATAAATCTTTGCCTTTACAATTTGAGTACTGAAAATAAACAAAGAAAAATATAAAACACATTTATGTATATTTGGAAATGATAGGATAGCAAGAGTGTTCTCAGATTTATTTAAAGGCTTAGAAGGACATTATTGTGATTTTAAAAAATTACCTTTCAATATGAGTATTTATATATGGAAGATCTACTTCTGAAGCTATTCTGGCTGACGCTGTTGAGTTTGTGCCTAACTTCTTTCTTTTTTAAAAAATTTAGAATCACATCATCATCATCTATACACTCCCACCTGGACTCTCAGAGTGAAGTCTGGGGTGGCTCTTGGGCCAGTATATGTTGCATACAACATCCTAAAAGCTTTTAAGAAAGTTCTTCATTATTAGTGTTTTGTTTTAGTAAGTCCAAAAGAGGACACGGTGAAAATCTACAGGATAAATAAGACAAGGAGGAAGAGAAAACATTTCAAAATAGCATCACATGGGGCGCCTGGGTGGCTCAGTTGGTGAAGTGTCAGACTGTTGATTTCGGCTCAGGACATGATCTCACGTTTTGTAAGTTCGAGCCCCATGTCCCGCTTTGTGCTTACAGCTGGAGCCTGCTTGGGATTCTATCCCTCTACCCCTCCCCTTCTCTATCTCCCTCTCAAAATAAATAAATTAACATTAAAAAAAAGCATCACATGGGTTTGCAAGCTGGGAAAGAGCAAGAAAAAAGGGACTTGTGAGAAACTGTAGAGAAAATGTGCCGAGTGCCAGGGAGGAGAGGGAAGCAACACAGTGAACATTTCCTATAGGGCTCAGTATGACAGTGACCTTAATGTGGCACCTTGTAGACAGCGGAGGGGGACTACCTACAGAGTTGTTTGGTTTCTGGTGTTTTTATGGAACAATTCAGATTTTTGGTTTTCTGTCTAGAAAGCAAAATATCAGAATTCCAAACACCGTGGTCTGTGATGGTCACAGTCTTTGCCCAGTGCACTCGCCATTTCCCTTTTCTGGTTCCTTTGCAGAACTCCCCACCCCATCTTCTTGGCCCTGGTGTCCAGGTTAAGGTTTTCGGTCATGGGACCTGGCCGGGTAACCTCCTGCCAGGAACTGACTTGGGGCTGGGTACACTCAGGCTTCAAAGCCCCCACTGTTTCCAAGGAGTTCCCAACCTGGAGGCTGGAGCCTAGGGCTGTTAGCTGCCATCTTCCTTGCCTGGAGGGAGCACCTGCTGTATGCAGCCAAGGCCCGTGGGAATCACAGCCAATTGCTGAGCTAATAGCGGTTTGAGCTGTTCCTCCTTCCTGGAATTCCTCCTCCGTCTCTGTCCTTGAACTCCTGGCTCAAGCTCCACCCTAGCCCAGGGGAATGAACCACAGCCCACGCTTACAGACACACATTATTTATTTTTTTATTTTTTTTTTTTAAGTTTATTTCTTTTGAGAGAGAGAAAGCACGAGCGGGGGAGGGGCCGAGAGAAGGGCAGAGAGAGACTCCCAAGCGAGCTCCATGCTGTCAGCCCAGAGCCCAAAGCAGGGCTCTATCTCATGAACCGTGAGATCATGACTTGAGCCACAGTCAAGAGTTGGACGCTCAACCGACTGAGCCACCCAGGCGACCCTGCCTCATATTGTCGAATGTATCATGTGGGGGTGGCTCTTCTCACCACCTAGGTAGATCCTAAAAGGCTCTGTAGGCGTCAGGTTATTGTTTTCTTCTGCCTCCTGTGTGCAGCAACAGGAGCCTGGCATGTAGTAGAGTGACAGGTAAGACTCCTTAAATTCAATTCTTTTCTTGTGACAGAAAATATACTAAAACCAGAATGGTTTTCTAACAAGTGATCGCATCAAGTGGCTGCGTAAGAAACATTTACTGTGCATAACTAATATCATTTAATCTGCACAAGCAACTTGTGGGGTAGATGTTCATGACCTTGCAATTTTGAAGCTCTGAGTTATAAACTGCAATGAACACAAGTACCTCGTACTCCAAATTCTAAAAAAAGTACTGCCTTTGGGGCACCTGGGTGGCTCAGTTGGTTAAGTGTCTGACTATTGATCTCCGCTCAGGTCTTGATCTCAGGGTCATGAGTTCAAGCTCCGCGTTGGGCTCCACGCTGGGTGTGGAGCCTACTTTAAAAAAACAAAAAAAGAAAGAAAGAAGGAAAATGTGCTGCCCATAATGCCTCCTCTTCACCCCCTCCCACCAACCAATAGGCGAACTTGCACCACATTATTATTCCCAGCATCTCCGGGGGGTACGGGACGTTCAAGGACAAGGCCTTACAAGCTGAGTAAACTGGGACAAATCATCTATTTTAAGTTTTGTCAGATACATTTCCCAAGCAACAAAATATGTGATTCAGCATAGAAAAAACTAACCATTCACTCAGATAACACATGTTTTTCAGAGAGCCTTTGGCCAACCTTAATAACTCTGCCCCCACAGGAGAGGCCTCTGTTTGGCGAATGGAGGGAGGGAGGACTAGCTAGTTGTTGGCCCGGGACCTCCGAGAACCACAGCTGTGACCCTTAACAAGATAGCTGATCTGGGCCTTTCATCTGCTTTGATTTCATTTGTGTGTTTAATTCCCAAACTTGCAAATAACAGGAAACGAACCACAGTTTATCCAGTTAACATCAAAGGTAAGAGACCAGGAGGCCGGCTGTGAAAAAGAATTAAAAGGGTAAAAAATCCAGTGAGTCACACCCATTCAGTACTCACTAGAATCACAAGCAGCACCATGTGTGGGACCCTCCAAGTGGACCCCCCAAACACAACAGAGCTGGTGCTCCTTGAAAAGTGCGAAGTTCCACACAAATGGGAGAAATAACACATACTCCATAGTTCGGGCAAATGCTCATAAGATGGAAAAATGGTTTTGTAATGGAAATTAGTTTGGGGACATACTGATTGGGCACGTATACGTTTCATCCATTTGTTACTTCTTGTACAGAGAACATTCCTTGAGGGACCCTGCTATTATATTTGAGACCATAAATGTTTCCGATTACGTGGCACTTCAACTTTGAAATAAGTTTGTGTGCTGTTCGTTAACAAAAATGGCAAATTTACAAATCATGCTGCTGGGGAGAAAGCAGTAGCAATCTGTTCTTTCTCTTTGGCACAAGGGTTCTCAGCCTTGGGGAGCTTTCAAAACATACTGTTGCTTGGGTCCCACCCCCCACTCCACACCCGCCCCCAGCCCAGGATCTAAAATCACTGGTGCGAATACCCAAAAATTTTAAATTGCCCCAGGTGATTCAGATGTGTGGTTAAGGGCAAGAAGAACCACTGTCTCAGGGCTTCTTAGGAAGCAAGGCAGCTGCCGAGAGAAGGAAGGAAATTTCTGGAGGTAGGCAGAATCCACAGTCTTGATTCCATACCCTTTAGCTTAGCACCCTCCACTCCAGGAAGTGTCCTCAGAGTGTTTCTACTACAAGAAATCTAGGCTTCAAACAGCACCTCTTAACCTTCCTATTATTTCAGATGTTTGGGGGGAAAAACAGGTATACAGGAAGACTTGCATGCTTACCAGCTGTCGCACTGGGTTTGCTCAACTCCACCACTCAGGCTGAGTTTGGACCAACAAAAATGTTCAAACTGAGACTTTTTGATATGATATGAGACCCTCTTAGAGTACGTTTTAGTTGAAGTACAGTTGACATACACTATTATATTAGTTGCAGGTGTACAACATAGTGATTCCACAATCCTATACATTATGAAATGCGCACCATAAGTGTAATTGCCGTCCGTCACCAAAGTTATTACAATATTATTGGCTATATTCCTTTGCTGTACTTTTCATCCTCATGACTTTTTTGTAACTAGAAGTTTATCCTCTTTATCTCCTTTGCCTGTGTGTGTCCGTGTTTCAACAACAGAGTAAATTGGTGGCCGTGTGTAGCACAGCAGCGCTGAACATCAAATTTATGGCTAGCACCTCTGACCAAATGTGCACATAACCTTAGCCATAAAAATATTTATGTAGTGGTGCACATGCAAGGGCTTGGCTTTCTGTCCAGTTTTGTTTTACTTAACACTGCAAGAGAACTAGGGGAGAAAAGTGATCGCTAACTCTGCTGAGAATTCATCCGAGTAATGGAGAATGAGGTTTAATGAGACAAGGCCGAAAAAAGTATAAAGAAGTGAAAATCAGCTTGAAAATGAAGGCACTCCAGAGTCTGATTTCAAAATGAAAGGCTCACTGCTGTGACTTTGCTGTAACTTCATTTTGATAATTTCGATTTGACATAAATTTGGCTCCACTCTTTTTTTCTCAAGTGGCTGACAATAACATTGCTGTTTCCCTGATGTACATTTCTGAACCTGCGAAGAGATTAACATATCCATACCTCCGGGTTAAAACCGAAAGAGGAAAACAGTATGGAGGTTTCTCAAAAAAAAAAAAAAAGTAGAACTACCACATGATCCAGCAATCCCACTTCTGGGTATTTATCCAAAAGAACTCAAAGCAGGATCTTGAAGAGATGTGTGCACGCCTATGTTCACCGAAGCGTTATTCATAGTAACCAACACAGGGAAGCAACCCAAGTGTCGAGTGATGGATGAATGCACAACAAAATGTAGTAGATATATACAATGGAATATTATTCAGCCTTAACAAATGAAGGACATCCTGGGCAGCTGGCTGTCTCAGTTGGTACAGCATGCGACTCTTGATCTCAGGGTTGTGAGTTCAAGCCCCACGTAGGGGGTGGAGCCTACTTAAAAAAAAAAAAAGAAGACATCCTGTCATATACCAAAACATGGATAAACCGCATTATGCTAAGTGAAATAAGCCAGTTGCAAAAAGAAAAAAATACCGTATGATTTCATTTATGTGACGTATCTAAAATAGATCCATAGAAACAGAAAGTAGAAGGGTGGTAGCAGGGGCTGGGGAGAGGAGAGAATGGGGAGTTGTCATTTACTGGGTTTCAGTTTCGGTTTTACAAGACGAAAAAGTTCTGGAGATCTTTTTCACAACGTGAATATATTTAATCCTACTGAAATGTACACTTAAAAATGGTTAAGATGGTAAATTTACATTTCGTGGGGTTTTTTTTTTACCACACATTTAAAAAAAATCTTGGTTTCAAATATCAAAAATAGAATCCTGGCAACTTAAAGGAAGAACATTTTGGAAGACTGATCGCTCGTGGAACCTCTGGGAAGCCTGAAGATCCATAGTTAGCCTATAAGAATGAGAAAGGCTGGGAATCCAGAAATTCAATGTTCCCTTTAAGTTGGAGAGTTTTCTGCGTTCCCTTGACCAGGAAGCATCCGATAATAAATCTCAGGTTTGTAAATATCAAGAAAAAAAACATAAAAACAAAAAACTATAAAAGGAAGGCTGAGCTTAAGGAAGTTCAGGGTTTAAGCAGCAGGTGCGCTCTGTTCTAAATTAGGACAGGAACACTCACTCAGCTGCAGCCTCTGAAACAATGAAAGGCAGAGGACTCAACAGTACTACTAAAAGACATTCCATTGTGATGTAAGTATTTTGATCTAAGTCTGAGTCTATTCTCCCTGCCTTAAAAAAAAAAAAAGTCTCTCTTTGGTGGGAACTAACAACACAATCTGATTCATATTGAAGTTTTTCCCAAAAGTCACACAAAGGGAAGTAATAGCACTGACTGTGAGAACTGAGGTGGAAATCAGATCTCAGCCCAACCAGAACGACCAATGGAGACAATAGACAATAAATGTGACTCTAACGAAATTCATTTCTCAGCTTAAGGCACTGGGCCCATGTTTCTTTTGCTCTATTCTTAGTGCTAAATCTAACTGTTTCCCTTCAAGGGAAACAGCTCTCTTCAGTTTGAAACAATAGATGTTCACACTGCATTCCCTATTTTCTGGGATCTCAGTGTTGCCTAAAATGTCATGACCAGCTTGCTTCCCCCGCGAGGTATGACCGAGACCTCCCCATCTGCAGGGAGTCACGGCTGTTTTCAGAACATGGGTGTGCAGAGCCAGGCAAAACAGCCCAAATCTAAATGATTTTTTTTAACATTTGTTTATTTTTGAGACAGAGAGAGAGACAGAGCATGAATGGGGGAGGGTCAGAGAGAGGGAGACACAGAATCCGAAACAGGCTCCAGGCTCTGAGCTGTCAGCACAGAGCCCGACGCGGGGCTCGAACTCACGGACCGCGAGATCATGACCTGAGCCGAAGTCGGCCGCTTAACCGACTGAGCCACCCAGGCGCCCCAAAACAGCCCAAATGTATACAGCGGGAGCAGTAGTGATAAAGGGAGGACGGGCTCAAAAGCTGTGCCTTACTCATCTTTTCATCTCCGGGGCTATGCTTGCCATTTACTGGCAAATGTTGTTGAATGAATAGCACACCTTTAGTATCTTTATACACAACACATCAAAAGGAGCTTAAAGTTTTTTTTTTAATTTATATCCAAATTAGTTAGCATATGGTGCAACAGTGATTTCAGGAGTAGATTCCTTAATGCCCCTTACCCATTGAGCCCATCCTCCCTCCCACACCCCCTCCAGCAACCCTCAGTTTGTTCTCCATATTTATGAGTCTCTTCTGTTTTGTCCCCCTCCCTGTTTTTATATTATTTTTGTTTCCTTTCCCTTATGTTCATCTGTTTTGTCTCTTAAAGTCTTCACGTGAGTGAAGTCATGTGATATTTGTCTTTCTCCGACTGGCTAATTTCACTTAGCAAAATACCCTCTAGTTCCATCCACGTAGTTGCAAATGAAAAGGAGCCTCAAGTTTTAAGGTTAAAGTGGTTCTAGTTCCATCCACGTAGTTGCAAACGAAAAGGAGCCTCAAGTTTTAAGGTTAAAGTGGTTCTTACATTTACAACCCCTTAATAAATGCTAAAGGAACATGTGGTTCAGTGAACTGGATTTCCTAATGACCACGATAGGCCTAAATGCCTACCAAATGTCTGTTCTCCAATTCTCTTTCAAATTAAAAGAATCCCAGTTTCTCAGCTGGTATATTGTTTCCAAGCTAAAAAACTACATTTGTCAGACTCCACTGTAGCAAGGTTAAGTAACAGTCCACAAGTAAGCTTAAGTAATGGGTGGAAGTTCTGGGAAGTCTTGAAAGAGTGGTGGCATGTGTGTTCTTTCTTCTTTTCTTCCATTCTGCAGCTTGGGAGTATGATGTGATGGCTGGAGTTCCAGCAGCCATATTAGACTATAAGGATGATGACCATATCCTAGGGATGGCAAAGTAGAGAGCACGGAGGGAGCCTGGGTCCCTTATGACCATGGAGCGTTCAAACCAGCCCTGGACTACAACCTTCTAAACTTCTTTTATTTGAGAAATAAACTTGTGTATTTTTAGCCCTTAGTTTTAAGGTCTCTATTACTCGCAGCTGAACCCAATCCTAACCGACACAGCTGTCAGAAAATACAGAATTAGGGGAAAGGTCTCAGAAATATACATCCCCTCTCCCCTTCTTCTCCTCAAGACATCACACTCGGTCTAGGGAGGGTACCAGTCTTCTACCTCATAAAGGCATCCCAGCTTAGGTTGTTTTTATGATATATCCCCATAAAACTGCAAAGGTGGTTTAACTTGCCTGGCAATCTCCTGGCGCAATCTCCCAGCTCCCGACTTCTCTCCCCTGCCCCTAAAAGCCAGCACACTGCTGTGGCACTCACCAAAGACTCCCCTTGGCCTATCTACCTCCCTCACTCCTGACCCTTTCTACGCCTGCCTTCTTCACACAGCAAAATTATCCAGTGCCCCCTCACAATCTGATTAAACTGACAGTAAGAGAGCGACTAATGGTCTTAATCAGAGAAGAGTAGGCGAGCACACATTGTATGAGGATGTAATTCAGGAAGTATTTGTGACAGGTGGGGGGCAGTAAGAGTGAAACAGGGTGGTAAAACAACTTGTCCAGGCCACACAGGCAGTGAGGCGCAGACCTGGGACATGAATGATCCAGGCCTTCTAGCTTCTGGCTCAGCGCTCTTTCCCTCAGGCCAAGGGGCCGTATACCTGGGGGGCTCTATTTGAGAATTGGTGTTGCTGAGTCCACGGGCACCATAAGGAGCGTGTGGCCGAGATGTGCGCCTTAGGAGCTCTGCCACGTTGGAGTCTGATGACAGAGCCGAAGCCACAGGACTGGGAAGCATGTGGGGAGGATCACGGGCTGAACTTTCAACGCAAAGGCTCTCAATGGCACATGATAGGAAAGGGAAGTGGCTCACAATGCGTGCACTTGACCTCTTTTCCTATGTAGCTCTCGCACAGAAGTTTTCTGAGGAAGAGATGAAATTGTCTAGAAAGCATCTCTATCGCTTCTCCCAGGGCTGAGTTTGTGTAATGGGTCCCATGTAGTCTTGGTGATATTCAAAAATAACAGGTTATACAGAAATCTTTTTTTCCCAATGTGGTAAAGTTTACAGACCATAAAATTTACCATTTTAACCATATGGTTCACGGTCATTAAATACATTCACACTGTTGTGCAACCATCACCATCAACCACCCACAGCTCTTTTCATCTTCCCAAACTGAAACTCAATCCTCATTAAACACTAACCCCTCCTCTCCTCCCTGCTGGCCCCTGGCAACCACCTCTCTACTTTCTGCTTTCTATGAATCTGACCATTTGACTACTCTGCCTCATATATGTAGACTCCTATAGTATTTGTCCTTTTGTCTGGCTTATTTTTCACATGGCATAATATCTTCAGGGTTCATCCGTGTTGTAGCCTGCGTCAGAACTTGATTCCTTTATAAGGCTGAATAACGTTCCATTGTATGGATATATATAGGAATTGGGTTTTTTGTAAACGTTTATTTATTTTGAGAGAGAGTTGGGGGGGGGTGGTGCAGAGAGAAGGAGACAGAGAATCCCAAGCAGGCTCCAAGCTGTCGGCACAGAGTCCAACACGGGGCTTGATCTCATGAACCGTGAGATCATGACCTGACCTGAAATCAAGAGTTGGACACTCAACAGACTGAGCCACCCAAGAGCCTCTAAGAATTGTTTTTTTTAAATACACACACACACACACACACACACACACATAAACAGAACTACTAAATACATCTGATATTGTACAACGGGTCTGAATTTTGAGTCTCTGGTTCGTTCAGGGATTACATAAGGAACTGTTAGCCCTGCCACACATCAGGTGCCACTGAAGACAGAGAACACATGGGCCTGTTCTCCAAGACAGCTCAGAGCTGACCCAGGATGCAGACACGAGTAGCTTTCACATAACATGCTGAATCTTATGTCAAAATAGGTGATGCAGATGAATTCTCTCCAGGAGGTGTCAGAATGACACAAAGGTTGACCATTTTTAAAAAGCGATTATATTTATTTTTGAGAGACAGAGTGTGCACAAGCAGGGGAGGGGCAGGGAACGAGGGGGACAGAGGATCTGAAGCAGGCTCCGTGCTGACAGCAGCGAGCCCGATGGGGGCTCAAACCCACAAACAGTGAGATCATAACCTGAGCCGAAGTCAGACACTCAACTGACTGAGCCACCAGGTGCCCCCACAAAGGTTGACCTTTGACAAAGCCTTTAAAAGCAATGAAGACAGAGGTATCTGGGCTGGTGACCTCAACGGCAGGGCGAAAACCTCACAGGTGCGGGTATTCCAGTTGTGACGGCTCCACAACGAATGATCCCAAAAGTCAGTGGCATTAAAAAAAAAAAAAAAAAAGCATTTATTACGCTCGTGGATTCAGTGAATCGTCACTTCCGGCATGGCACAACAGGGACAGGTCATCGTGTGACTCGGGAGACCCGAAGGCTGGCTCGGTCACGTCTGACATTTGATGCTGGCCGCTTGCCCAGGCCGCAGCTGGAACTGTCAGAGGAACACCTACATGTGGCCTCTCCGGACAACCTGGGCTTCCTCGCAGCAGGGTGACTGGGTCCTCAGGGCCAGAGCGCAGCAGGGCAACCAGGTGGAAGGAAGCCACATCACATTTTACGACCTGACCTCACAAGTCAAGCAGCCTTGCCTCTACTGCATCCACTTCGACAGGAGGAAGTCACTGAGGGCAGCCCACATTCAAAGGGAGGAGAATTAGACCCCACCTTTTGGCGGAGGGATGGAGGTTCCACAAGAACACGTGGGACCAGAAATACTGCCGTGGCCCTATTTGATCACAGCAGGCTTGGCAGTACATGCCTGACGCCGGAGCCGCCTTGGCGCGTGGGGACTCCCTCTGGGACGATGGCTGGGTCCGGGAGTATAAACAGCTGCTATAGGAGTGTAAAGAGTGGTAACCTTGGTAACCACTCCAGCGCTGGCAATGACGAATCTCTGTAGTGATCAGGTGATAAGAACCACACAGCTATCTTTCACTCAGAACTGATCAATTCAGACCTAAAGCCCTGGGGTTCAAACACTTGGGCTTCTGGAAAACAACGATGAGGAGGGGAAGAAAGAGAGACAGGGACAGGAGCACACAGTACTGGATTGCCTACTAATTTGGATATGTAAGTGTTTGAGCAATTAACTTGATTACAGGGAAGTGACAAAGAGGCCATACCTAATACAACTTCCGTATACTAATTTGTGGGCCTGTCTGCCCCTCCACCAGATTGGAAGCCCTCTCGAGGGCAGGACTCTTTTTTTTTAATATATTTTTTTAATGTTTATTTATTTTTGAGACAGACAGAGACAGCATGAGAGGGGAGGACAGACAGAGAGAAGACAGAGAATCCGAAGCGGGCTCCAGGCTCTAAGCTGCCAACACAGAGCCTGACGTGGGGCTTGAACCCACAAACCGCGAGATTATGACCTGAGCCGAAGTCGGACGCTCAACTGACCGAGACACCCAGGTGCCCAAGGACAGGACTCTTCTTATCTGGTCTCACCAAAAGACTCAACAAGAAGCTTGGCCTTTGGAATCGCACCTTTGATTTAAATCTCAACTCGGCCACTTATTTGATTGTGCGGGACTTGAGTGTCCTCATCTCAGAATTATTAAAAGGATTAAATAAGATTACTATGCCCTGCACCTAGAAGGCATTCAATACACTTCCTTTCTTTTCCACTAAAAATGGTGAATGGCCAGGTACGCTGGGACACCCGACACCCCCCACCCCCGCCCCGCCCCGCCTGCCCTTCCCCATTCAGCTTTTTAAGTTTCCAGAAGTCCTTCCTCTGTACCCACTCCTCCGATGCCAAAGGTTCCAGGGACTTTCCCTGAGCCCTGCAGGTCTGCTTTTCCCAGGGGCCAGCCCCGGGAGTTTCACTCCTTGCCTGTTCCCACCACAGTAGGAGGAGTTGGGGAGGCAGGAAGGGGTAAGAGACTTCAGGACAAAGACAGAAAGAGGAGTTGGCAAGCCCTGGGGGGCAGGGAGGAGGCCCAGTTACTAGAGCAAATTAAATCCTTTTCAGTCTTTGATGAAATAAATACTGGCTGTATCTCACTAGGACCCACAACTTATGTGAGACTCTCGGGCCAGAGCAGTGAGGAGGAAGGAGGTCTCTAATCTTTGCAGACTTCTGGAATTTGTATTAGTCATTAGTATATTGCACCTGCTGGGCGGGGGGGAGGGGGGGGAGATGGTGCAGACAAAAGACAGACAAACAAAACATAATATAGTGAGAATGTAACAAACAAAAGAAAACTACGCTGGCAGATCAAAACCCACCCGAGCAAAGATGGATTTCCATCAAGACCCGGGTGACGGCTAGTCTTGCAAAGGTCCAAGGTTGCTTGCCTCCAGCACTACTGGATCATTCTGTGTGTGTGGGGGGGGGGGGGGGTGGGGGGGCTGTTCTGTGCTTTGGAGGAAGTTTAGCAGCATTACTGGCCTCTCCCCAGAAGATGCCTCCAGCACTCATGCTCCCAAGTTGAGACAACCAAAAATGCCTCCAGACTTCATCGCTAAGTGTTGCCTGGGGGCAGAACCGCCTGATTTGAGAACCTCTGGGCTAAGGCCTGGGCCTTCCTGGCAGAAGCAACAAGGTCCCCAGGCTGCCTGCCTTTGCCAGTTCCAGCTGTCCCTCCCCCTGGGGAGTCTGTCAACTGCAACAAGAGGCAGTATATCTCAGAGGGGAAAGAGATAAACCAAGAAGCGAGGATGCTTTCCAGTCCAACACTTGGGCCGTTGGCTGCTCGCTTCCCCACTCACAGCCTGAACAGGCCAGACAGCCCCAGAATTCAGTTGGGTGGGCACCACTCCACTTCCCTGAAGATCACCCTGCTGTGCACCAAAGTTAGACAAAAGCCGGGCAGCCACATTCCTATCATTCAAGACCTGATTTTCAGTTGCTTTTAGTTGTTGCAGTTAATGAGAAAAAATACATGTGAACAGTTCTACCTCAAATTTTTATCCTCTAAACTCACCATCTCTAAATATCATCAGCTTCCTAGAACTAGGTTAATGAGATTAAAATCAGCCACAAAGAGGGGCACATGGGTGGCTTGGTCAGTTGAGCATCCGACTCTTGACTTTGGCTCAGGTCATGATCTCACAGGTTCGTGGGTTCGAGCCCCGCGTCGGGCTCCACCCTGACAGTGTGAAGCCTGGTTGGGATTCTCTCTCTGCCCTCATCTATCTCTCTCTCTCTCTCTCTCTCTCTCTCTCTCTCTCTCTCTCAAAATAAACTTAAAATAAGCCACAAAGAGAAACAACTGTGCCAATATCACGTGAACTCCCTAAGTATATTTTAAAGGCATTTTGAGAAATTCCCTCATCTTTGCAGAGACCATACAGCCCTGTATGGGACAGAACAGGACGTCAGGGCAGACAGAGTTGAGGTAATGGGTGCTGCTCTGCAACGCAGGACACAAAGTCTTTTTTTCCCCCAATTTTTAAATTATGACAAATAACATGTAAAATTTACCCTCTTAACCATTTCCAACTGTACAGTTCAGTAGTGTTAAATATATTTACATTGCCATGCAAGAGATCTCCAGGACTTTTTCATTTTGCAAATCTGAAACTATACCCATGAAACAAGAACTCCCTTCCCTCCAGCTCCTGCCAACCATGCTTTCTATTTCGATGAATTTGACTACTTTACATAACCTGGTATCCATGGAAGCACACAGCACTTGTCTTTTCGTGACTGGCTTATTTCCCTGAGCATAATGTCCTCAAGGGGTTCATCCACGTCTCAGCGTGTGCTGGGTTTCTTAACTTTTTTTTTTTTTTAAGTTTTGTTTGTTTTGGGTTTCCTTCCTTTCTCAAGCTGAGTAATCCACTGTATGGAGATCTCACATTTAGTTTATCCTTTCATCTGTCAATGGACGTTTGGGTTGCTTCTACTTCCTGGCTGCTACAAACATGGATGTTCCAGTACACATACAGTATTTATACCTTATTTGTTATACTAACATCCTCACTGAGATATAATTCACAAACCAATTCACCCATTTAAAGCATGTAATTCAATTGTTTTCCCTATATTCACAGAGCTGTGCAACCATCACAAGTTTAGAACATTTTCATCAGCCCAAGGAGAAAACCATTAGCAGTCACACTCCCTCCAGGCTCGGCCCCCCGACGGCCGGTGTTATGTATCAACTTGGTTCTGCTGCGAAGATATTTCGTAGATCTGATTCAAGTCCATAATCAGCTGACTTTGATCGAAGTGGGCTCGGTCCAATTCGTTGAAAGGGGTGAGAGCAGAACTGAGGCTTCCCCTAAGAAATTCCACGTGTGGACTGTGGCTCCAGCTCATGCCCGAGTCCCACCATACCCTTCCTGATGACTCACCCTATGGATTTGGGACTTGTCTAGCTAACTCCGACAATCCCCTAAGCCAGTTCCTCGCAGGAAACTTTTCAGTATCTATCTCCCACGTGTTCTGCTTCCCTAGGTGAACCCTGATGGATACACTCCACTCCACTCCACTCCTACCCTCCAGAATGCTCAGCAACCACTGATCTGCTTGCTCTATGTATTCACCTTTTCTGGACATTTCAAATGTATGGAATCATACAACTTGTGGTCTTACCGTACAGTCTGTGACTGGCTTCTTCCACTTCGCATCATGTTTTCAGATGTAGCATATACTAGTACTTCATACCTTTTTATGGCTGAGTAATATTCCACTGTATGAAAATACATTTTGTTTATCCATTCATCTCTTGATAAGACGTTTAGTTGTTTCTCCTGTTGGGCAGATATAAATCATGATGCTATGAACATTTGTGTACAAGTTTTTATGTGGACCGTATTTTCATTTCTCTTGGGTATATACTGAGGAGTGGAATTTCTGAGTCATAGGAGAACTCTATGTTTAACATTGTGAAGAACCGCGGGACCATTTCCTCCACATCCTCATCAACACTTGTTATTGTCTTTCCTATTATCGCCATCCCAGTAGACGTGAAGCGGTATCTCATTGTGGTTTTCGTTTGTACTGCTGTAATGCTAATGACATTGAAAATCTTTTCACGTTCTTTTATTGGCCACTTGCACATCTTCTTTGGGAAAATGTCTGTTCAAATCCTTTGCCCACTTTTAATTGGGGTGGCTTTGTATTGTTGAGTTGTAAAGGTTCTTTCTATATATGTCTGGATAGAGTCTCTTATCAGATATATGACTTGCAATTATTTCCTGCACTCAAAGGGTTGTCTCTTAATTTTCTTGATATTACTATTTATATATAGCACAAGAGTTTTTAAATTTTGAGGTAGTCTAATTGATCTGTTCTGCCCCTTTGTGCTTTTGGTGTTGTAACTAACAAACCATTGCCAAACTCAACGTCACGATTTACTCTTTTACCGAGATTTGCTGCTCTGTCGTCTTCTGAGAGTTCCAGTTTTAGTTCTTACATTCAGGTCCGTGATCCCACACAGTTTCCTAAAAGTCTTACCTATTTGGTAGTGCTTTCCCAGGAAAATATTTATGGCACCGTCAAAAGACAATTACACTGTTGTGTTTAAAACCAAATGTGCAATGTGTACTCCTCAGCATTCTAATCTAGGCTGAGAACAATATTTGAGATGAGCCAGTACTCTCTCTGTAGGACAAAGAAATGCTTTCATAAGTACGTCACTTTTCAATGGAGTGCAGTTTATGACCTATTTACTTATGAACCAGCCCAAACAGCCTGCCTCCATAGCGTGAGCGAAGGAAGAAAGACTCTATTGTAAGAATCAGAAAAAATCCAATCACTAATTTGGCCTAAACAAGGGAGCTTAGAGCTTTCTGTGGCTTTCAAAAGCTACTTTCTCTTTGCTTGAAAAAGATGAATAAAAACTGTTTTTTAATGTCTTGTGACCTGGAAATATTTAATATAAATATAATAGTCCTTTTATTTATATTTTTCCTCTAAAGCTGAGGGGAAGATAGCATAACAGAGATGAAACAAATACCATCTCAACATGCTGTTTCAGGGGGTACCCAAGATTACCTTTGGAGGTAATCACTACATTTGGAGTATGTACAAATTACTACATTTGGAGGTTCACTAAAATGACTCACAGGACTCAGCATATAGTTGGGATTAGGCTTACGTTTATTACAGCAAAGAGTACACGACAAGACCGGCAAGGGAAAAAGACACAGGCAGAGGTGGAGGACATCCATGCACAGGCTTCATGGGCTCTCTCCTTCCCTGCCTGGGAGGGGATACATTGAAGATGTTCCTTTTCCCAGCAGAAAAAATGCAGCCACACCTGTGTAAGTAATGCTTCTACCTAAGGAAGCCCATTAGACTCAGGACCCAACCTTTTTATTGGGGGCTGGTCATACAGACAGCCCTGGCCCAGCAACTACCAAAATTCCCAATTCCTAGAAGGACATCAGGTGTTTGTCATAAATCACATCATTTGCACAAACAATGTATGTGTCAGGTCTGGTGCCCAGCTTTTTACCAGCCTTGGGAACTTATGAGAAACTGAGTTTCCTAAGTGCCAAGCATGTAAGCAGGCCTTTCTAAAGATGGCAGTCTTGTGCTTGCTATGTTAACTCTCTTCTTCACAGAGGCCGGGGCACTCATTCAAGCTCTAATTTAAAGTTTACTTAAGGAAACATTCGAATTGGTGTCTACTAATATTCAGGATTTATTATCATTTCAGTGAGTTGAAGTTTATCCTAAACATGAATTTTATTAAAAAAAAATTTTTTAATGTTTATTTATTTTTTGAGAGAGAGAGGCAGACTGTAAGTGGGGGAGGGGCAGAGAGAGAGGGAGAGACAGAATCGGAAGCAGGCTCCAGGCTTTAAGCTGTCAGCACAGAGTCTGACATGGGGCTTGAACTCACGAACTGTGAGATTTTGACCTGAGCCGAAGTCGGATGCTCAACTGACTGAGCCACCCAGGTGCTCCCTTTGTTTTTTTTAATTTTTTTATCTTATCCATGAATTTAAAAAAAAAAAAGTAAGTATATGACTATAGTAAATACTGTATAGCGGCATGTTTAAGCTACTAACAGATTTTTAAAGGTCAGTAGCACACCTTATTATGCAGATAGGTATTAATTTTAAATAAAACATATCTATTCATTAAAGCAGGGCCTGAAGGATCTCATCTGGTACTACTCTAAGGCAGATGTTTAAATTCCTATTTGTACTTTAAAGTAATAGGATATTAAATCTGCAAAAACATTAAGAATGAGCTGGGGGGAGGGTGCCTGGGTGGCTCAGGCCATGATCTCACCACGGTCCACATACTTCTGCATGGAGCCTGCTTGGGATTCTCTCTCTCTCTCTCTCTCTCTCTCTCTCTCTCTCTCAATCTGCTCCCTGCCTGTCAAAATAAATAAACTTAAAAAAAAAAAAAAAGTAAAACCATCCATCCAAAACCAGTGTCCCGTTTTAAGAAGCTTCTTTCCTCTGATTACTCTTCTTCCTTCTCTAAAAATGTTCGTGTACACAAAAAATGTAAAACCACTGCCTAGGTACAGTATGTTCACATTTTAGACAAATATCCTTGGGTGCTTTTTTGCATAAGATCAATATATGGAATTACTATCAGATAGTTAATCTGTACTTTATTTTTTTTTTAATTTTTTTTTAACATTTATTTATTTTTGAGACAGAGAGAGACAGAGCATGAATGGGGGAGGGTCAGAGAGAGGGAGACACAGAATCTGAAACAGGCTCCAGGCTCTGAGCTGTCAGCACAGAGCCCGATGCAGGGCTCGAACCCATGGACTGTGAGATCATGACCTGAGCCGAAGTCGGCCGCCTAACCGACTGAGCCACCCAGGAGCCCCAGTTAATCTGTACTTTAAAATGAGGCTGCCCTGGGGCACCTGGGTGGCTCAGTCGGTTGAGCATCTGATTTTGGCTCTGGTCATGATCTCGCAGTTTATGAGGGTTTGTGAGTTCGAGCCCCGTGTCGGGCTCTGTGCTGACAGCTCGGAGCCTGGAGCCTGCTTCGGATTCTGTGTCTCCTTCTCTCTCTGCCCCTCCTCCGCTTGTGCTGTCTCTCAAAAATGAATAATTGTAAAAAAAAAAAATTTTTTTTTAATGAGGCTGCCCTATAATTATTCTGATTGTTTAGTGTGCTTGTTTTGTCTTCATAAACTGTATTACTTCTCCCTGCACACTATAACACAATACCTAGACCATGCACTCAATGGCTGCTTAATTTATCCAAAGGGGAAGAGTCACAGAGACTGAAGCCTTTAGAGAGTACAGAGCTCAACCTCCTCTGTTTTTAGATCTGGAAGTCAGAAACAGAGGGACACACACTCTCGGACAAATCCAGTGCTTATGGGTTCCCTCAAAGGCTTGAATAAAACCAAATCATAATGCAATTTTGAACTTTAAAGAATACACTCAGCACACATTTTGCTATGATATGTCAGTACCTTAGGTCAGCACTGTGGGAACATGAAGAAAAGATACTTGTCTTGACCTCAGGGAGAGTAGTCTACTAGAGATCTAGTAGAACTGGTGTGAACTAACAAGGGCACAACATGCACGAGGACATATGAAATCTAGAAGGCGATCTGGGAGTTCAGAGAGAAAAGGTTTTCATGTCTGGAAATTTAGTTCTTTAGAAATGTAAGAGTGACGGTGAATTCAATAGGAATAGAAACAACTTCAAAAGGTTTTGTCAATCTCAGAGCCTGCCTAGAAAGGAGTAACAAAAACAGAAGGTGTCCCAAAGGAAACACAGCAATCACACAAAGCCATCTATTACTAGTAGGTTAAGCATCTTTAGGTCAGTGGGGTCCACAGAGAGCCAGGAACACAAAGTGAGGAGCAGACATCACATTTGCCTGATAGGATAGAAAGGGGATGTAGAAAGGAGGACACATCCGTCACCACCCTCACCAACATGAGGCAAGCGGGGTACACAAAACAGGGAAGGCCCCAGGGGCACTATGACCACCTCTGGTTCGAAAGAGCAGCAGGAAGTCTCACAGTACACTAAGTAGTCTGCTTTTCTTCACGGAAACAACATGACTTTGAATCCCAGGGAACATGCCCCCAAACGTTCTTGAGTAGTGTTGTAATGGAGGGTTGCATGCCTGAAGAAGGATTCAGAAAATAAATCAGAGAGATATGACCCACAAAATGCCATAGATGAAAGTGACACCATAACCTTCTAAAAATTTTGAAAATGGAGAGAAGTGTATCATACTGCGTTCATTACAGGAAGGGCCCCACTGAACACGCAGAACCAAAGTTTACAAAGTAAATATGAGATCCTAATGTTAACTTCCTTGCTTTTCTTGGAATTCTTTTTAAAATATTTTTGTTGGGGTGCCTGGATGGCTCAGTCGGTTAAGCGTCCAACTTCAGCTCAGGTCATGATCTCGCAGTTTGTGAGTTCAAGCCCCACGTCGGGCTCTGTGCTGACAGCTCAGAGCCTGGAGCCTGCTTCAGAATCTGCGACTCCCTCTCTCTCTGCCCCTCTCCTGCTCATGCTCATGCTCTGTCTCTCAAAAAATATATAAACGTCAAAAAAATTTTTTAAAAATATTTGTTACTTCTATTTGGGTCAATATTATATGGGCACAGTTTCAGGAGTCAAACGGTTCCACTAAGCATGTTGCAAAAACCAGGAGTCCCATTGTCTCTCTCTCCCTATCCTTTCCCTGTGTGCTAATGCCAACTTATAAATCCCTCTGTTCCAGCGGATAAAAATTAAAAATAAAATGAAATCCCTCTCTTACTGTCTTTCTGGGGTCTCAGGAGAAAGTCACATGTGGATTCAGACACTCATTAACTGAGGGCCATTTTCTCCTAATTTAGAAGAGATAGGGAAAATAAACCAGACAGCTGATACTGAAAAGCTGGTATTTTCCCTGTAGTGAACAAGGTGTTGAAAATGCGAGCGTTGCATCATCTAAACATTTGAAGGACTTGCTACGACTTCCCTTTCCAGTGTGGAGAGCCATCTCTGGATCCTCTCTGTTTCTCCATCTTTGCCTTTACTCTGTTGTCCACCTGTCCTCTACACTCCCAAGACAAGCCAGCACTGAAGGGAGAGTCTTCCAACGTGTACCTGAGAAGAGAGAGCTCCCAGCTCCGCAGATGCTGAGTCTGCAGACTATTTCACAGGTTGGGGGCTGCCAGGAGAAGAGTCACTTCCTTAGCTCTTCTTTTGCTTTCCAGAGTCAGAGCTAAAGTGTAACAACAAAGCTCTAGAATTGGTTAACAAAACAAAGGCCCTTAAATGTGAGCTACAGGTCACTCATTCAGCGCTGCCAAAAGAACAAGACGTAAACCGGTGAAACACTTGCTCCACAGAGAAATTTCTTTAAAAAAAATTTTTTTTAACATTTATTTATTTTTGAGAGACAGAGAAGGAGTGGGAGAGGGGCAGAGAGAGAGGGAGACACAGAATCCAAGGCAGGTTCCAGGCTCTGGGCTGTCAGCACAGAGACCGACATGAGGCTTGAACTCAGGAACTGTGAGATCAAGACCTGAGCTGAAGTCAGCCACTTAACTGACTGAGCCACCCAGGTGCCCCCACCCAGAAATTTCTTTGGCTATCATTTGCTAAACATAAATAAGGCTGAACTTTGGTCATGTCTAGAGTCTGCCCTAACTGTACCTTTAGAACTATGTGCTTAGCTGATTGTGGACTTGAAATTTGAACCTATCAAAAGGGAAACAAAACATCAGACAGGAGGTGTCCAAGGTGAAAACCAAAACTGCAAGCAAGTTACTTTCAGCTGGTGGTGAATGAAACCATTATTTCTCTTTTTAAAAATCATTTTATATTTTTTCCATCATGATAGGTGTATTCTTTAATCTCCATCTTCTGTTTCACCCATCCCTCCACACCCCCTCCCCTCTGGTAACTATCAGTTTGTTCTCTAGAGTTAAGAGTCTGTTTCTTGGTTTGTCTCTTTTTTCTGGCTCGTTTGTTTTGTTTCTTAAATTCCACATGTGAGTGAAATCATATGGTATTTGTCTTTCTTTCTGACTGACTTATTTCGCTTACCATAATACTCTTTAGCTCCATCCATGTTGTTGCAAATGGCAAGATTTCATTCTTTTTTGTGGCTGAATAATATTCCACTGAATATATATACCACGTATTCTTTATTCGTTCATCTACTGATGGACACTTGGGCTGCTTCCATACTGTGGCTATTGTAAATAATGCTGCTATAAACACAGGGGTGCATGTATCCCTCTGAATTAGTGTTTTTGTATTTTGGGGGTATACCCAGCAGTGTGATTACTGGATTGTAGGGTAGTTCTATTTTTATTTTTTTTTGAAGACACTCCATACTGTTTTCCACAGTAGGTGCACCAGTTTGCATTCCCCCCAGCAGTGCATGAGGGTTCCCCTTTCTCAACATCCTCACCAAGACTTGTTGTTTCTTGTGTTGTCGTTGGTTTTAGCCATCCTGACAGGTACGAGGTGATATCTCACTGTGGTTTTGATTTGTAGTCCCCTGATGATGAACATCTTTTCATGTGTCTGTTAGCCATCTCTATGTTTCTTTGGGAAAATGTCTGTTCATTTCTTCTGCCCATTTTTAAATTGGATTATTTCTTTTTGGGGTGTTGAGTTGTATCAGTTCTTTATATGTTTTGGATACTGACCCTTTATAGGGTATGTCATTTGCAAATATCTTCTCCCATTCTGTATGTTGCCTTTTAGTTTTGTTGACTGCTTCCTTTGCTGTGCAGAAGCTTTTTATTCTTTTTTTAAAATATTTTTTAATCTTTACTTATTTTTGAGAGAGAAAGACAGAGAGAGAGCGAGCAGGGGAGGAACAGAGAGAGAGGGAGACACAGAATCCGAAGCAGGCTCCAGGCTCCGAGCTGTCAGCGCAGAGCTGGACATGGGGCCCGAACTCAGGAATGGCAAGATCATGACCTAGGCCAAAGACAGACGCTTAACCGACTGAGCCACCCAGGCGCCCCTTGTTTTTCTTTTTCAAGACTGCTTTGGCCATTTGGGGTCTTTTGTGGCTCCATATAAATTTTAGGATTATTTGTTCTAACTCTGTGAAAAATGCTGTTGGTATTTTGGTAGAGATTGCATTAAATGTGTAGATAGCTTTGGGTAGTGTAGACATGTTAACAATGTTTGTTCTTCTAACCCATGAGCATGGAATGTCTTTCCATTTCCTTGTGTCATCTTGAGATTCTTTCATCAGTGTTTTATAGTTTTCAGAGTATAGGTCTTTGACCTGTTTTAAGTTTATCCCTAGATATTTTATGTTTTTGGTCCAACTGTAAATGTTTTCTTAATTTCACTTTCTGCTGCTTCATTATTAGTGTACAGGAATGCAACAGATTTCTGTACGCTGATTTTGTACCTTGCGACTTTACCGAATTCATTTATCAGTTCCAGTAGTTTTTTGGTGGAGTCTTAAAGGTTTTCTATATATAGTATCATGTCTTCTGCAAAGAGTGAGAATTTTACTTCTTCCTTACCAGTTTAGATTCCTCTTATTTCAAAGATTTACCTTTAATTAAAATTAAGCTTTGGATGAGAATTTAGTCCCCCAAATATATTGCTGGTCCCTCTGACAGAGGTTTTTGCATTAGACTGGATGGGTGCATTGGATTAAAAAATGAAAACTTTTACACTCACATTAAATCATTCAGCTTATATAATACGCATGAATACTGTTGGTCGCAAGGAAAAGCGTTTCTCTACACATCAAACCTTTCCCAGAAAATGAGTGCAAAGTGAATTAATGTAGGACAAGGAGGAAAACATAATCTGTCTCTTTTGGGCTGAAATTAAGGATTCTGAACTTTATCTTTAAACGAATAAAAATCAGTAGTACTCACTACATGGCCTAATTTTAACTGTCGGTTTGCTATTTAACCACAAGCAAGGCACACTATTCCATCCGTATATGTGAACACAAACATTTTACCTACAGTTTGAATTTCCTTGAGGCCATATGAATATAATGTCAATGATCAATTAGGCAAGTACTTCACATTACACAGGCCCCCTCTGGGCTGGGATCTGGCAGTGCACTTAACAATGAAAGCTGTTAACCCAGTGGCCCAGGCACCTGCTACTGCACTGCCAAGGTGGGTGGTCCCTCAGCTGGCCTTGGTTCTTCCATCTACTACTGTTTTGATTTTGTCCAAAGGGGTACCACAGGTGGTAAGACTGATGAAGGCATTCTTTACCACCTCTGCTCCCTTTCCCCCCATTGAAACAATTGCTTTGCAATCTTGATTTATGACAAAGCAACCTCTGTTAGGACTCCAGCTACCACATCCTCACAGAACAGACCACACCACATTTGTCTCTTCAGGGGAACTTAAATCACTCTGTATGGTAGAGAACATTCCCTCTCAAGTCTCTAACGCTATTCAAATAGAATTGTGCCGATTAAGTTGCAGCTAAACTGGATTGAGATTCATAGTGTTTTTTAAAAATTTGTTTATTTATTTTGAGAGCGAGACAGACAGACAGACAGTGTGAGTCAGAGAAGGGCAGAGAGAGAGGGAGACGAGAGAATCCCAAGCAGGCTCCACACTGTCAGCTTGGAGCCCTATGTGGGGCTCGACCTCAAGAAAACGTGAGACCATGACCTGAGCCGAGACCGATGTAGCCACCCAGGCGCCCCTTGAGATTCATAGTTTTATCATAAGGGGAACCAGTCATAAGAAACAGAATAAAAAGTGTAAATGCAAGTAGAAAGCATTACCTCAGGACAGAGAAAACCAGAATATAAACGTACTGAGATCAGGAATAAGCCAAGAAGACACAAACACACACTTTGAAAAGTATAAAGAGCTAGAGAAATGCAAGATCTTACAATATGCAAATTTTTTCTTCCCTACAGTTCAGGGTTCGTGGAAGGCATGAAAATATAAAAGGCAGACGGCACTGGATACAAATAACCCTGGAAGGAAAAGATCATAGCATAAAGGGCAACTGAGTCAGCCTGGTTGGAAAGTCATGAGCTTGCTGTCGTAAATGCAGGCTACAAACTACTCGGAGCCGGCGCTGTGACCCCCCACGTCCGTCTCCCATCTTGCAAGAGTTAAGAGGTTTCAAAGCAGTGTTTCAATATCAACTAAAGTGTTCAAAATCGGAAGTAATACCTTACAGTTAGGAGGCACTCAAATACCTTTTGATTAATGATCTGTAGAGCATGCTGTGGTGTGAGCCATTTCTTCATCTTCTCTAGATCAAGCAATCTTAAGAATGAGGAAACTTGTGGAGTCTCTGCTTTCTGGGGGTGATATAAGAAGCCAAGCCAATGGGAAAAGCCTGAAATAATAATGGTATATTTATGAGTTATTAAATTTAGGCACAGCTTTAATATATTTGGATGACTGGCACAGTAACACAAAAGTATTTCGGCAAAAAAAGGAAATAAAGATTTCTGGGTCACTACAGGGATTATTCTAGGGACAAATATGCTTCAGCTCATTAGTCCGGTAACAATGCTGGCAACATTCCTGCCATTTTGGCTCCATCAAATGTATTTAATATTAACATGAGCACGTTTTGTTTCTGTATTGCTATCTTACCAAATGCTGTCAAATTTGGACGGTCACCAATTAGGAATTAAATTGACACTACAAGAATACAAAGACAACTTTTCATTTCCAATCTGACTGAAATTTGGAAATTGTCAATTCTCTTTCACATGCTCTTCCCCTGCTGTCCCATCAGCACTGAAAATACAGTTCAGTGAGCTGCACAGGCAGGGGCTCCAAAAGTGAGTACAAGGCCTATATACACAGAACCCACACACGCAACCACATACCATTCCTCCACCGACAGAGGACAGAGCCCACTTCGTTACGCCTCTTGCGCTGACATTCAAGAAGCGGAAGATCTGGATAAGCTGGGAGGCAAAGGAACACAACAAGGGGTCACGGTTACTGTTTCCTTTGTATGTGTTCTAATTACTGTCATGCCAACTATTACTTACAGGTTTTGTTCTCATACTGGCCATCGGAGCATCGTCTCTCAGCTCTAGAGCCACCCTGCTCGACTCGATAGTTGCGGGGCTTGGACTGTGAAGATTGCCAGCTGGTACTGCTCTGAGAGGAGTTAATGGTTTCCTTTTTTTTTTTTTAATTAAAAAAAATTTTTTTAATGTTTATTTAGTTTTGAGAGAGAGAGAGAGAGAGAGAGAGAGAGTATGAGTTGGGGAGGGGCTGAGAGACAGGGAGCCACAGAATCTGAAGCAGGCTCCAGGCTCTGAACTGTCAGGACAGGGCCTGATGCAGGGCTTGAACTCGGGAACAGTGAGATCATGACCTAGGCCAAAGTCAGACCCTTAACTGACTGAGCCACCCAGGCAACCAAGTTAATGGTTTTCTTAAACACACACACACACACACACACACACACACACACACACACCCATGTGCACACACACATGTATACTCAGAGAGACACGACACAACATGCATATACACCAATATACACCACGCATACCACACACATGGGCACCAGATATGCTTGAACTGTCAATCAATAATATAAAAAAAAAAACGCAGAACAATTTTTTTAACTTGGAATTTTAATTATGTATATAAATAGCAACATGAGAATGACGAGCTCTAAGGCTGGACATTATCTCTAGGTGAAAAGATTTCCAATTAGTCCACTTGGAGTATGGTATCACCCAAGATAACAAAGAAGTCTCGTTTAGTTTTTCCTGAAGAAGAAAGCCAATTTACTACATTCAGTACTGACTTCTCTGCCATTTTTTCTGTAGAAATACTGGTTTACCGCACGGAGTTTCCAATGTTTACCTATAACTAAAAGAAAAAGAAAACCATAAGTAAACTGCTAAAAAAAAAAAAGAGGAACTCTAAAACTTTGCTTTTTGAAAATTCATTAGGTTTAAATTGAGAAGCCATATCAAATATTTACATTACTCATTACCATCATATGACCGTGAGGATCATAATGAGCCAGAGAAAACTATAATTATTTCCATTTTACAGATGCATAAGCTACAAATCAGAAAGGTTTTGTGTTTCTTCCAAACTACATTCAGATTCTCCACTGGCTGTGTACCTGAGCACAATGAAACAGATGGATGGATAAATGAATAAAGATTAAATGCCTAAGTGGTACAGCACACACATCTCTCCCCTTCTGGAAAACCAAATGATTACATTTCCGCCCACGTGATGAAGGAGAGCATGATTCTATCACTGTTGTTCTGACGTGTACCTTTCTTTACATCACCCCATTGTTCTCTTCTGGAGTGGAAGATACATCCTCCAAAGACACACCAAAGACCAAGCCAATTCTTCTCCAGATTGCTTCTTTTCCTAATATGTAATGAATCTACTTAGCAATTTTGGGTTTATAAATACTTTAGAGATATAAATATATCTTTTAGATATAAATATATCTTTTAATATAAAACCAAAAATTCTTAAGTTAAACATGTAACCCTCTAGCTTACCTTTTCTATCTCCGTTTATTCATGTGTTTTGGACTTGTCTAAGAATTCAATACATTTACTGCACTGTCAGAACTACAAACTGAGGTGCCTGGATGGCTCAGTCGGTTAAGCATCCGACTTTGACTCAGGTCATGATCTCACAGTTTGTGAGTTTGAGAGCCCCGCATCAGGCTCGGACTCTGGAGTAGGCTTTGGATTCTGTGTCTCCCTCTCTCTTAGCCCCTCCCCTGCTCGTGCTCTGTCTCTCTCTCTCTCTCTCTCAAAATTAGATAAACATTTTAAAAAATAAAAAAAAAAAGAACTACAAACTGGGAACAACCTATATTGATAAGGATTCAAAAGGCCATGGTAGTCCATACTAGGAAATTAGTAAGCAGCTAAGAGGAGGAATGAGAAAGAAAGATCTCTAAGTACTAAGAGAAAAATATGTACATAATATATTAAGCGAAACAAGGCAAGTTATCTCATTTGTTCAACACAGCTAAACACAGCACTGTCTATGAAGTATTCTTACCAAAAGTGAATGTAAATCTGATTAAGCCTTCAGATTTATCGTTTTATGGGAAATGCAGAGAAGAGCAGAACCAACAGATAAACAGAACGACACTAAATGGATGCACTCAGCCACAGCCAGGATGTGGGATCCTCCAAAGGATAAATAGGTCTGTTTCTCAAAAAATGAATGGCAAGGGGAAAATGAAGGAGAAGGCACTATTATAGTTTAAAGGGGACTTCAGGGACCTATCAGTCAAATGTAATGGGGAAATGTTGTTTGGATCCTGATTCAAACCAAACAAATGCAAAAAGATAATCAGAGAGATCTGCATACTACCTGAATATGAGATGATATTAACAAATCAGTGTTAATTTCTTTAGGTGTGATGATAAAATTGTGATGTTTTCCCTCATGGAGGTTTCAGTGTACTCGCAAAACAGTACAAGGAATATAAGTGCATTGTGTCAAAAAACCAAAAGCAGGTATGGATGTGCACACATCTACACACAGAGAAAAAAGTCTGGAACGGTATGCCAAACTATTAACAGAAATTATCTCTGGGAAAGGAACAGAGGTCAAGACAAAGTTTAAAAATATTTATCTAATTTCTTTACAACAAATAGGCACCACTTTTATAATTGAAAAAAACATCTCCAATAGAGATGTAAAAAAATAAAGAATGAAATCAAGGTTGTATGTACAGTAAGCTGAACTATGGCCCAGAATATCTGGGAAAGATGAAATAGATATTTAGGTAGTTTCCCGGTATTTCAAGTCTCATTGTCCCTGCAGAGAAACATAATTGTATCCAATGTAAAGTCTCTGGAGGGCATAGGTGGCTTCCTGGCCATTCACACTCCAGTCTCTCTTCCAACGGCAGGTCCATCCGATGCACCTTCAGGGCCGCTCCCCAGAGAGGCTGATTCTAGGGTGGGGTGGGGCCTAGGCCTCTGCCTTTTAACAAGCTCCTGCAGTCATTTGTTCGTATAACAAAATTTGAGAAGTACGGCTTGGGGTTACTATATGAAGGACCGAGATGTGAAAGAGGATCTGGGTTTGTTCTTTGTGACCCCTAAGGCAGAATCAGGACCATTGCATAAGAGTTACAAAAGGACATATTTTTGCTTAGTATAACAAACAGCTTCCTAAAAATCAGAACTGTCCAAAGATGGCTGCCCTGAGGGATGAGCTGCCTATCAGTGGAGATGAAAAGTTAGAACACGCAGGGCTACAGGGTATTTATGCTTGAGGCTGGCTGGGGGGCCAGATGACTCCTCTCAAATTCTAAGATCTTATGACTCTCTGTGTCTCCAAAACTATGCAGACAGCCTGAGAAAGAAAAACCTCAGGCTGAGGGCTTTTGTGGATTGTAAATAGCAGCCATGATTTATAATCAATGTAGCAGTGATTTTTTTTAAAAAAGATATAAAAGAAAATTCATATTCACTGCAGCCAGTTTTAAAATACAGAAAGTTAGGGGCACCTGGATGGCTCAGTCGGTTAAGTGCCGACTTTGGCTCAGGTCATAATCTTACGGTTTGTGGGTCCTAGCCCAGTGTTGGGCTCTGTGCTGACAGCTCAGCACAGATTCTGCTTCAGATTCTGTGTCTCCCTCTCTGCTCCTCCCCAGCTTGTGCTCTGTCTCTCCCTCTCAAAAATAAATAAAAACATTAAAAAAAATTTTTAAATATAGAAAGTTATATAGAAGAAAATCTACAGGGGCGCCTGGGTGGCTCAGTCAGTTGAGAGTCCAATTCTTTTTTTTTTTTTTAACGTTTATTTATTTTTGAGACAGAGAGAGACAGAGCATGAACAGGGGAGGGTCAGAGAGAGGGAGACACAGAATCCGAAACAGGCTCCAGGCTCTGAGCTGTCAGCACAGAGCCCGACACGGGGCTCGAACTCCGGACCGCGAGATCATGACCTGAGCCGAAGTCAGCCGCTTAACCGACTGAGCCACCCAGGTGCCCCAAGAGTCCAATTCTTGATACTGACTCAGGTTGTGATCACTGATCTCGCAGTTGTGAGATGAAGCCCTGCCTTGGGCACCTTACTGAGCGTGGAGCCTGCTTGGGATTCTCTATTTCCCTCTCTCTCTCTGCCCCTTCCCTGCTCACACACTCTCTCAAAATAAATAAACTTAAAAAAAAAAGAAGAAAAGGTATAAAAAACATCCATAATTCTACTATCCCAAGATATATACTTAATTTTTTTGTTGTATTTCCTGGTCTTTATCCTTTCTAAAAGTGTATTATGCTATTTTTTTTTCCATTTAACAAGTTTCCATGCAATTAAATATTACTGAAACATAACAACATTCCTCTTTATGGATATACCAGAATGAAGTCCCTTTTGTTTTTTAAAAAATTTTTTTTAACGTTTATTTATTTTTGAGAGAGAGAGAGACAGAGCGTGAGCAGGGGAGGGGCAGAGAGAGAGGGAGACACAGAATCCAAAGCAGGCTCCAGGCTCTGAGCTGTCAGCACAGAGCCCAACACGGGGCTTGAACTCACAAACTGCGAGATCATGACCTGAGCCTAAGTCGGATGCTTAACTGACTGAGCCACCCAGGCATCCCTGAAGTCACTTTTTATAGCTGAGTATTTAGACTATCTGCAAACTCAGTATGATCTTATCAGGAGATTGCAAGTGCTATCATATAATTTTTAATACAAAAAAAAGTAATATTAATATAACTAATGTTTTGTACTTAGCTGGTACTCATGAGTAAATGCTGACCAAATGAATGAAAATAAACAGCGAATTGAGTATAAGACCAGAAGAAATCACACTGATTTTTCTGGCTTCATTTGGCATCCTAATTTTCTCCAGCTTCAGGTTACTCAATCTTTAAAGAAAAAATAATTATACCTATGATTTCCCAATGGCACTTATAATATCTCTATATAATCTTGAGTTTCTCTACAACCATCATGCATTCAACAAATGTTTATATAATGACTATTATATGAATACAAGGGTGCCTACCATAGTAAAGTGTTATTTGAGAAAACATAAAGCTAAGAAATAATGGCACTTTTCAACTGTTTGAAATAGTTTTGTAGTTTTGTAGCCAAATACCAACTGTCAAGTTCTAGCTTGCCCAAAAACCCAGATACTTCTCAGGAATGAACACATAAGTGAAGGCACCAAAGCCCACAATTAAAGACAGAAGAAAACAACACCCTGACCTCTATGTACCTACATGAAGTTGAAACCGCTATAATTGATTACATTAAATTATGGACAAGTCATTTCAGCTGGTGCTAACAATGGTGAAAAGAACTACAGAGTTCCCTTGTTCTTTACCTGATTAAAATGGGCAGAGCCATGGAGCAGTCTACTTATTCCCAGGTGAATTCTTCACATTTCCTGGCTTATGAAACAAAAAGTAAGAATATTAATACAGTTTAAAAAGAAACAATAAAACGTTTAAAACAAGAGTGGAATGTCTCAAAGTGCTCATCTTCAGTATCTGGCTGAATACAACATGAAATATTATTATAAGGCAACATGACCCATTTCTGAGTTAACTGAAGCAATTGCTAGGGCTCCCTGAGGGCCCTGCTGTAATAAATCGCTATTAATCCTCAGCACAGAGAGTCAGCCAAACGGCTGATTCTATAAAATATCAAATCAAGAGTGAAACGAGTTCTTTACTACTTCATGCCACCATCATTGTTAAAGAATAAAATAAAATAAAATAAAATAAAATAAAATAAAATAAAATAAAATAAAATAAAATAAAATAAAATAAAATAAAATAAAATAAGGCTATTCTTCTCTGTGTATCATCCACCATAGGGGTCAAATCACACAACATGTTTACTGAGAAAGAGGTTATAATTGGACCACACCCATTCTGCCTGGCCACCATCTGGGAACGTATAATTAGGTCACGTCAACCACCAGAAGTGATGGAGGAAAGTTTCTAGTAGGAAATGTTCATGTGCTAAATGTTTAAGGCTTTCCCTTCTTTCCTATATGTTTTCAACACTTTAACTGTGAAAACATGTTAATAAGAACTGATGTCCATCAAGGAGCAGAGCTCTCTTGAGATGGCAACCTGAAGACAGCAGGCTACAGGTGAGGAGGTGATGGGGCTGGGGTTCTGTGGTCTAGACTTGGTGCAGATTCTGATGGTAGCCTTCTTGTAGTTAGCCAGGAGAAAGGAGGAACACAGACCTAACCCCGTTATTTCAGAGCATGGCTTCTAGGCAACTCCAGGCTTACTGGAGTGGTTGAAAACTGGTCTCTAAGCACGGTGATCATACATCCTGGCTTGCCCAAGTCATACTAGTTTATACCCACTGTCCCAGCATAATTAACGGTACCCCCTTTCACTCTCAAGTGTATGATCCTGACTTGGATGATAAATTATACAGTTACCCTATATACAAATCACATCCACTTGACAATGGAGTTGTGGGAAACAAGGCCCTATGTATTGCTTGGTGGATCATCATACAAAAACCATGTCTACTTGTTGCTCCAAACAGAGCTCTATAGGACTCAGTACTGTGTACCTTACTCTATTCCTCAAGAGGCACGCTAACACACACACACACACACACACACACACACACACACAGGCCTTCTTGCTGTTGCTCTTCCAATCTGCCAAGCTCTTTCCCAGGATGAGAACTTCATAAATGTATCCCTTGACCTAGACTGGTCTATCCCAATTTCTGCCTGGCTAAATGCTATTCATCCTTCAGATCAAGGCTTTCCCTTGTCACCTGCCCTTCCATTTAGATGAGAACCTTTTATTCACATTCATAGCACCCATGTGCTTCCTAATTTGTATAATTCTTTCATTCATGTTTGAATCATTCACTAATATATAAGCTTCGTGGGGTCACAATATCCCTAGGACCTCCTAGCACACAGTATTCAAACATTTGTTGAATAAACAAATGAAATGCAGTAGAACCTAGTGATCTGATGAGGGTAAAAAAAAAAAGTTTGGGTATGTAATTAATGAAGAACAAAAAGAGACTTAAAAAAAAGAGGCTTATGAAGCTAAGTACCATGTCCAGCAATTGGGTCTGTCATAAAAACCAAAGAGTTCTCTACCTAGTTAAATATATTTTAGGTCTGAATTACCTTAACCTAATGCTCGCCAAGTACTTGTAGTGATAGTCTTATACATTCTACTATCTATATTCACCAACATCTCAATCTCAAAAATCTAAGATGCTAAATACATAAGCTTTTTTATCTTTTGGACATTAAGAAAAGGAGCACATAAAATATTCTTCTAGTTGAGGAAAACAACTCTGTTGCTAGGAAATTTTTCTTGTTTGGTTACGTATCACTTACAGTGTAACAAAACATGACTAAAGAAATATTGAGGCCTTCCACCCTATCACAAATCAGACCTCTCTTGGCAGTAACTGCCATGATCTCAGAAAAAAACAACATGCTGACTTCAAAAGACAGATTGTGATTTAGCACAAGCCAGAAATTAAATTTGTTTTTACATTTTCGGACAACTGTATTTGAAATATTTTATAACTCATTCTCCTTATGAGTTAATTTTAATACCTATCAGGTTTCAATATTTTTTAAAGTAATTAATACATTTTATTTAAGACAACATATCTAAAATACTATCATTTCATCATATAATCAACACAAAAATGAGATAGTTTACGATCTTTTTATTTGTACCATGTCTTCTAAATTTGCTGTGAATTTCTATTCACAGCACACGCCTCAATTCAGACCAGCTATATTTCAAGTACTCAATAGCTAGTGGCTGCCATATTGGACAATATAGGGCTAGAGGAATAAACTAAATAGCACTGTGATGGTTAGTTTTATGTGTCAACTTGGCTAGGCTACAGAAGAAAATTTTCTTACCACATCCATGAACATGGATGTTAATTTCTATTACCAAAATCAAAACATTTATTTTAATCAAAACATGCATTGCTAATTAGTATGCACTGCCATGTGAAAAGAGATTTCCAGATAAACCTCGAGGGTACAGCAGCCCACTGAAATGTCTGAGCCCCTCGTCAGTTGATTATTTTGATCAATTACTTAACTTCCCCAAATGCAGTTTCCTCATTTGTAAAATGGGGATAATAATAGAACCTGCCTCACAGACTCTTTGTGCATAAAGAGTTTAGTACCCAGGGCCAAGCTCACAGCAAGTGCTCAATAATCATTACCTATCCTATGTAAAAGGTCACTTAGAAGAAATAAAAGGTAAGGATAAATGACCTGTTAAAGACTCCAGTGACATTCCAGTTCACTGGATATGGTATAGGCAAAATCATGCCTCCCCCAAACATGTCTGCATCCTAATCCTAGAAACTGTGACTGCTACTTTCCACAGCAAAGGAGAATTAACATGGCATTGGGATTCAGGCTGCTAATCAGCTGACCTTTCAATGGGGAGATTATTTTGGATTATCACATGGGTTCCTATAGTCAAAGAAGGAGGCAGGAGACAGGGTCAGAGAAATGGAACGTGAAAAGGACTCAACTTGCAGTTGGTTGGCTTTGAAAATGGAGGAGGAGGGCTGTGAGCCACAGAAAGCTGCAGCCTCTAGAAGCTAGGAACAGCCCTCAGCTGGCAGCCAGCAAAACAGATCTTGATCCTACAACCCCAAGGAACTGAAGTGAATTCTGTCAACAACCTGAATGAAGGAGGAGATGGATTCTCCCCTGGAGCCGCCAGACTTCTGACCTATGGAGTCTAAGATAATGTAAATCTGTATTACTTTGAGCCAATTTGTGGCCATTGGTTGTGGCAGGAATAGGAAACCAAAACACTGGTGGGGGGGGGGTCTCTTGGCTAATGCACATAAGCCCAATGGTTCCATTTTCCATCAAGAGATACTATCTTCTCAAGCAGAAGCAAAAATGTGCAGTGTCACATGACATCTATCATGGCTAGCATGTGCTAGAGTTATTTGATGGGTTTCTGACATGGATAAATTAATTTAGTCCTCAAAATGGTACCATGAAATACTACTCCCATTTCCCAGAGTGCCGCAGCTATTTCCCAAGGTTCCAAGGTAACCTTGTAAGAGGCAGGGCGGGGCGGGGCGAGGCGGGGCAGGGCGGAGCCTGGAGTGCCTACTCCAGAGTCCACTTTCTTGGCCATCAGGCTATGCTGCATTCTGCCTTGTCCACCTTTCTGATACCAAAGTGTTACGCCTTTCAATAAAAGGAGATGCTCCCCACCACCCAGTATTTCCAACTTTTTATTTTGCTAAGTAATGAAGCTTAAAAAAAAAAAAAAGAAAAATCAGTGCCTGGTACTTTTATTTCTTAGAATTTTTAATAGCAAAAGCTAAAGAAGGCACAAAATCAGAACAAATTTAGCTTTATGGAAAACCCACCATATTGCCCTTATTTTTATTTTTATTTTATTGTGTTGAGGACACTTAACATGAGATTTACTCTCCTGACAAATTTTTTTTTTTTTAATTTTTTTTTTAACGTTTATTTATTTTTGAGACAGAGAGAGACAGAGCATGAATGGGGGAGGGGCAGAGAGAGAGGGAGACACAGAATCTGAAACAGGCTCCAGGCTTTGAGCCATCAGCCCAGAGCCCGACTCGGGGCTCGAACTCACGGACCGTGAGATCATGACCTGAGCCGAAGTCGGACGCTTAACCGACTGAGCCACCCAGGCGCCCCTCCTGACAAATTTTTAAGTGTCTGATACGGTACTGTTGACTATAAGCACTATGTTGTAGAGCAGATCCCTAGAACATATTCATCGTGGGTGACTGAGACGTTATAGCCGTTGAAGAGTGACCCCCCCATTTTCCTTCCCCCCCGGCCCCTGGCAACCACCATTCTGCTCTCTGGTCCTACGAGTCTATTTTAGATACTTCATATAAGTTGAATCATGCAGTATTTCTCCGTTAGTGATAGAAATATCCAAGAGGATCATTTTGAAACCACGTAACTTACTCAGAGCAAGACTTGAGTGTGCTTAGCAAGCTGAGGAATTTGGAATGGAGGAAGAGAAAGCAGGGCATATTTACTCAGGGTGGTGGTTGCTGCTTCCCTTTCATTTTCCTGCTGAGCCAGCAGGGGACTGAACACAACTATTAAAAGCCCAGTTCAGAAGTTCTGCTCAGTTTTCACATTAGTAACAGGTTTATATTTCTTCATGTGTTTTCCTGCCCTTTAACGAATTATGAAGATTTTACTTTTTAGTTATTGTTGGCCTTTAACAGTCATTCTACAATTCCTTCATAGTAACTTGTTACATCTTTTTAGAAACCCAGTGAAAACTAAACATGCCATTTGCCGAGACACACTGCTGTGTTTGGCTAATTAGAGAAGAACTCCAAAAGGGCCATCTGTGGGCCTGGGGCCTCGCACCCACGACTGGCTTCCATCTCGGACACTCAGACGTTGGGCTGATACTAATCTGAAAGGGTTTCATATTAGCAATGGACAATCAGCAAATAGTTGCAGGCTTTTATTAAGCTCCTAGATTCAAAGAGTGAAAACCACAATGGGAAAAAAAAGTCAATAAAACCAACTATATTAAGAACTTCTGATGCTCAAAAGACACCTGAACTGAAAGGACAAGCCTCAAACTAGGAGAAGACATCTGCAAACATGTGACCAAAAACATTAGCATCTAGGAAAAAAATAAAGAACCCTTATAAATCATTAAGAAAGGAACAAATCAGTCATACAATAAATGGCCAAAAGACATGAGTAGGTGTTTCAAGAAGAAGAAACCAATAAACGTGAAAAGATGCTCAACCTCATTAGTGATCAAGGAAATGTACATTAAAACTACAACCAGAAATTCTGAGGAGCGCCTGGGTGGCTCAGTCAGCTAAGCGTCTGACTCCTGATTTCAGGTCAAGTCATGATCTCACGGTTTGGTTCATGAGTTCTAGCCTTGCACCAGGCTCTGTGCTGACAGTGCAGCCTGTTTGGGATTCTCAGTCTCACGGTCTCTCTGCCCCTCCTGCACTCACTCTCTCTCAAAAATAAACAAACAATGGGCTAAATGGGAGATGGGCATCAAGAAGGGCACTTGTTGGGATGAACACTGGGTGTTATATGTAAGTGATGAATCACTAAATTCTATCCCTGAAATCATTATTATGCTATACGTTAACGAACTTGGATTTAAATTTAAAAAAGGAAAAAAGAAATAAAATAAACAAACATTAAAAAAAAAGAAATTCTGAGATGATTCTGACATGCCAGATATCAAGGAAACTATCACAGACTACTTGGGGCTCATGTCAAAAGCGCTCAAAGCCAACTTCTACTAGCCAGAGGGACGATTTGAATTTTAATAAGGAATAAGAATTACAAAACATTCAAATCAAAAATGTATAAAGCAATAAATTTATGATGATATTAAAAAAATTAACTGGTCACTGTATGTTAGCCAACTTGACAATACATTATATTTAAAAAAACCCCAACTAACTGGTGACCTTCTGAGGATGAGTGGGAACCAATTCATTATTTTGAAAATTGGAAACATAACAAAAAATGAAGCATTTGTCCTGTCTTTCCTATAACTGGGTAACTAAATGGTAGATGAGGGAAGTGGTTCTTTATTTAAGTATTCCAGCTAATATGTGAAAAATGACATGGCAGAGGTAGAATATAGCCATTTTCTAACCCCCAGTGAATCAAAGGGTCTCGGCATTGCTAACACCAAAACAGCAAAGCAAAAACTAGACTTATGTGCCTACATAGACCTACAGCCTTGCCAACAGGTTCAAACACGAACCTCATCAAGCAATCATCTGGATCCAGCTGCCAATCTGCAGGAAGTGCAGAGAAGACAGGAACATGGTCAACTGCACCTTATGTGTGACATCAGCAAAGCTTAAACCAATGGAAACTCTTTAGGTCCAATATGCCAAGTTCTTTTAAGTTTACTTATTTGAGAGAGAGAGAGAGAGAGAGAGAGAGAGAGAGAGAGAGAGAGAACAAGTGGGGGAGGGACACAGAGAGAGAGGGAGAGAGAATCCCAAGCAGGCTCTCAACTGTTAACGCAGAGCCCGATGTGGGGCTCAAACCCATGAACCGTGAGATCAGGACCTAAGCCAAAGTCATATGCTTAACCAACTAAGCCACTCAGGCACCCCCTGCCAGGTTCTTTTAATAGATATGTTGTTAGGAAAATAAAAAGGTGGAAGGGGAACCTGTAGATTTAAAGTGATTTAAAAAGAGGGGGGGAAAAAGACTTAAAAGGGTTTATATAAAGTCAGAAACACTAACAGGCAAAACTAAAGTGACAAGGTGATAAAACCACAAAGGAAGATAAGGAAGTTATTACTCTAAAAGGGTACTAGGTAATTTTGGATGGAGGGAGAGGACTGTAACTGGAGTGGGCTACATGGAGGGGGTTCTGGGGTGGTTGGTAAAGTTCTTTTTTTTTTTTTGTTCTTACATGATGGTCACAAGGGTGTTTGCCTTATACTAACTCACTAAGCTGTAAGAAATGAATTGAGCACCTTGAATCTGGCGCCTTAGACCACTCGGCCATCCTGACACCCTATAAGAAATGAACTGAAAAGTTGTTGCAAGAACACACATTATTGGGGCAACCAGGGAAACCTGAATATGGACTGCATAACTAGGTAGTATTTATGTAAATATTTATGTACCTTTCCTCAGTGTGATAATGATATTGTGATTATATTAGTGAATGCTCATGTTATTTGGAAATACATGCTGAATTAGGTATGAGTGGCAAGGGCAATGATAACTACAACCAACTCTCAAATAGTTCAGAAAAAGAAAATATAGGCATGTGTGAGTGCCTACACACATGCAAAGTAAGAGGCAAAGCAAATGTAGCAAAATGCTAATTGCTAAATCTAAACCAAGGGTAGAGTCATTGTATACTATTTTTGCAACTGTTCTGTAGTTTTGAAATTTTTTTAAATAAAATTGGAGAATAAAGCAACACACACACACACACACACACACACACACACACACACACCCCAGAGTGAAGAACTATTTTAAAGCTACCACAGTGGCAACCGCTTTGTAAGACTACTTGGTATCATCTAGTAAAATGGATGTGCAGACCCTATGAACCAAGAAAGCTCTGAATAAACCATGACACATGTACAAAAATGTTCAGAGCTGTGTGTGAAACGATATACTGAAAACCACCAAACTAGTCATCAACATAGGTATTTTCCCCCAAAGGAATATTCTACAGCAGTGAAAATGAATAAACTATAGCTATATATGGCCCGTAATAAGGGGACAAAACAAGTTACAAAAGAGTACATATAGTTAAGACTCCATCTAGATATACTCTTTATATTTATTTGTATGTATATTTGATATCTTTATATTTTAAAGGCAAAAAACAGACAAGTTCAACTACAGTGTTTTATGAAAAACAGGGAATGTGGGGCGCCTGGGTGGCTCAGTCGGTTAAGCGTCCGACTTCAGCTCAGGTCACGATTTCGCGGTCCGTGAGTTTGAGCCCCGCGTCAGGCTCTGGGCTGATGGCTCAGAGCCTGGAGCCTGTTTCGGATTCTGTGTCTCCCTCTCTCTGCCCCTCCCCCATTCATGCTCTGTCTCTCTCTGTCTCAAAAATAAATAAATGTTAAAAAAAAATTAAAAAAAAAACAGGAAATGAAAAACAAAATTCTGGAGAGTAGTTCCCTCTGGGGAGACAGGGCAGGACATGGAGGGCATGGAGAACTTGGAAGACATGGGCAATTTCCTATCTTTTAAAAGGTAGATGGATGGTTGGTATATATGTGGTCATTATACTGTTGGATTTTAAACTCTGTGTGCATGTCTGTAAACAGAGTTTATTTATTTTTCCAAAGATTTTTTTTAAGGTAATCTCTATACCCAATGTGGTGCTCGAACTCACCACCCCGAGATCAAGAGTTGCATGCTCAAATGAGCCAGCCAGGTGTCCCTGTAAAGAGAGTTTAAAATCCAACAGATACTGTCTATCTCAAAAAAAAAAAAAAAACCCGAAAACAAAAAACAACACCCTAGACCACACTAGGATGATAATATTATTTCTGGACACACCCGTCGTTTCTGCACAGTTCTGACAGAGAGTTTATTTTAGCTGAAGCCGATAAATTTCTCTTAACTGACCAAAGACAATGACAAAACTGAAAGACCACCTGATCTAAACTTTACCGGTCGAAGACTCAGTGCAAACACTTAGTATTAATTCCTAAAAGGCAAAAGGGATGTAGGAGAGCAGAAAAATACCACAGACTTATTTAGGGTCTTTGAGAGTAAGACAGCTCCATGGCAAATAATATAATGGAGAACTGGGCCATCCATCATTAATACCACTGAAGATTGCAGGGCCCTGTTTGAAATATAATGTCCACAAATTTCTTTGACTAGTTGAGTATCACAAGCACATCAGATTCTGTCTCTATCTCTCTCTGCCCCTCCCCTGCTCTCACTGTGTCTCTCTCTCTCAAAAATAAAATAAAAACATAAAAAAAAACACAAAAAGAATCACAAGCACGTACATTTGTGAGATCACTACAGGGATAACTAAGCACAACCATGCATAAGACTACATCTAATTGAGACTGCTAATTTCAAGCCTGACTTGAAAACCAATTTCCAAATAAGCTAAGGAATAAACAAACAAAAAACTCAATCATAAAGTGTGCCCCAGGTCCCTTCAAAGAGACAGTCCCTGAGCCCCAAAGGATTCCTCTTCCAGAGTAGCTTAAATCTTTGCTCTCAGCAATAAAACAAAAACGACCAAAAGCCACAAAATCCAAGAAGGAGGGTGAAGAGCAATCAATGAAAAACAATGGCATTTCACTATCAAACAGTTCCCGAAATCTAAGTATATCAAATTTTGATTAGAGCCTTCTGTTCTTCATCTACAATTGGTGTTAAATGTTGAGTCAACATCAATTTTATTACCTTCTACTGAGAAAAGACAACCATCAGGAAAATTAGGCTTTCAGAGTAAACAAATGCAAGAACATTACATTCTCAAGGACTCTGGAGAGGGCAAGGGCACAGAAGACCAGAGGTAAAAAGGCAGACCAGCCATGAGCTAATTACACATCTTTACTATCTCACTCCCCAAAGACTCGCATATAAATGTGAGTAGTGTTAACATCTAACGTTTTCAAATTACCATAAAATGCTGGCCTGTTTGACTTGCATTCCAGCCACAGTCCCGTTGTTTCTGCCCTGGGCTGGATTCTAGAGCAGAAAAAGCTCTTTCCAAGCTAGCGGCTCTGTGGGGATCCCCTCCTCGGCTTTCATCTGCAGTGAGTCTGGGCTGCCAACGGGCACCTCAAGTGAGCACTCGGAGGCTCCCAGGAGACACCCCCCCCCAATGGCTTCAGTTCACGTGTATCTGTGCTAACACCACAGTGACCACTTGGAACGGAGGATGAGTTTCATTTTCCACCTTTCTTTCTAGGGCTGTGTATAGCTTACCTGACATTCTATTTCCTTTCCCATATAAAACTCAGTGTGGACTTAAGGAATTCTTTAAACAGGAAAGCAAGCTTCCAAAAAAAATATCAGAGGAATGAAAACAAAACTAAGAGTGTTTATTCTTTAAAGGGAATTGCCAAAAGGCACTTGATATTAATACAGAACTTCCTCGCCAAAGCTAGCTTGAACAGGCTCAATAGAGACTAATTCCTGTAGATACCACTAATACAAAAATAAGTCTTAAGATTTCATTGGAAGATGATTTATGTAAACAACGAGAGGGGCTTATAATTTATTCTATAATGTTACATCCAAGTTCCAGTTCAAAATTCTGGATTTCAATTTGGAGATAGTTCTTCATATTTTCAAAGAGTTTTTTTATTTGAGATGAGAGAAGTCAAAAAGAACATTCTTCAATCTATAATGTAGAAGGTCTATTAACGTAAGAACCCTAGTTCTTCCTTCTTGCGCAATGCCTCCAAGAGCTTGGAGGAAACACCATGCCTTGTTCTATACCCGTTCTTCATTATCAGAGTAGAGTGTTCCAGCAAACATGGGCAACATTCAGTCAGCTATGTAGCTGCAAGAAGAGACGAAAGACGACACCTTACAATTACACAACCTCCTTCCTCTTCCGCTTATCCACCCATGAGTCAGCACAGAGAATTTGGTCTGTAGCTGGAGGCTGATCCCCACTACGCCACAGCTCATGCCCTGAACTGGGCCAAGAAGGCTAGGGGATGAAGGGATACAGTCCTGCTCAGGGAAAGGAGGGGGCCTATAACAAGTGAAATAGCAAGAGGAGGAGCCTTGTTTGGTTAGTTGTTTTTTGCCTGGGAGCACAGTATGTTCCCTTTGAATGCAGTTTTGATAAAACTTTCAGATAATACGCTACACTTTGAGCACATTATAAATATGATAGAGTGGAAATTATGATCTAAGACTGCAGTGGAATGCATTTTATGGTCACCACTTATTCAGCCCTGCTGATAATAGCCGGATGCACGGAGATTTTTATTGCTCTCCGACAAAGGCCACCAAAAGAGAATCTGAGCTAGAAGCAAAATGAAAACAAACAGCAGAAGCAAGAGCAGGCACCCAGGTTATCAAGAATTTTACAAAATCCTAGAAAACCATATATTTACACCAAAAGGAAGATAATGAAAAAGATCTTTCTCACCTTTTGAAAGTTCTCCTTCCACAAATCTTCTACGACTATGTATCCTCGTAAACCCCAGTCATATAATTTCTCCCCGCTGACCTTGAAACAAAATATAAAAGATCCATTGCTATTCCATACATGACTGGTTAGAACCAGAATCTTCCATTTTCCTTTTTACTCTTTTCAAAAGAGCTGTATTTAAGCATATGACGACCCCAGAAGTCTTTGGACATACACATTAAAACTGTGCAACATAAGCAAATAAAACGAGTAAGAATTGTAGCATAAGAAGAAAACATAGTTTGGTTGTGCAGTTATTGTTTAAAATAATTTGCCATAAATTACAGGCGTATAAGGACAAAAATGTAGGAGGTCAGCTGCTGGTATATGAAATTCCTGAAAGTGAGACACAGAAAGAAGGCTTCTGCCTATCTCATCTAGTGCATCATGGCCAACCAAGTCACATTGGCCCAGCTGAAAATCACTCATTCATTGTAGGGGCTGAGGTAAAAAATAGGTGAGCCCAATGAAAGATGTTCATAGTTCTTCCAGGTCACCCAAAACAAAAGGCTTCAAGTTTCTATAGGGATTTTGCCTCTTGATCCAAGATCCCTTCTACAACATCCTGAGAGGTAGGTCCCAGGGTCAGAAAATACTTTGGGGCCAAGGAACTCACTACTTAATATGATATTGTAATAGCATGGCACCACACTATCAGCGTGGAGTTCGATGTGGGGTTTGAACTCATGAACTGTGAGATCATGACCCGGGCCGAAACCGAGAGTCAGACACTCAAATGACTGAGACACTCAGATGCCCCTAGTATTGAGTTTTCTTTTTTGTTTTTAAATGTTTTTATTTATTTTTGAGAGACAGAGAGAGACAGAGCGTGAGCAGGGGAGGGGCAGAGAGAGAGAGGGAGACACAGAATCCGAAGCAGGCTCCAGGCTCTGGGCTGTCAGCACAGAGCCCGATGCGGGGCTCAAACCCACAAACCGTGAGATCATGACCTGAGCCTAAGTCAGAGGCTTAACCAACTGAGCCACCCAGGTGCCCCTAGTATTGAGTTTTCTTTAAAAAATGCTTCTAGTGGGGCACCTGGCTGGCTCAGTCAGTAGAGGGTATGACTCTTGACCTCAGGGTTGTGAGTTCGAGCCCTATGTGGGGTGTGGAGCCTACTTAAAAAATATGCTTCTAGGAATTTGCATTCATTGGTCCTATACATGACATATGATGTTGATTACTCTTCCACGTGAAATTTCTTCTTCAAATTTCTGAAAGCAGTTATTATTCCCTTTCTAATTGTTATAATCATTGATCTACGTATAGCATTTTAGTTTACAAAGTACTTTCACATGAATTATCTCTATTCTAAATAATAGCCCTGTGCAGTAAATAGGCAAAGATTTTAAGGAAATATTCAGAGGCCAAGTGACTTGTCTAACTAAGGTCACAGTGTTAGGAAATCCAGTGGTTTTACTAGCTGGTTTCTTATAACTTAGAGTCTTCTAGTTCTTCTAATTGTTCTTAAAATATATGATACTCTCAGACCCATCGAGCATTTACCATGTATATAACACAATTCTTGGTGTTTTAAATTTCTGAGAGGAAAACAAGATTTGCCATTTAAAAAGGGTTTTATTACAGTACTTCTACCCAAATGCTACTGAACAAAAAACGTGAGCAATTAAGTGGCTGGTCCAAGGTCAGGGTATTCATACACAAACTTTAAACTGTGAAAGCAGAATTAAATGACATTAAAACAGTTACAGAAGATCTCTTTCAATCACTGGTGTCTCTTTTTGTTTTATTATAGCCAAATATATGTACAATTTACCATTTTAACCATTAAAAACCATCACCATTATCCATTTCCAGAACTTTCTCATCACCTCAAACAGATCACTAATGTTTTATATCTAGTGAAAATAAAGTCAATGGTTTTGTTCTGGCTTACTCTAAGCACAAAATAAAAGACAAAACTCCTTCCCACTGACTTTAAAAATAAATTAGAATACAACTCATATTTTCATTCCACTATCTTGGCTGTGAATACAAAAGATCTTTTGCAACATATGCTGTGGCACCTAAGATAAAAAAGGCCTCTACTCAGGGGGAAGCCACATATGCTTCTCAACCAGCAGCCAAGCCTACTGTCCAGACCCTATCCATTTACTGTTGAAACCACAAGAGACTGAGATGATATATGATTGTTTTTGTGACACAGGGCAGGCAGACATAATTCACTGTTCCTGAGCTGGAGCTGAAGCAGGCAGAGGGATGTTAACTGTCTGCCTCCAGGACTGCTATAAACAATGTCAAGCCCATGCTGTAACGATCTTACTGGGGGCACTTGGGTGGCGCAGGTCATGATCTCACAGTTCATGAGTTCAAGCCCTACATCGAGCTTGTTGCTGTCAGCACAGAGCCTGCTTTGGATCCTCTGTACCCCTCTCTCTGCCCCTCCCCGACGTGCACTCTCTCAAAAATAAAAACATTTAAAAAAAGAGAGATCTTATTGGCATCTGCTCCTAAAGCCACCAATTTCTCATAGCTGGAGGCACTGGCCTCCCACCTACAACTGCAGCACAATCCAGGAATCCAGACTCAGTCCTGTCATGAAGACTACTCCAGAACCTCAACGTCAGATCAGTCTGGCTCAGAGCCCCGAGAGCCCAAATGTAATGACCGTACTGCTGCTCCTCCTGGGACTAAGTCTCCACGTGATAGGGCACCTCTAGCAACTGGGTCCCCGTCTCCATATGCTGTCGAGGAGTTGAAAACCTACAGCCTGTCTTGTTCTTTCCAGTTTTCCAAGAGACTCTATGTCTAGAGTTCCACTAAGTCCAGACACTACCACCCTGAGGAAGTCCAGTCTACATCGGTGGTTCTCAAACATCTCGGACATTCAAATCCCCTGGAGGGCTTGCTAAAACACAGGTGGCTGGCCCTAACACTCAGAGTGTCTGAGTCAGTCTGTCAGGGTTGGGGCCAAGAATGTACATTTCTTTTTTTAAGTTTATTTTGGAGAGAGAGAGAGAGCAAGTGTGGAAGGTGCAGAGAGAGAGGGAGACCGAGGATCTGAAGCAGGCACCATGCTGATAGCACAGAGCCCGATGCAGGGCCTGAACTCACAAACCATGAGATCATGACCTGACCCAAAGATGGACGTTTAACCGACTGGGCCACCCAGGCGCCCCGGGAATGTGTATTTCTAACGAGCCAGGTGATTCTGATGCTGATGGTCTAGGAATCACACTTTGCAAGTGGCTAGTCTAGCTGTTATAGACTGAATTGTGTCCCTGAAAATTCATGCTGAAGTCCTAACCCACAATGTGACTGTATGTGGAGACAGGGCCTGTAATTAAGGTTAAATGAGGTAATAAGAGTAGGGCTCTAATCCAATATGAACGGTGTTATTATAAGACACATTATAAGACACACTGTGAAATGGTGGCCATCTGCAAGCCAAGGAGAGAGGATCTAGGAGAAGCCAATCCTACCAACACCTTGATCTTGGACTTCCAGCCTCCAGAACAGTGAGAAAATAAGTTTCTGTTGTTCAAGCCCTCCAGTCTATGGTATGTTGTTATGGGACCTTGAGAAGACTAAAACGTAGCTTTACCCATCTCGCCTGCCACTCTGTTCTCCTACTTGACAGGATGCCACCAAGCTGAGGCCTGAAGGGAAAGAAAGAAGCAGCCAACTGAGAGCCCCGGGAAGGGCACTCCCAGCAGAAGGGACTGCCTTGCTTGAAGCCTCCAGCAAGGCAAGGGAGGATGGCACCAGGACCAGGAAGAGGGTGCGGGGGGCCAGAGCACAGGCTTATGCCTGCAGCTCCAAGGAGGACAGGCTGTGACCAGACACATCCAAATGGAGAATGACCCGTAACTATCAGCTTTGGAGTCTGAGTCTTTAGACTTCCATGTAACTATGCCAAGAAAAGTTATCCTCATTTTCTTTGACTAATATTCAAATGAGTGTGCATTCTCTGAACAGTGACGTGATTGGAAGGAGGGCCAGAACTGAGGCATGTAGTGGAGAAAAACATTTAAATTGGTGGTAGTTCATCTATGTGTGCAAAGAAATTTTAGCCTACTGCTATAAAAGCTGCAAAATAAGAAAATTAAGCAATAAACCTAAACAGACATAAGCAAGAATAAAGCACACCCCAGCTTACTGGGCCTACTTACCTGGACAAACACGATGGCTTGTTGTGGATAATAAAGAGAGGCAGCTAATCCCATGAACCCAGGGGGATACACCAACTTCTTTATTTTTGAACCTATTAAATAAAAGTTGTAGATACCATCAGATGAGTCATTATCCTTACCATCACAATTTGCCCTGGATATCTAACACTGAATATGACTTCTTTTCTTTGGTCCTACATTAACAGAGAATGTGCCCCAAAATGTCATATGCACTGGAGAGAACCACACATTTTCATAGCTCTACTGAGATATAATTCACACAACTCACCCATTTAAAGTGTATATTCAATGGCTTCTGATGTATTCACAGAGATGTGCAGCCCATCACTACAATCAATTCTAGAATATTTTCATCACCCCCAAAATAAACCCCATATCCATTAGCAGTCACTCTCCATATTCCCCCATTATCCCCATCCCTAGGGAAGCACTAATGTACTTTCTGTCTCTACATGTTTGCTTACTCTGGACATTTCACATAAATGCAGCTATAATATGTGGTCCTCTGTGACTGGCTTCTTTCATCTGCACAATGTTTTCAAGAAAACCACCGCTTCTAAGGAAGCAGAAACAAAGACTGATCTGAAAAGCAGCACACAGCACTTTGGTTTCTAAGGTTTATGTTCTTTTACAGTAAACTGGCTTCTTATTAAGTACCGAACACAACTACTGCCTTCCTCTTCTTTCTAATGCTCCATGAAAATAACAGTAAAAGAATAAAATACAGATAATAAATCCACAACAAAAAGGAAATGTGTGGAGGGGCCACTGGGAGATAAGAAGTGTCATCTAATTTTTTTTTTTTTTAATATATGAAATTTACTGTCAAATTGGTTTCCATACAACACCCAGTGCTCATCCCAAAAGGTGCCCTCCTCAATACCCATCACCCACCCTGCCCTCCCTCCCACCCTGCCCTCCCTCCCACCCCCCATCAACCCTCAGTTTGTTCTCAGTTTTTAACAGTCTCTTATGCTTTGGCTCTCTCCCACTCTAACCTCTTTTTTTTTTTTCCTTCCCCTCCCCCATGGGTTTCTGTTATGTTTCTCAGGATCCACATAAGAGTGAAACCATATGGTATCTGTCTTTCTCTGTATGGCTTATTTCACTTAGCATCACACTCTCCAGTTCCATCCATGTTGCTACAAAAGGCCATATTTCATTTTTTCTCATTGCCACGTAGTATTCCATTGTGTATATAAACCACAATTTCTTTATCCATTCATCAGTTGATGGACATTTAGGCTCTTTCCATAATTTGGCTATTGTTGAGAGTGCCGCTATAAACATTGGGGTACAGGTGCCCCTATGCATCAGTACTCCTGTATCCCTTGGATAAATTCCTAGCAGTGCTATTGCTGGGTCATAGGGTAGGTCTATTTTTAATTTTCTGAGGAACCTCCACACTGCTTTCCAGAGCGGCTGCACCAATTTGCATTCCCACCAACAGTGCAAGAGGGTTCCTGTTTCTCCACATCCTCTCCAGCATCTATAGTCTCCTGATTTCTTCATTTTGGCCACTCTGACTGGCGTGAGGTGGTATCTGAGTGTGGTTTTGATTTGTATTTCCCTGATAAGGAGCGACGTTGAACATCTTTTCATGTGCCTGTTGGCCATCCGGATGTCTTCTTTAGAGAAGTGTCTATTCATGTTTTCTGCCCATTTCTTCACTGGGTTATTTGTTTTTCGGGTGTGGAGTTTGATGAGCTCTTTATAGATTTTGGATACTAGCCCTTTGTCCGATGTGTCATTTGCAAATATCTTTTCCCATTCCGTTGGTTGCCTTTTAGTTTTGTTGGTTGTTTCCTTTGCTGTGCAGAAGCTTTTTATCTTCATAAGGTCCCAGTAATTCACTTTTGCTTTTAATTCCCTTGCCTTTGGGGATGTGCCGAGTAAGAGATTGCTACGGCTGAGGTCAGAGAGGTCTTTTCCTGCTTTCTCCTCTAAGGTTTTGATGGTTTCCTGTCTCACATTCAGGTCCTTTATCCATTTTGAGTTTATTTTTGTGAATGGTGTGAGAAAGTGGTCTAGTTTCAACCTTCTGCATGTTGCTGTCCAGTTCTCCCAGCACCATTTGTTAAAGAGACTGTCTTTTTTCCATTGGATGTTCTTTCCTGCTTTGTCAAAGATGAGTTGGCCATACGTTTGTGGGTCTAGTTCTGGGGTTTCTATTCTATTCCATTGGTCTATGTGTCTGTTTTTATGCCAATACCATGCTGTCTTGATGATGACAGCTTTGTAGTAGAGGCTAAAGTCTGGGATTGTGATGCCTCCTGCTTTGGTCTTCTTCTTCAAAATTACTTTGGCTATTTGGGGCCTTTTGTGGTTCCATATGAATTTTAGGATTGCTTGTTCTAGTTTCGAGAAGAATGCTGGTGCAATTTTGATTGGGATTGCATTGAATGTGTAGATAGCTTTGGGTAGTATTGACATTTTGACAATATTTATTCTTCCAATCCATGAGCAGGGAATGTCTTTCCATTTCTTTATATTTTCTTCAATTACCTGCATAAGCTTTCTATAGTTTTCAGCATACAGATCTTTTACATCTTTGGTTAGATTTATTCCTAGGTATTTTATGCTTCTTGGTGCAATTGTGAATGGGATCAGTTTCTTCATTTGTCTTTCTGTTGCTTCATTGTTAGTGTATAAGAATGCAACTGATTTCTGCACATTGATTTTGTATCCTGCAACTTTGCTGAATTCATGTATCAGTTCTAGCAGACTTTTGGTGGAGTCTATCGGATTTTCCATGTATAATATCATGTCATCTGCAAAAAGCGAAAGCTTGACTTCATCTTTGCCAATTTTGATGCCTTTGATTTCCTTTTGTTGTCTGATTGCTGATGCTAGAACTTCCAGCACTATATTAAACAACAGCGGTGACAGTGGGCATCCCTGTCGTGTTCCTGATCTCAGGGAAAAAGCTCTCAGTTTTTCCCCGTTGAGGATGATGTTAGCTGTGGGCTTTTCATAAATGGCCTTTATGATCTTTAAGTATGTTCCTTCTATCCCGACTTTCTCAAGGGTTTTTATTAAGAAAGGGTGCTGGATTTTGTCAAAGGCCTTTTCTGCATCGATTGACAGGATCATATGGTTCTTCTCTTTTTTTTTGTTAATGTGATGTATCACGTTGATCGATTTGAGAATGTTGAACCAGCCCTGCATCCCAGGAATGAATCCCACTTGATCATGGTGAATAATTCTTTTTATATGCTGTTGAATTCGATTTGCTAGTATCTTATTAAGAATTTTTGCATCCATATTCATCAGGGATATTGGCCTGTAGTTCTCTTTTTTTACTGGGTCTCTGTCTGGTTTGGGAATCAAAGTAATACTGGCTTCATAGAATGAGTCTGGAAGTTTTCCTTCCCTTTCTATTTCTTGGAATAGCTTGAGAAGGATAGGTATTATCTCTGCTTTAAACGTCTGGTAGAACTCCCCTGGGAAGCCATCTGGTCCTGGACTCTTATTTGTTGGGAGATTTTTGATAACCGATTCAATTTCTTCGCTGGTTATGGGTCTGTTCAAGCTTTCTATTTCCTCCTGATTGAGTTTTGGAAGAGTGTGGGTGTTTAGAAATTTGTCCATTTCTTCCAGGTTGTCCAATTTGCTGGCATATAATTTTTCATAGTATTCCCGAAGTGTCATCTAATTTTCCAGAAATGGTGGGCGAACAGAAGCAAGAGGACACACGGCTGTGAAGTCCTGAGGAGGCGCTGCAGTGAAGGGAGCAGAGTGTCCCCTGCAGCCCAGACATGGCAGGTCCTGTGAAGGATGGAGAAGGCAGCCAAGCATCAAGATGCGGGGGTGGGGGCTCGGGAGAGATGGGGCAGGGGGATGGGGGGATTTCGGACAGACACAAAGGCGAGTCCTGTGCACAGCCTAGGTGACTCTCTCCTTCCTCCGTGCCATCTTAGTGCAAAACTGCCTGTGGCCAGTCTAACCAGGCAGACTTTCAGAAAGGTGGAGAAGTATCTCTAAAGGAATGCCATGAGTTTCCTGCTGAGAACCAAGATAGCTCGTGTGCGTGCACATGACAGTTTGTGCCCAAGAGTAGAGCCCTCCTCAGGTGGGCCCTGGGTAGAGGCACCCTACATAGAGAGGCAGTTCCCTTCCAGCTCACCCTGAGGTAGAACTTGCTGGCCAGCAAGCCTCATCTATACACTAAAAGTTCTTGTTTTTATTTTTTACATTTTTAAAAATTTATTTTTGAGAGAGAGAGCGAGCGAGCGAGCACAAGTTGGGGAGGGGCAGACAGAGAGGAAGACACAGAATCCAAAGCAGGCTCCAGGCTCCGAGCTGTCAGCACAGAGCCCGATGTGGGGCTTGAACTCACAAACCGCGAGATCATGACCTGAGCTGAAGTTGGACACTTAACCAACTGAGCCACCCAGGTACCCCTACCCTAAAAGTTCTTAATAGCATTTCAATCACCTTGCTCTTAAACATGACTGTACAACCAAGGACCACCAGTCATTTGAGGAAAGCCTGCAACATAAAAGAGGAGATCAAGACAAGCAAGAAGGGGGAAAAAATGACCTGGTAGGAAACAAAAGAACTTAAAAACCAAGCTAAACGTGTTATTAAGTATCACTGAATGAATTTGATAAATTCAACAAGCTACCCCAATTAAAAGAAAAAAGAGTTCTATGAAAAAGAAACATTCAGAGAACAAGAAAGAGGTACTTGGAAATGACAAAAGTAAAAAAAAAATCAAAAGGAGTAAAATAAAATAATAAGATAATAAAAGAGATATTTAGGGTTGTTTAAACAGCTCCACTGCTAATTAATGAGTTCAGGGAGGAAAAAGAATAAGAGTAAAGAGAAACTAATTTTCAGACTTGGAAGAATTTGGAAAGTTTCCCTCCAACAAGGGCTTTTTTGAAAGTGACTTGACCACGTAGTTCAACAACATGGCAAAGAAAACCAAGGAGAAGATGGCATGGAACCCAAAAAAAGGGGGTCAAATCCAAGAAAGCAGGAAGCCATGTCCCAAGACCACAGCTGTGTTGAGCTTCAGTCCAGACTGCAAGACGATGTATGAGAGAGGCCTTCAACTACCTCCATTTTGACCTCAGTCTGCACTTGCCTTTTTTTTTTTTTTAAGATTTTGCTTTTAAGTTATCTCTACACCCAACTTGGGGCTTGAACTACAACCCTGAGATTAAGAGTCACATGCTCTACCAATGGAGCCAGCCAGGTGACCCTCAGCCTGCACTTTCTAATTGATTAAATTCCTCTTTCCAGCTTATCTCTTAATTCAGGCAAAAGACTCTGAGCAAAGCATCCTCTGATGGGAATATGGAAGCTACCCCCTTAAGCAATACGGACCCCCCTGAGCCAGCAAGACCCCATGTGACTGACCGCAAGACACCGCCTTGACCCTTACTGACTACCTGCACTTATCCACCGACCTTTGCTCCACATTTCCCTTACGTAAACCTGGAAGCATTTTCAGCACTTTGGAGACAGTCTCTGAGATGCTAGTCTGCTATCTTTCCAGTGTCAGCCTCACTTAAATAAATTCCTTTGTTTCACCACCGTTCATCTCTCTTCCTATGGATTTTGTCAGTGGAGAGTAACTGAACCTGGTGTGTTTATGACCCCCGAAGACAGGCACTCTTGCACCCTTGCGTCCCGGCTACGCGTAGAGCCCTGGGAAAAGGGGAACGGGCAGAATAGAAGCAGCATGCAGAACCGGGAGAAACCTGAGAATGAGGTTAAGAAAACTAGTGGAGAGTGAAACAGGAGAATTCTCTAGAAATGAACTTGGACCTAGAAAGTCTCTGCTGAGAGGCACAGGGTTTTTGACAAGGGCCACGGATAGATGCAAGCACAATGTATGTTATTGACACTTATGCAGTAAGAATAACCTAAGTGTTGCTTATTGGTCTGAAACTTTAATTTTTTTTTATGTTTATTTATTACTGAGAGACACAGAGCGTGAGCAGGGGAGGGACAGAGAGAGGGGGGAGACACAGAATCCAAAGCAGGCTCCAGGCTCTGAGCTGTCAGCACAGAGCCCCCAACGCGGGGCTCGAACTCACAAACTGCCAGATCGTAACCTGAGCTGAAGTTGGTTGCCCAACCAACTAAGCCACCCAGGCGCCCCTATTGGTTTGAAACTTTAAAAAGACATGTCTCCAAAGATGGAACTAGGGTCACAGGAGACAAATGTTATTAATATAGACTCTTCTTGGATTGAAAGGACATAATAACTCTAGAAGAGAAAATGCTGTTATATCCCCGGTGTCCCACCTGTAAGCTCGAAGCTTTAAGTTCCCGAGCAGCTCACACAAATGGGGACCAGGTGAAGGGCAGCAAACCCGACATCCAGCCATTTTTCGGTCATCTAGGGAAAACTGGCACGCGGCAGCTCTTGAACCTCTAGCTCCTGATGGGAACCCACAATGAGCTGAGGGCCCCAGAAGTTCATGAAGGAAGCACGATCCCCTGCCTCCGCCCTCGTCTCCGTGCCCAGAGCTCCCAGGAGGCCAGTGGTGTGGGCTGTAACTATCAGCACTGCCAGGGGAAAAGCAATGTCTGCCAAAGCTGAGGGTGCAGGGAGGAGCCACAGAAGGCAATGACAGTGGGCAATGACTGCCTGCCACCCGTGAGTGACCAGGCCAAGTCCACTTCCTCTGAACGATCAACCACTCACCTCTCTTCCGAGAGAGGTGCCTCTTGTCGCCACCAGCCATGGCCATCCTCATCAGCTGAGGCGGACTATCTTAGCAGTTATGCTCAAGAAACCCTATGATATGACCCAGCAGTCCCTCTTCTGGGTATACACCTGAAGGAAATGAAATCGGGAGCCCAAAGAGGTATCTGGGCTCCCATGTTCACTGCAGCATTAGTCACAACAGCCAAGATGTGGAAACAATGTGTCAATGGAGGAGTGGGTAAAGAAACTGTGGTAACCATATGAATGGAATATTATTCAGCTTTAAAAAAAAGAGACCCTGTCATTTGCAACAACATGGATGAACCTGGATGACATTATACTATGTAAAATAAACCAAAAAGAGAAAGAACAAAAACTGCATGATCTCACTGATACATGGAATCTTAAAATGTCAAATGCAGGGGCGCCTGGGTGGCTCAGTTGGTTGAGCGTCCGACATCCGCTCAGGTCATGATCTCACAGTTTGTGAGCTCGAGCCCCACATGGGGCTTGCCGCTGTCAGCAAAAAGCCTGCTTCAGATCCTACGTTCCCCTCTCTCCTTGTCCCTCCCTGGTTCACACCCTCACTCTCAAAAATACATAAAACATTAAAAAAATTTTTTTTTAAGTCAAATGCATCGAAGCAGACAGCAGAAGGGCGGTTACTAGGAGCAGAAAGGTGGAGGAAATGGGGAGATGTTGGTCACAGGGTACAAAGTTGCAGTTACGTAGAAAGAATAAGTCTAAAGAGTAATGTACGGCATAATGACTATAGTTAATAATATTGAACCTTGGAAATTAACTAACAGAGATTACAGGTGCTTTCATCTCAAGAAAAGGTAATTATGACAGAAGATATATTAATTAGCCTGAATGGAGTAATCGTTTCACCATGTAAATCTATCAAAATGTCATGTTGTACACCTTGAATGTATATAATTTTTATTAAAAAATAAAATTTTTAAAAAGACAAAAAAAGAAAAGAAAAGAAAAGAAATCCCACCAGGAGGGCTCTTCTGGGCCCACCCTGCTGCTGCCAGAATAGGGGACCATCTACCCGAGGGGCCCCAAACCACCGACCATCCACTAAACATACCTACCATCCCGCTCATCTTACTGAGTGACCACCTGATACTGCTCACGTCAGGCCCTTCTACCCCAGCACCCTGAGGAAAAGGCCCATTGTCGAGTACATGTGTGGGAATGTGTACGTGCACATGTACTTTTCTGAAAACGAATTAGGGTGTCACATTATGTTAAACCTACTGAGCCCTCCCAGGAGAAGGAAAAGGAGAGAAGAACAAACAAACCAGCAAGCAAAAACAAAGGAATAGAACCCGCAGCAGTGGGTGTCCTTATGCTGCTGTTGTGCCCAGGAGAGCGTAGTCCGCAGTTCTCCTCGGGATGATCATCCCAGTGGATGTGCAGGGGGATAAACGCTAGGGAGCACAGCAACACGCCCGGCGGAGGAGGCTTTATTTAGGGCCATGCTCTAACCATGTGGGGGGCGGGGGGCTAATCTCACTTGATTCCACATTCCTGACTCCCTAACAGTAGCCAAGATTCCAGAACCCTGGCCTTGGGATCTTCATAATTTCCAAACACTGTCTAAATAAGACAGGAATGCTTTTTTGGACAGCTTTACAAAAAGGAGGGGAAAGAAGTTTGGGGGAAAAAAATTGGTTCAACTCTTTTTCAAGTCGATTAGTAAAAATGAACTCTAACTTTAGTTCTTACATATTCTGCACAAGATGGGAGGAAGGCATGGAAACTACAACAGGACTTCATTCCACAGGTTGTCTCTAGATTCTAAAATGACAGTCAAGGCATGTACAGAAAAACTTTTTAAATGGTTCTTTTTTAAGTGAGCTTCATGCCCAGCGCAGACCCAACATGGGGCTTGAACTCAGGACCGTGAGATCAAGACCTGAGCTGAGATCAAGATTTGGACACTTAACCGACTGAGCCACCCAGACACCCCCAGAAAAGCTTTTTAAAATAGGAGGAATGGGTACCAAAGCAGTCACTGTAGTTAATCTTTTATGAGGGTCTGATCATAGGGTTCATAAACTCTCTATTTTGGAAATTCTGTAAAGTCTGAATTTTATAGTCAGTGAAACTTCAGTAGTTTGTAACACATTCATCTCATTATAGTGAAGTACCTTATCATCCTTTATTTCCTATAAATGTTTTGCAATCCAGCAGTATGGTGTAGTAATATATTTCAGTTGACATTCGTTAGCTTTTAAATGTTTTTAAAGTTTTAAAAGTTTTAATAGCATCACTGATAACCAAAACTATGATACATCAAGAAATTAACAAAATCACTGTTCTATTTATACTGTGATTAATACCCATACCCAATAGTGAAATAAACAGAAACAGTTACTCAGGTGTGACAGACTTCGGTTAACAAAAATTCACTCTTTGTGTAGCAAAGAAAGACAGTAATCTGATCAAGAAAATGTGCCTATAGGGGCGCCTGGGCGGCTCAGTCAGTTGAGCAGCTGACTTCGGCTCAGGTCATAATCTCACAGTTCGTGGGTTCCAGCCCCAGGTTGGGCTCTGTGCTGACAGCTCAGAACCTGGAGCCTGCTTCCGATTCTGTGTCTCCCTCTCTCTCTGCCCCTCTCCTGCTCACATTCTCTCTCTCTCTCTCTCTCTCTCTCTCTCTCAAAATTAAACATTAAAAAAAATAAAAAGAAAAAGAAAATGTGCCTATAAAGGATAATGATATTCTTTTTTTAACCAAGAGTATATAATTTCTTCCATTTCATATTTTTATAATTTCCATATATGCTTAAAATCAAATATAGTGGAGAAAATAACCATATCAATTATATATATATATTATATTATATTATATATTCAGGAACCAACTGAATTTTAAATTTACATATATATATTTCAGGAACCAACTCATTATTCTGACAACTGGCAAATGAAAAGAAAGAACCAAATACCTCTTATCTATCCTTTATGAGCTGTTTAAAAAACACACACACAAAATTGCACCTACCTCTAGCCAAAAGAAGTCCAAGAATGCCAGCAAAACCAATAACACCAAGTCTTGGAAAAAATCCAGGAGGTGCATTTTGGAGATATTCATAGCTGTCTACAATAGAATCAGACCAGGAAACAGTTCCATAAATTGCCCATTACAAAACAAAAAAATCTTACATATAACTAGTATACATAGTATCAAATGCTTCTCAGATAATGTGTTCTTTGCTTTATTTTAATATGCTTTTTTTTCCCAACACATTCTTTTTATGCGATATATAAATGTGATTTACTATTCACATGGCAAGTATTCAATTTTCAAACACTTCTGGTCTGATGACCTACTGACAATAAAGAAATGTCCAATTACCTTCATATCCCTGGATGTAACAGATTTGAATCAACTATTCACAAGGGAAGAAATACCAATACAGGGATTCCTTGTTGTCCAAACACAGAAACAGAATAGACTTGGACAGATCTGTCGCTATCTTGAAGCTTTGCTTCAAGTTCTCTAAAAGTCAGGAACCAAACACATGAGACTCTCAGGGACTAATGTGTCCTTTGCTATGTGAATTCATTATCTGAACTCAAGTATAGAATACATTTGGACAATGAAGGACACTTGTAGTGCAAGTATACGTGGGAAATAGTCAATGGTGATAGAAGAAACGAACACAAATAAATGCAATATGTGAGCCTGTGTGTCAGGCCTCAACATGCCTTATGGCTTCATTTGAAATGATGCTTCCTCTCCTGTCCACTGAGCCAGTCTCACCAAATAAGGGCCATCTGTATTCCTAACCTCCTCAGAAAAGCCTTTCCTATTATACTTATCAGACCACGCCTCTCTCTCTCCTCTGATATCCCATCATAGTTTTTCTCTGTACCATCATCATTTGGTACGTAATCCTACGGCACCTTGTGTTTAATTATTCAGGGGTGTGTTTTATGTCTCCTCAAGGAGAACGTATGCTCCTGAATGGTGGATCGCTTAGACTTCTATGTTATATTCCCTCAGTGCTAATAGTGGATGTTCATCCCACAGATATTTACTAAAAGCACTGCTACGTGTTGATGGATACTGAATGAATTAGCAAATGGGTTTCAGAGAGGCTGTAACTTAAAAAGCCTTCACGTCTCTCTCTCAACCCCATCTAGAGCATTCCCTATCTGCTTCCGGTTTCCGGGACATGGAACACTGAGTCACTCCTCCAAGCCTTGATCATGCTGTGCCCTCTGTGCGGAATGCTACCCAAGTTCCACCCGCACATCTTGGTGTGGCTAACTCTATTCCAAGATTCATCTCAGAAATTCTTCCCTGACTCTTCCCATCCCTCCAATCTCCACCAAACTAGTCTCCTTCCTCTGCCCCTTCAACAGTGCTCTGTGACGGTCTCTGTATTTGTGCCAGTGGTGAGTAATTGATGATATGTGCCTCAGTGGCTGTGACCACTGTCTTAATTGGCCGTGATCTTCAATGCCTGCTGTGATGGTGACTTAGTAAATGTACACGGAACTGAACTAACCAGAACACTTGGTAATTTTCTCCCCCGAAAAAGAGCAGATACATGCCAGTTTTCCATTTCCTAGGTTATCTGGGAAATGCAGTGATCATTTTAAATACTACTCTACGGCTTGTGCTATTTGCATGGATTCCTGTCTGGCCTTTTATTTATTTTGCCTTTAACCTAGTTTTCACTTTCCATCTTTTTGTCTGGGTCATCTGAAGCAATGTTCTACTCCCCCTCCCTTTTTTTTTTTTTTTTTTTTGCCTACCAGCACGGAGTTTTCAATTTGAGATGTGCACACGGAGCAGTTGATAGAAGGGCACCCAGATGGCCTTGGTGAGCTGAGGTGAAGTGGGTAAATCACAAAGAAACGGAAAAGGAGATAAGCTAAGAGACTGCAGTGAAGCCACAGCCCAGCTTCTGGTAACATGTCTTGGCTGCGACTGCCGGGAAATGGACAGATCGCCTTGGCAGACGACAACACAACTCATAATGGAATGTTTCTTCTGAAGAGCTTTTGTAGTAACCAGTCCAAGAGAAGGAAAACAAGACTTACGCTGCCAATAATGCCTACTGCTATGAGTCACTGGGAAGTGACAGGTAACAATGGAAAGATCTCCTCAATCACAGGAGTTCTTTAGTTTCTTCAGATTAAAAATGAAGATAAGAAAAGCACACAACTGTTAGGGTTATGAGGATTATACATTAATTAATATTTTAAAGCACTTAGACTAGTTCCTGGCATGTAATAAAAACTAAATAAGTGTTTATAAAATTAATAAAATTAAGATGTCACTCATACATGATATTATTCATGGATGTTAGTAATCACATATCAGCACATCAACACTCTACAATGATCCTCTCAAGGAAATAAACCATATTCGTGCTTGTTTTATTCAGTCATAGAAACAAACACTTGCAAAAACATGAGTTTTTCTTTGCTGAGATGCCCAGTAAGGAGAATGAAATAAGATCAATGTCTATTAATTCACTGGTTTCTGATGGACACTAGTCAGAATATAGACTATGAACCTAGTTTATAAGTGTACGGCATAAGCTGATGTGAAAAACAATCAAGGACAATAAAAACCCAATGAAAAAATATAAGAACACTACTTATGCAATAAGGCCTTCCCTAGGCACACCAGTCTAGTTCCTTCTTGCCTCTAAAGTTCTGTAACATGTATTAACAGCCATACACAGGAGCTAACCTGATTCTGAAAACCTACTGATGAGTCAGTATGGGTTAGTGTGAGTTAGGGCATTGCACTTGGAAACAGATGTAAAGAAAAAGTAAAATCCAGTGTATCTGAACTTGTTAGCCCAACGATCCTTGAAGAGATCCTGAAGAGACTTCCCAAATGTTTACGGGACACTAGTTCTCTGAAATCTGATGAAAACAATAGATCTTCTTTCCAGAAAAATCCACATAGCTCTAATATTCTGCATACAACTTTAAGGAATTCCAGATCTCTTGGAGCCCATCCATGGGATCCCAGTTAAAAAGTCCAATGTTAATGAAGAAACTGATTATGCCTAATTAAAAATCAACTTACCTAACCCCCACTGAACCAAGCTCTGCATCTTGGGTTTAGTTTGTGAGTACATTTCCTAAAGAGGTGAAAAGAAAATGAGTGAGAAGGATATGCTGATTACAGAGAAGCAACAAATATAATCGTCTTTACTGAATAAATTCTCATGTTAATAACACTTTTTTTTAAAGAGAAGCTTTCTTTTTTTAAAAAAAAAAAGGTTATTTATTTATTTTGAGAGAGAAAGAGAGAGAGCGAGCACAAGTAGGGGAGGAACAGAGAAAGAGGGTGAGAAAGAGAATCCCAAGCAGACTCTGCACTGTCAACATAGAGCCTGATGTGGGGCTTGAACCTACAAACTGCAAGATCATGACCTGAGCTGAAATCAAGAGTCAGACACTTATCTGACTGAGCCACCCTGCTGCCCCAATAACACTTTTTGAACAAAGGGATATAGTGTCCATCTGGGTATTTTTATGTTCTTTTTTTCTTTTGTAATTTCCCCTTCACCACAAATTGTTCAGGAGAACAGTTTATTATTACCACAGGAAGGAGATTTCACGTAGAGTGATTTCAACAAACCCAGCCTTTTTATTCTTCTATTACATTCTGAGAGACAGGCAAAAATCAATCCCCTTGATAATCAAAGTGGCAATTTTTTCCTGTGAGATTAAATTTGTCTTTCATATTAAGTCCATTTCCTGATACACTATGATTTTAGAGTCTGTATGTGAAAACTGCCCATCTGGAGCAGGAATGACCAGTTTGAAAAGGACAAGGGAGTCTGTATCCATGTTTTGAGAGACACCCCAATCCTGGAGTAAATGAAGTATTAACATTCTCTTAATAACAATGACAACAACAACAACAACAACAACAACAACAACAACATGGCTTTGTACATGAACATCATATATCCTAAAGAAAACAAGGGACTAGCTAGAAGGTACCCCACCTTTAAGAAGTCTACAATAAAGACAGGAAAAGAGACACAGGGGTATCAGAAGGTATCAGAACCAGCTGCCACCTGGAAAAGGATTTGCTTTATTTAATTTGGTCCAAGTCAGAACAAGTTAACCTAATACTATTAAATGCCCTTAAACAGTAAGTGATGAACTACTGAATTCTACTCCTGAAACCAATATTGCACTGTATGTTAACTAGCTGGAATCTATTTATTTATTTATTTATTTATTTATTTATTTATTTATTTATTTTAATGTTTATTTATTTTTGAGACAGAGAGAGACAGAGCACGAACAGGGGAGGGTCAGAGAGAGAGGGAGACACAGAATCTGAAACAGGCTCCGGGCTCCGAGCTGTCAGCACAGAGCCCGATGCGGGGCTTGAACCCACGGACCGCGAGATCATGACCTGGGCCGAAGTCGGACGCTCAACCGACTGAGCCACCCAGGCGCCCCTAACTAGTTGGAATTTAAATAAAAATTTGAAGAAAAATAAATAAAATATACTTACAGATTAGTAGGAAAATTAACAAAAAACAATAAATACTGAATTCAGAGGAGGACATAAAGAACATGAAAAAGTTGAATACTGCTTCATTAAAATCAATTATTGGTATTTTATGCCCATAAAAAGAAAGAACAGCTATAGATAAATATCCAGAGTGATGACCTATTTCTTTTGTTCACATAATCTTTTCACCATTAAGGAAAATTAAATTTGTTCTTAAATAAAGGGACTAGAAATTGTTGGGCTGAAAAAGGAGCCAGGAATTAGAAATATATTTATTGAATAAGGCTTCATTCTGTATAAAAATAAAGCTACTGTAATCACAAAACAGTCTTTTTATATAGAAGTCATGCAAACAAACATGTTGATAACTATTCTATCATCTAGAGAGGTATTTTGCTGCACTGAGCATCATGCACAGGTGAAAAAGTAAAAAACAAAAGGCAATCTTAAGTTGAAAGGTTAAGAGACAAAGTACTTTTATAACCAAAAAAAAAAAAAAAGAGCATGAAATAAGAGTAGTCATGTGGGGCGCCTGGGTGGCTCAGTCGGTTGAGCATCGAACCTCGGCTCAGGTCATGATCTCACAGTGTGAGTTTGAGCCCCGCATCGGGCTCTGTGCTGACAGCTCAGAGCCTGGAGCCTGCTTCTGATTCTGTGTCTCCCTCTCTCTCTGCCTCTCCCCTGTTCATGTTCTGTCTGTCTGTCTGTCTGTCTCTCTCTCTCTGTCAAAAATAAACATTAAAAAAAAAGCTTTAAAAAAAGAGTAGTCATGTCTACATGATACAAAAATATTTGCACAAATTTGCTGACCTTATCTTAACCAGATGGTTTAAAAATCTTCTAGAACAAGAGAATAAAGTCTAAGCTTTTTACAACATGTTATGTAAAAGTCTTCAGATATTCATAACTCAATAATATGGTTATGATACTTAAGTATACTGGCTTAATTTATATTGGTGATAGAGTCTATGCTTACTATTTTCTTCTAAATTGGTGAAAAGAATTCAGCACTGGCACAGACAGTGGAATTAAAAATTTTAAAACACGTTCTAGATGAAACTTCAGTTTGTAAATCTCAAGCAAAGTAAACCTAGACCATGTCACACACATCTAACACACTTTCTACTAATCTATTATCAATTTTTGAAATCCAGATCACGTATGACAAATACTTTAAGTATCAAAGCCCACAAAAGTGTTCTGTAGAGTGTAAACTTTCATCTCAGATGTTAAAAACTGCAAAAGTGCTTCCACGAACATAATAACAAGGGCCTGATCTAAAACCTGAGCAGTGACGGAAGCCAATCTGCATATGTAGCTCTTCGGTGGCTGGGGCAAACAGTTCAGTACTCAAATATGTAATCCCACACATTTTTGGTTATCTACCCTCTGATTATAGCATTCAAGATGTTGTGTAACCATTCCTGTTAAAATGGTACTCACTTGTAGAATCTCGAGGGGGAGAAAAACTTTCTAATTCTGATATAAATGTTTACACTATATCCTTTTCCTTCTACTCGAGTTCCAGCCCCAAATCTCCCTCTGGGAGACAATGATGTTTTCATAGCTGTGACCAAGAAGATAGTTGCCAGCCCACTCTCTAGCCAAGGTCCTACACCCTGCCCGGTAGGAGGGAAATCCTCTCTGCAGCTATGGCAACAGCTGCCACCAGGAAGCTAGGGCTCTCTGTCCCCCTCAGAGATGGCACTGGTGAACGCTGTCAGTGAGGCATCCTAAGTTAGAGTCCTCTATTGTGCCTTTTTCTGAAAACACGCAGACAATCTAGAGATTTCACTACTGACTCTAAATAAAGCGTCACTCCACTTTCAGAACAGCTGTACCTGACACCAACTTGTGTATGGCTCGCAATAATGTCGGATATGTGAGATGCTTTCTTCAAGTTGGGTCCTTGGCTCATCCACATATTTAGATGGACTCTCAGGAACGGAGTAGAGTGAAAGCTGCATATATTAAAAAACAAAACAAATAGAAACAGAAAGGTACATACAGCCATGAGAGAATGTAATCAGTTGGCAAATCAGTAACCATCATATTCCCTTTTTTCTTTTTAAAAACATTTTTCTTAAGTTTATTTATTTATTTTGAGAGAGAGAGAGAGAGAGAGAGAGAATGAGCACAAGCGGGGTAGAAGCAGAGAAGGAGAGACAGAGAATCTCAAGCAGGCTCTTCACTGTCAGCACAGAACCCAACGTGGGGCTTGAACCCACAAACCTTGAGATCATGACCTGAGCTGAAATTAAGAGTCAGGCACTTAACCAAATGAGCCACCCAGGTGCCCTGGTAAACATCATGTTTCTAATAATTCAGACTGCAGTGGCTCTAAGGGTTACATGCGCCCTGAAACTTCCTTCAGAGGATCTTCGCACTTATGAGTAAGGACAAGGCCAAGAAGACAGGACTATGAGGTATCCCTACCTTCCTCCCATTCTAGCGGTGGCAGACAAAGCAACCCCCTTCATCCATTTTACATACTGGCATTTGGGATTTCACCTTAGGTTCAGTTTGGAAAAACAGTTCTATTACTCTAACGTGGGGGGGGGGGCGCTTAAAAATTGAGTTCAAGTGATCAGTCTGGTGCTAATCTAAGCAGGACAGTAAGTTTCTTCCCTACCCAATGGGGTTGCCCCACACAATGGTTGCCTTCTTCACCCTCAAAAAATGCCAATGTTGCCAATGTCCCAAGGTCTGAGAAGAAGAGTGTAAAGGGCAAAAGATAAACTAATTAGCTTTAGGTAAATACCGTTCAAGTAACCTGGCCCATGATTAGAGGTATATCTTTATGTGACTATACACTAAGTCAACAGAAACCAAATACCCAAAATAATCAGTGGGAAGTAAAGACAAAAAAGAATATAAACAATGGAGAGAAGATTTCTTGTTTTATTTATCCAATATTTATTAAGCATTTATTTATGAGCCACTAATCTGGCCACGAAGAAGAATGAACCCAGGTCTTTAATTTGTTAGAAAGGGAAAAATGCAAATGTTTTCTTGGCTTGTAAAGCAGTCTAGGATGAGGCAGATCACTTAGAGCCGAGTTGTGCTTACAATCTACTGGGACATAGCAGATTCCCCACAAAAAAAAAAAAAAAAATTAGGCACTATTCTTTAATTATGCCCTTAGCTAAGTACCGTTAATTAAAGTTTATTTTTTGAAAAAGCTATACTTTAGTAGCTTCCCATGAAGAAAAGCTGTAAGGAAATATATTTCCTCCTTTTACATGTCCTCTGAACTGTCAGATCTCCTGACAGACCATTTGCATACTTCCTATGGTAACTAAAGCAGATGTTCAAAATATATCACAACACGAATGGCATGTTACCTCATTAACCTTCACGGAAGTTTTGTGAGGTGAATCCTTTTTAGGTGATGCATAGACTTTGAAGGTGAGCAGACTCAGGCTGGCTGGCCCCACAGACCTCTGAATTACCTGAAACACAGAAGCAGTCTTAAGCCTTCTATCAATGCAACAAACTGAATGTGCATAACATGAGCATTTTTGTAAACTCAGCAACTTCTGCCCCCGGAAGGCTTATTGTGCTTTATGAGAAATAGACGTATTCCTGAAGTTTGATGGAAGTCAGAAACTAAAAATGCGCACTCATGGACTTCAAATTTTAGCTCACCTTTACCTTAATTTCCAAGACAGTAGTTCCTAAGTTTTTCTACTTAGCCTGTCAAGTAAAATAAAAGACACACACACACACACACGTGTGCACTTTAAAAAATAACAGAGAGGGGCACCTGGGTAGCTTAGCCAATTAAGTGTCCGACTTTGGCTCAGGTCATGGCTCACGGTTTGTGGGTTCAAGCCCCACATCGGGCTCTGTGCTGAGAGCTTGGAGCCTGGAGCCTGCTTTGGATTCTGTGTCCCCCTCCCTCTCTGCCCCTCCCCACCTCTCAAAAAAAAAAAAAAAAAAGAAACATAAAACATAAAAAAAATAACAGAGAAATGCTATGGAATGAATTTAAAATTATAGAATAGTCTCTCTCACATACATGTACCCTCCACCAACAACAATGGAAGAGGTTTCTAGATTTCTTTATTTGAGAGGCAGACAGAGAGAGAGAGAGAGAGAGAGAGAGAGAGAAAGAGAAAGAGAGTGAGCTGGGGGAAAGGGGCAGAGGGAGAGAGACAGAATCCCAAGCAGGTTCCATGCTCTGCATACAGCCGGACGTGGGGCTCCATCCCATGACCCTAGGGTCATGGCCTGAACTGAAATCAAGAGTTGGACACTCAACTGAGCGAGACACCCAGGCGTCCGAACAATGGAAGAGGTTTCTAATGATCTTACCTAGTGATTCATTGAGCACAGCAAAGATTATTTCTGTAATTCTAATAAGTAAACTTTGACAAGCTTTCCCTTTCCATTCCCATTCAGATTCTCCCCTGATCTCAGTTCCCCAACTCAGTATCTTTTTGCACCTTGCTCTCCCTCACTGGGTCACTCACACCCGGGGCTTCAACGTGAAGCCAGTGACTCCCAGATTTGCAGTCCCAGCCCAGAGCTCCTTCCCGAGCTCCCAACCAGTTTATCCGATTATTCCCGGACATTTCTACTTTTTCACAAGCAGGTCCAAAATGGACTCGTCAGGATCGTGTCTGTGTCTCCAACTCCACACTTGGCCTGACGGGTGTCTGCTGTGGAATGAAGTCAGAAGGCTTTTTTTCCCCCAGTAATAAACCCCTACGTTTACACAGCACTTGACTATCTAGCATCTTTACCCCAGACTTGCCCCCTTCTTCCCCTACTTCCTCTCAGGCATGGTGTCACCACCTAACCCGACCACCCGATTGGAAACTATGAGGTCATCTTCACTACCACCAGCCCATCCAATTGGTCATTAAGTCCTGTTCATTCTGACTATTAAATGATCTCAATTCACTCTCTCCACTTTATCCCCTCCGGTACAATCTTCCCTTGGGCCCTCATTTTTTTTCTTGGATGGTTTTAGCTGCATTCTAACTACTCACCTAGCCCTCTGATGACTCAAACCACTACAATACACAAGGATGATCTTTGTAAACTACAAACTGATTATCTTCTACTCTTATTTGAGATCCTTTGTTATTTATTATCTAGGACTTCTATGGGGCCAAATCAGGCCCATTATGATCCAATCCTAACGACCTTCTGTCACTTCATCTCTCTGCCACTCTGCCTTCTCCCGCAGCATACAAACTCCCTAGATTTCTCCCATGCTGTTGCCCAGCTTCCTGGGTTTAAACACGCTGGTTGCTCTACCTGGAATGTCTTATATTTGCTGTGTCTTTCTGCACAACTGCCTAACAGCAGGGAGATACATAGCTTTTTTTCTTTCTTTTCCCCTTATTTATCCATTTATTTATGTCTACCAAGTTCTCCCTACTAGATTAGAAGCCCTTTCACTGTGGTGCTGTGTCTTACTCTGTCTCCCTAGTGCCCGTGACTGTGCCTAGGACATAAGAAATGCTCAGTAACTGTTTACTGCCTGCATGAAAAGATGGAAGAGAGGTGGGAAAAAAAAGAGTGATTGACTTGTTCTCACTACATAGGCATGATTTAGCCACATGGAAATCATATTACTGAGATTTGCAGTGCCTGCAATGTGAAAGACTAGGCTATTCCATAATATTCACAAAACATACGATGCTAAAAAAGTAACAAAAATACCTGTTGAAATGTATGCCTGGAGTTATACACAAAAAGGGAAATTCTCACATTTCAGAAGCAAATAAAGAGCTAAGCGCTATTGAAAAGAGTGACTATGGGGCGACTGAGTGGCTCAGTTGGTCGAGCACCCTACTCTTGATTTCAGCTGAGGTCATGATCCCAGGGTGGTGGGATCAAGCCCTGTGTCCGTGCTGAGTGTGGAGCCTGCTTGAGATTCATTCTCTGTCTCTCTCTCTCCCCCTCTGCCCCCTCCCCTGCTCGCACTCTCACTCTCTCCAAAATGAAATTTAAAAAAAAAAATAAAAAAAGAATGTTGTGACTTTAACTGGTTTAAAAATAGTTAACATACCCTGAAGTAGTTAAGTATTCACCTTGAAAGGGCTTAATTTCAAGGCAATATTGCCACAAATTTCTTTTGCTTCCAGGGTAAAAGTCAGTGTGGTTGCTCCTGGCACCCCAGCAGAGTGACTGTTAGGCTGCTGATATCTGGAGGTGCCAACTCAGTGCTCTCTGCCCCCTGGGTCTGACAATGCTACTTTGAACTGGGGACTTTCCACTGAGCCAGCCAGCCCCACCCCGGACTTTGATTCCCTTCCTATCGGCAAGAGCTGGTGCCTCGCCCTTTCCCACTGCCCATCCAGCACTGGGGCCTCCAAGCATTTGGGGTTCATACTGTCCTCTACCTTCATCTTTGTTTGATGTAATGCCTCACGTTGACCTTTTTAATTCTAAATTCCAGCTTTCAGTCCTTAATCCTATCTACCTCTCACATATTTCATTTTTCACCCCTTGGCCTTCTGTTGTTTCAATTCGGGTCTCCACCTTTACGTTCTCAGTGATTATTATCACTCCCTTTCATCTTTTCAATCTCATGGTGTTTACTTTTTAACATTTTATTGGACTCTTGATTACTCTGACTTTATTTATTTTTCTCTCTCATCCACTTTTCTAGTTTTAATATTAAGCAAAGACTGGCTCTTTATTGCTCAAGTTGCTTTCTTCCTCTTCTCCCATCAGTCTTCCGCCCCCTCCATAACCACCTTCACTCCCACCCATCCCACAGCAAGCACTGTGGACACAAGGGTGTAGCAACCAAGCAAGGCCCCTCCAGCAGCTGCTCTTTCAGTTTCCCCCAGGGTCTTAACAAATAAAACAAAGAAAAAACAAACCTCACCCCAGGAGACTTGGGAGATCTACAGATTAACACTCCCTAGGGCCACAATTCTCTTAGCAGAGAGCACATAATTTACTTCAGGGTTTCTCAATTTCAGCATTACTAACACTGGGGGCTAGATCATTCTTTGATGTGAGGGCTGTCCTGTGCACTATGGGCTTCTCCACATTCCTGGCCTTTACCTACTGGATGCCAATAGCACCCCTCCCAGTCATGACTCAAAACGGTCTCCAGACACTGCGAGAGACACCTGGGGGGCATCCCACCTCACAGCCCCCACCACCACATTGAGAAGCACTGATTTGCTGGAACAAATATTATTTTCTGACATCTCTCACCAACCAGACTTCAAGAAAATCCGTATGTTAAAAATCCAGGGCCTCGGGGGCACCTGGGTGGCTCAGTCAGTTAAGCGTCTGACTTCGGCTCAGGTCATGATCTCACCATTTGTGGGTTCAAGCCTCCGTCGGGCTCTGTGCTCTCAGCTCAGAGCCTGGAGCCTGCTTCGGATTTCTGTGTCTCCCTCTCTCTGCCCCTCCCCCACTCACACTCTCTCAAAAATAAATAAACATTAAAAAAACATTTTTTTTAAGCCAAGGCCTCAGATATAATACACAGTGATAGATATCAGAATAGTCTTGCCTGGGAGGTGAAGCATGGGGAGGGGATGGACTTACTGAGAAGGGGTACAAAGGAACATTCCGGGATGACAGAAATGATCCATACCTTGACTGGGGTTTGGGTCACAAAAGGTATATATACATTTGTTAAAACTCAAATTACTGTAAGATCCGTACAACTTAACATCTGTGCATCTCACTATATGTAAACTATATCTCAAAAAACCCACGTGCACCCAAACCGCACCACGTTTGTGCCAAAATGAGTGGGAACTGCGGGCCAAGGGCGATTCCTAAGGATATCTGACCATGGTAAGGAACCAGGTGCTAGTGACCTTTGTGACACAAACCCACCTAAGGAGCCTCGATAACAGGTGCACAGGCAGACGAGCCTGATGCTCCTGTTAGTGAGAGACTTACCCCATCTTGCCTTGTCCAGACCAGATGTTATCACATATGGGGATTCTGGAGGGGGGGCTGCCAGGTGGCTGTCATAACTTGTTAGAGCTCATATTGAGTATTCAGGCCAACCCATTTGATGTAAGAATTTGAGAAGGGAAAGGCTGTTTAAGTGGGCAGAGATCACTCCAGGAAAGTATAAGAGCGAAAGAGGAGTCAAAGAAGAATCTTCTGTTCCCCAAGGGAGAAAAAGAACACTAATCTGGAAGTTAGGTGTCTTGAAGAAAGGTGTAATCAACTTCCAAGGTCTGGGTCATAATCACTAAAGCTCTGACTTTATCACCTTTTCTCCCACAGACACTACTGTTGGGTTGCCTCGTGTGAGACAGGAACACAACGTATTCTCTCTCCATGACAGGTCTGGACCCATTATGGTACAACCAGACTGAAAATACCTCCTGAGAAGTGAGATCCTCCGTGGATCTTTTCTGACGAGGAGCTGGAACCTCTAGGCTGTACCTACACCTGGCCTAAGCACCACTGTCCCAAGTGAGAGTCCTCGAGAATTTTGTTTGCAAGGTTCACTCTCTACCCAGGGCAGACAGCTTAGCTCAGAAAATGGGTACATATGCCCCTTCCAAGAGATCAGACATGCTCTAATTCAGATTAGATGACTTTGGCTTGATAAACTGAAGTCAAGCCCACTCTGTTAGAGCTGCTTCTTCAATGAGTACTAAGCTAGAGCTACAGACTAACTAGATGCAATAGCTTCACTGCTTTAGATCCAACCTATCCTGTTAGATGGGGGTCTCAAAGTAAGGACTGCAATGTGTTGGCTTGTCTGAGGTTCTGAATACAGCTGTAAGAGACCCTCAGTCTTAGAGAAAACTAAAATTTGACTCAGATAAGGGTGAGCTAGTGACCCCTAGCTTTGCAAACCTCAGGGGGGTTTGGAGTTCCCTGGCTCGTGCGGCTAAACCTTCTTTCTGATTCTATTCCCCAGCAAGATATCTTTTTAAATTTTATTTATTTATTTATTTATTTATTTATTTATTTATTTATTTAAAAAGTTTATTTATTTATTTTGAGAGAGGGAGAGCACATGAGGTAGGGGAAGGGAGAGGGGGTAGGGAGAGAATCCCAAGCAGGCTCCGCACTGTCAGCACAAAGCCCCGATGGAGGACTCAAACCCACAAACTGCCGACTGTCAAGAGTCGGACACTGAGCCACCCAGGTGCCCCTCCCCAGCAAGAGACCTTAAACTCTCCCTCATTAAGGTATATTCTCCAACTTAGACATTTGCGTTGTCTTTCAACATTTGGTTTTCCATAGCCCAGAGAGGGTTACTCATCAATGTAAACTGACCACTAGGATTGGCAGTTGGTTGGATGGGGCCCTAACAAAGAAGTGTTGTAAATGGGGTAGGGCCACCATTGCCTTACAGCCTTTCTGCTTCTTACTCTTTCCACTGAAGGTCATCAAAAACAGAGGAGAGCAAAACAAATCTGGTTGCGGAAGCAGGGGTACATGAGCTCTAACGATTAGAGGAGCTCAACGACGATCTTATTTCAAAAACAAGTATTTATTGCATACCTACTCCATGTAGGCACAGTGCTAAATATGCCACAACACTTAAGCAGTCACGGTCCTTGCCTTACAGAGTTTCCGGGAAGGTAATGAGTTTACTCAAAAAGACTAGGGTCACAATTTTAAAAATAAATTACAAAACAAAAACAAAACCCCTCAGGCCTAAGATTGAGTTTATCCTTCAGCTACAGCAGCAAAGGAGATTCTTGGACACAGTCAACCAAAATATGAAACTGGTGAGGTCATAAACACTCAGCTCATAATGGGTGCCCAGAAAGCTAAACTGTCCTTGTTTTGCAAATAAAAGTGGACTACCCTGGACTCTGTAGCTCCAGAACCACTTTCTGATTGCGTCCCAGTAAAACTGCCTTAAATTATTTTTTAACATTTTTAAATTTATTATTTTTGAGAAACAGAGAGAGACAGAGTGTGAGCGGGGAAGGACAGAGAGAGAGGGAGACACAGAACCTGAAGTAGGCTCCAGGCTCTGAGCTGTCAGCACAGAGCCTGACGCGGGACTTGAACCCACAAACTGTGAGATCATGACCTGAGCCGAAGTCAGACACTTAACCGACCGAGCCACCCAGACGCCCCTAAAACTGCTTTAAAGACAAATAAAAACCTCAAGCTAAATAAGCCACTTTGAGAATTACTCAAGCGTGCTCATGAATGGTAGGGCTCACACCCTGACAACTTACTTTCTTTTTAAACTTTATGGAGAATCCAGTATATAGTCTCTCCCATTTTTGAGAAGGGTGATCTTCCCTTCTTCCCAAATTACAGATCTATTATTTTATTAGGCTCTTCATTTAAAATATATACCAGTTTCCTTTTTTGATAAAATGTAAGCCTCACTTTGCAGGCCTGTGTACACAAGAGACTTCAGAATCACTTGGGGAGTCTTTTTTTAGGAGTATAGATTCCAACACATTCCCTCCCTGCCCTGCCCCCCACCCAGTGTCTGATTCAGTAAACCTCTGGGGGGCTGAAGAATCTATTCCCACAATCAGCCAAGTTTAGGAAATCAGTATTTCACAAGCAGATGTTTGGGGAACAGTTATTAAACTTAAGTTTGTATAAACACTCAAATATACTTACCTTTAAAAACATTTGAAAGAATTAAATGAAAACTGTCCTAAACATAAAAAGAAACAGTGACTGGCCACCTACTGGAGAAGTTATGGAATTTCTTTACATTGAAGAAAATGTTTCCCATCTTAAACACCACACAACCAATACCCTCCACCCCTAATTCTCATTCTACCACCCATCCTTCTCTTTCTTCATTGACAAATTTACTTTAAAAACAGTCTATGGTTAGGAGGCAAAATAGTGGATACCACTGGGGTGCCTGGCTGGCCCAGTCAGAAGGGCATGCGACTCGATCTCAGGGTCATGAGTTCGAGCCCCATGTTGGATATAGAGATTACTTAAATAAATATTTTCAAAAAAAGAACAGTGGATACCCATAGCAAGATGGGGAGTGACCAGAAGGGCCATGAGGGCTTCTAGAGTACTAGGTATGCTAGTATGGTCAATTTGTAGAAATTCACTTGTGATCTGTGCACTTTTCTGTATGTAAGATTTCAATACAAAGTTAGAAAAATAGACTCTTACTTGCTTCCTCTACTCCATTCCCTCCTCCCTTTACTATGCAAGGTACCTGAAATTGTCCTTCCCAAGCCCACCAGTGGCCTCCCAGTTACGAAACTCCAATGGACATCTGGCATCCTGGATGCACCCCGAAACTGGTGACCCCTCCATCATCTTCATACTGTCTTCCTTCAGTTGCCAGGATTCTAATGTAGCTCCATTGTACATGCTTTGTAGGGCACTCCTTCCCTCTTCTTTTGGACCTTCTCTTCCTCTGCCCATTTCAAGGTTGGTCAGTCAGAGTAAAACCTTAACCCTCTCTCCTTCTCGCTCTAGAGCAATTTCATTTAAATCTAAGTATTTAACTTCCACCCTACAGCTACTGATGCCCAAATCTGTATTCCCAATCCCAGCCCCTCACTAAGCCTCAGGCATGTGTGGGACTCCCCAAGAACATCTTCAGCAAGTGTTTCATTGCTACCTCATAATGAACGTCCTTTCTCCAAAACCCTGTTTTTCTCCGAGTTTCCCCACCTCATTTAATGGTCCTACAAGCCACACGAAGGATAACATCAAAGCAACTCTTTAATGAAACAATGAAAACAGACTTCAAAGACGGTAAGATGTGGTTGCTGCCTCCACAATCTAAAACAGTGGACAAATAATTATACCACTTGTGATGAGCATACTAACCGACAAAGGACAGGAGGAACACAGAGAAAAGAATAATGTACCACAACTGGAAATTCTGGAAAACCACTGCAGAGAGAAGGCAACCTAAATAATCAGAAAGTTTACACATTTCTTTCCTTCAGCAGCCACCCAACAGACTTAAGACTTACTGTGATTAGGACCAGCCTCTGTAAAAAGTAGTAACAAAAGAAATCAAAAGTTTGGAACGTGCAGATGATTTGACACACTACTATCTTTCCAGCTATACACATGAGTAGATATGATCTCTAAACAGAGCAAATACAGAACCATAAACCATGGCTGCTGCTTTAATAATATAAAAAATGTTCTATATCAAGAAGTTCCCTTTTAATATCAAAGTCAGATGTGGTTTTGATAACATACTCAAAATAATTTGGCATCAAAAACTGCATAAATAGGGGTGACTGGAGTTCAGTCAGGTAAGCATCTGACTCTGGGTTTCGGCTCAGGTCATGATCTCACGGTTTGGGAGCTGGAGCCCCATGTCGGGCTCTGCGCTGGTGGCACAGAGCCTGCTTGGGATTCTCTCTCCTTCCCTCTCTGCCCCTCCCCTGCTCATGCTCTTTCTCTCTCTCAAAAATAAGTAAACTCTTAAAAACTGCATAAATAAACCCAGTGTTTTAATTATTACATTTTAGCTATTATATAACTCAGGGGTCATGCAACCTGTACACCAACATGTGCAGCTGCTTTCAAAGTTATTACACAAGACCATTTTTATACCAGTCACTGTGGAAAATAAGTGCACGTGGGGACATTTTTACAGTAAATGTCATTTAAAATTAGATATTCTCCTATTTATAGGAAATGAGGCATAATTATGTATTTTTCCTCCAAAAGTTACACCAGCTCTTTGATCTTCGATCAACCTTTCTGCAAGAATTTCCATCTGAAAATATTTTTCATTAAAAACAAAATGCTTTTAATCTGATTCTTTTCAGTTGTTTCAGAGATAAAAATCTGAAGTGGATTTTTTAAAAAAGGCCTATGAAAACTAACAATACTTTTGAGGAAATTCTTGTTTCAAAAAAAAAAAAAAAAGAACATAAAATGAAAAATAAACTATGTGAAAGAATTTAGGGTAAAACAAAATGATGAAAACAATCAACAATTTTGCCCAAATCAGGCTACATTGCTGCCCTTAGTAATGTGTTGTAAACTGAATTACAAATAAAGAGAAATTAAATGAGTCTTTATTCGTGAAATAAAAAAAAAAATGTCTTCTTGCCGTAATGAGCATTCTATAGTACCTGCTTTTATATAGCAATCCTTTCTCATCTGAAAGGCCACACACAAACTGATAATAGAGGCTTTCTTTCTCTGAGAAGGGGCTAGAAGAATACAGACAATGGGATCCTGAAATTTATCTTTACTGTTTTGACTTGAAAAAGAACAGTTGGGGCGCCTGGATGGCTCAGTCCAGTTGAGTGTCTGACTCTCGATTTCAGCTCAGGTCATGATCTCACGGGTTTGTGGTATCGATCCCTGTTTGCGCTCTGCACTGACAGCATGGAGCCTGCTTGGGATTCTCACTATTCCTCTCTTTCTGCCCTCCTCTGCTCATGCTCTCTCTCTCTCTCTCTCTCTCTCTCTCTCTCTCTCAAAAATAAATAAATAAACTTTAGAAAACTGCATAAATAAACCTGATGTTTTAATTATTACATTTTTAGCTATTATAAATTAGCGGTCATATAACCTATCCATTAAAATGTGCAACTGCTTCCAAAGTTAATACACAAGACCATTTTTATACCTGTCACCATGGAAAATAAATGCATGTGGGGACATTTCCCATGCTGTCTCTCAAAATAAATAAACATCTTATTTAAAAAAAAATTTTAAGTTTATTTTGAGAAACAGAGTGCACACACACAGGGTAGGCACAGAGAGAGAGAGAGAGAGAGACAGAGAGAGACAGAGAGAGACAGAGACAGAGAGAGACTTCCAAGCAGGCTCCTCACTGACACAGTGCAGAGCCAGATGTGGTGCTCGAACTCACGAACAGTGAGATCATGAACTGAGCCAAAATCAAGCGTCAGATGCTTAAACAACTGAGGCACCCAGGCACTCCTAAATAAACATCTAAAAAAATAAATAAAAGGAACAGTTACTCAGTATTAACTTATACACTATTTTTAAAAAATAGGTATTTTCTCACCCCCTATCCCTTAGGATGGCCACTATCAAAAAACAAGAAAGCAGCAAATGTTGGCAAGGACATAGAGTCAATGGATCCCTTGTGCCCTCTGGGCGTGACTGTAAAATGGTACAACCACTCAGGAAAACAGTGTGGAGGTTCCTCACGAAAATTAAAAATAGAGTTACCATATGATCCAGCATTCCATGCCTGGATATTTAACCCAAAAAAGTGAAAGCAGGGTCTCGAGGGTATACTTGCACACTCGGCGTTCACAGCAGCATTATTCACAATAGCCAAAAAGTAGAAGCAACCCAACTGTCAAGGACATTATGCTAGATAAAATAAACCTGTCACCAAAGACAAATATTGTATGATTTCATTTATACGAGGTATCTAGAGTAGTCAAATTCACAGAAACAAAAAGTAAAATGGTGGTTACCAGGGGCTCGGGGAAGAGGAAATGGGGAATGGTTTAATGGATATAGACTTCCAGTTTCCCAAGATAAAAAAGTTCCGGAGATTATTATGTATCCATGTGAATATATTTAGCACTGCTGAACTGTACAGTTAAAAATGGTTAGGAAGGTAGGGTTTTTGTTATGTGTGGGGTTTCTTTTTTACCACAATACCAAAAAAATGAAAATAAAAAAACTGGTTAAGATGATAAAAAATAAATAAATAAATAAATAAATCAGGAGCGCCTGGGTGGCTCAGTTTGGTTAAGGGTCCAACTTTGGCTCAGGTCATGACGTCACAGTTTGTAAGTTCGAGCCCTGCGTCAGGCTCTGTGCTGACAGTTCAGAGCCTGGAGCCTGCTTCAGATTCTGTGCCTCCCTCTCTCACTACCCCTCCCCCACTCTCACTCTCTCTCTCTCTCTCTTTCAAAAACAAATACAGATTAAAATTTTTTTTTTTAATTACAGAAGATCAACGCAGCCAGAAAGAAAAATAAACAGTATGCCTCCTCAAAAATGTTTTCTCTTCAAAGTAGTAACTCTGACAGGTCAAATAGTGAGTGAGAATTTAGTGCAACTATTTATATAAGAAATTAATAAAGGGAATTTACTTTTGATATATGATCATACGGCTTACACTTCTAAATGCTTTCAGATCAAATTGTGAGCCTGAAGGAAAAGCAGCCTCTGTATATTTGAAATAAAAGCGAGAGAAGGAGATTAGAAAATGGCACTGTTTAAAGGGGAAGAGGGATTTGTCAGTGTTTTGAAAATGTGAAACTGAGGGAATGTGTAAGTATGCCCAGAAACAGATCTGAAAAGATGCGAACAGTGGTTAGCTGTACAAGTGGTGGGATTAAGGGTGATTCTTCAGTATTTTCTGTATTTCCTATCGTTTTCACAACATACATTGGTTTATTTGGTATTATGCAAAGAACAAAAGTGGCTGTTCCTGAGTATATTCTAAAGAATTTGCCACAAAGGATGAAGGTAACTCCAAATGAAGAGGGACAAAAATATTTTGATCCGTGAAGACATTTTTTTTAATAAATCTATCGATCAGTGATGCCACGTTTTGGAAGAAATATATTGACAGGAGAAATGAATCTGTCCTTCCAAAACGGCCACGTGGATGGGCATTTATTTGCATGTATAAATTTGGGAGCGTTTACACTTTCCCAACAACAGAAACCGCAATCATTTCAGTCTGTTTCATAGTAAACGGGTTAGGAAGCTAGTATTTTAAGAGTTCAGACTTGAACCTACAAAGAGAAAAAAGGTTTTCCAACCATGACAAACACAGAACTATTTTATGAGAAACTCATTTCTGTAATTCTGTAGTAGAGTAACTGGTATCTCCCAGTTCTTCCTCATCCACTATAAACAAACTGTGATCCAAGGAGATAAGGCTGTCTTCTTCAAGATTAACATTATCTTTGCCTAACATAAAACCAACATCTATTTTATCTTTGGAGGGTAGAGTTCACCACAAAATTAGGTCAGCAAAGCAACTATGTTTCATTGGCAACTGTTTCATATTCTACTCTTTAAAAATAGTTACCGGTTTTTGTTAAATTCATGCAAAAATAATAAACTTGTCTGATAAATAGGAAGGAAACCTCAAGGCCAATGAGTGAGATCACTGTTCCTTCAGGCAGGTTTTGAGTCTTAGAACACACATGACATGTAATCTACCACGTTTCAAATTTATCTTGAACTTCCTCATTCAGACAGAAATTTACCACTGCTTACCTAAACCCCCATAGATATTTTCTCTCTCTCTCTCTCTCTCTCTCTCTCTCTCTCGGAAGGCACCCCAAGATGAATCTTTTCAATCCCAAGTTAAAGGGATACAGGTAAGAAAAAAATCAGAGGGAACAATTTATTTCAAGAATTGTCTTTCAAACGCTTCTGTTTTAAAGTAACTAAAAAAAAAATCTACACTTTCTAAGAGGAAGGGCTATTCTGTCAAAGCAAAGTCTATCTAAACCCAGGTTTCATTTCCTCAGAAACCACTGTGCGCACGAGGGACACCGGAACCCACTGACGACAACTGCCTTCAAGCTCATCTCATTTATTCACGGCATTTTCGTCCTTAAGGGAAAAACTGCAAAACTGTTTTATGGGGGAAAAAAAAAGCTGCTGTGTTAGGCTCTATTCAGCTGATGATAATCCGGATTCATAATGAAAATCTCTGCAAAAACACGGAACAAAAACAAGAAAAGTCAATATTTGGACTATACACAGCAACTTCTAACAGTGCTCCCCAACGAGGCAAGTCCACAAACAGGCTCAGGGTCAATATTTGCCAAGTGAGGTAAGTCATCAACAGAGGATTCAGGAAGCTTGTTGGAGTCCTCGTATCATTTGGTGCTTACTTACTTGCCAGTTTAACCCGTGTCATAATACGACACGTGAATCAGCACCTCTAAGGGGAGAGAAGATTCATTTCAGCAAGCACAAAGAAAAACATTCTGTTATTTCACAAGGACTGACATCTGTGGGATGGGGGAGAAAAGAAAAAGAAACCTTTACTATTTTCATTTATCCTATTTAAAAAGACCGCTAAACGAATGAACAGACATATCTGAAAAAAGAAACCGATGGATATCCCTTCCCAACCGGAGCTATTAATACACACTTGTGAATCTATCTCTGGCTCCTCATTGTCACCCAGCCAAACAAAGACATCCTTAAGTCGGAGCCAGTGTGGGCTTTGAATAAAACACACGGAGTTGCTTCAAAGAGTCAGAAAGAAGTAGGAAGACAAAGGGTGACTATTTAAAGTGCCTGTAAAACAATATTCAAAATACAACTGTATTATAATGCTATTATCATAAAAACTCAGCTTAATATTCAAAGTTAGAGTCTCTTAGCATGTCAAAAACTCTCCAACCCTCGCTCTAAATTCTTGCTTCTACAACTATTTTAGTATACAACGAACACAAGTTTTAAAACCCGCTACGTTAAGAAGTTGGCACTGTTTTCTAATAGAACTGGCATGGAGCCACGCACAAATTAGGAAAAACTCAAAGTAAAAAAACAAGTAACTTCCAAATTCTAAGTCTGACTGAACTTCAGACTGAAATGTCTTTCCCCCGAAAATATCTACATAAACCTTCATGTTGCATGCACGAACCATAAAATTCCACTTAAGCATTATTGGGGAAAATCAACTCTTTAATTCTTTCATTTCAAAAATCTTTTGGCACTTTCCTGTCATATTATAAATAAGTCAAGTGCCAAGTTTTGGAAACAGATACGTTTCTTTGCTATAGAGATGTCTTATGCATCTAATTACTTGCAGTAATTTTAAACGTACCATATAAACAAATGTCAAAGTTCATTTCTTAGCTTCTAAAAAGTTCCAGTGTAGCCTAGAAAAGACATAGGTCTTGAGCAGGTATACATAGAGATCCTCTAATCATAAATGTCTACAAATCTGCATAGGCCTCACAGGGTAATAAATTCATTTATCATAAATGTCTAGTCCATTATCTACTGTTCTCTGTCTCTGCTCCCCATTCTTTTAAGGTACAATTCATCTACTTCTTCCTTCTCCTCTTCCAGTGTTAGCTGCATACAGGGGGCCATTAGCATTTTAGAAGGAAGAGTGTTACAGTGTCCTGAGCAGAATTCAGTTCTAAATGAGAAGTGAATTTATCCAAGTTTCATCTACTTGTGACAGTCCTAAATTCAGGATGCTAATCTGAAACTCTAGATCACTTCAGTAGACAGATGTGATACAGGAGGGGCTGAAAACAGCTTACGTTCATACAGCGCTTCATTTACCATTCTTGTCACACGTGATCTTATTTGAAGCCCCCAACAATCATGTGCAAAATGGAGGGGCATATTACTGTCCCTACAGTACCATGAAAAGGGGACTCAGAAACTAAGAAACCTCATTCAAATTGATTAGCCAGAAACCAGAAACAACGATAAATTAGAACCTGAGCCCGTGCTTTCTGACTGCATCAAGGGCTGGGTAGTTTTTCTTCTTTGTGATCTACCATGTGACATCTTTGAAGGGTAACAAACGGGAAAGAATCCAATTAATCTTGCACATAAATATGTATTTACATGAGTAAATATGTATGCATTATATATATACATATGTACACAGTAAATATATATGTGTGTATGTATAAATATATGTATTCACTATAATTTCTCAAGAAGACCTTTGGAGATGCTTAAATTGTAGGAGGGAATCTTTATTATCTTTCAAAATATGTGCCATTTAAAATAATATTCAAGTAAAATAAAGTTGCAGCATTTCTTTTATAATCTACAGGTGATTTTCCTTTTCCATTTAGTAGTAGTATTCTCCCCTCAGTTTTTTTTTTTTTAATTTATTTATTTTTGAGAGAGTGGGGAGAGGGGCAGTGAGAGAAAGAGGGAAAGAATCCCAAGCAGACTCCGCACTGTGAGTGCAAAGCCCACTGTGTGGGCTGGGGACTCGATCTCACAAAACATGAGATCCTGACCTGAGTGGAAATCAAGTCAGACGCTTAACCGAATGAACCACCCAGGTGCCCACTCCCCTCATTTTGTACTACTGATATACTATTCATGATAAGAAAACTAATTTCAGAAAATAAGATGGGCAATAGAGGCATTACATCAAGACCAAACAGTCACAAAGAGTATGTGAGGTAATAATGCCCTACAACTAAGGACACAGTCACCTCAGGCTGTTCTAAGCAGGGAGCTCTGAGGGCAGGTCACATTTTTGCCCTTCGGGAAGAAACTGCCACAGTTTTCAGGAGGCCAAATTCTCTCCCTCAAGGCGTCTGATGATTCCATCTCCAACCCTCGTCTCTCAACCAATGTCCATACCCTTGGATTCCATGTCAACTGGTCACTGCATAATAATGTCCAGACACTTCAACGAGTCCAATCTCTTCAAAATCAAATGATCACCTCCCTCCCCCAAATCCACATCAGCCTTCTTCTACGTTCCCATCTCCCTGAGTAGTTCTAACAGCCACTCAATTTTCCAAGCTAAAAGCCTGGGCAGCACCCTTAGATTCTCCTTTTCCCTCCTGTGCCACATCTAATCAACAACCAAAATTTGAAATTAAAAAATACTTTTGGAAAGCCCCAAGACTGTGCACCACCATAACACTACTGCAGCAGCCTCCTACAAGAAGCCAACTAAAAGTAACAGCTCACATTTATCAAGCCCTTACTTTATGCCAAGCACTGTGCCTGGGTCTGAGTTAACTTAATCCGCACAAAAATGTGAGGCTGGTACTAGTCTTAGCCTTGTTTTTTACAGACGAGGAGACAGCTACAGAGAACTTGAGTATCTTTCTTGCCCATAGTTAACACGGGGAAACCTGTCTTAACACGATGCGGAACTTTTACTTCTGTGTCCTTGGTTTTCTGCTCTGCTGGGAAGGCCCTTCAAGTTGTGTCCCTCTGCCCAGCTCCAGAGGTCAGAACAAGCATGTACTCCTCTACAAAGTCTCCTGATGCCCCCTGCTGGTGCTCATTCCTCTAAGTTAGTAGCTGTCAAAGTTGGCTACTAACCCTACAAAGTAGGTGCCCACATCCCAGTCCTAGAGATCCTGATGGCATTGGTCTGGCTGCAGCCCAGGCAGCAGGACTTGCCCTCTAGATGATTCTAATGTGGAGCCAAAGTTGTGATCTACTGCTCTCTATCTCTCCCAACCCTTTTACATCAGAGCACTTACTACAAGACATCAGAATGGGCAGTTTCTGAGCCACTAACCTTAAGTTTCACTCACCTGGTGGGGTTGGGGTGGGGATGGAGCTTTTTCAACCAGAGGTTCCAGGACCTCACTTAAAAAGTAAATCAGACCCTTGGCGCGCCTGGGTGGCTCAGTCAGTTAAGTGTCCGACTTCGGCTCAGGTCATGATCTCCCAGTTCTTGTGTTCAAGCGCTGCATCAGGGTCTGTGCTGACAGCTCAGAGCCTGGAGCCTGCTTCTGATTCTGTGTCTCCCCTTTTCTCTGCCCCTCTCCCGCTCGCACGCTCTCTCTCAAAAATAAATAAACATTAAAAAAAAATTTTAAAAAAAGGTAAATCAGACCCATGGACGCAGGGCCCTGGAAAATGTCTCTCAAATAATTCTTGTGTGCAGCCAAATCTGCAAATTGTCTCCTAGGTAAGAACTGGGAGTTTTCATTTGTACCCACCAGGGTGTAGCACGGTGCTCACCATAGCTGGACTATGATAAACATTTGGGTAATGAATGAAATCTAGTAACACGAATCTGGGGATGGGGTGTATATATTCAATTCCAGCAGCAGCACCCAGAAAAAGTACTTCCTCGAATAGAATGAAAATACGCACTGGGCAGCTTTTCAAACGTGTTTTTTTAATCCACCAGTGCCCCCTACTGACCTGAAGATGGATAACTAAATCAAAACAATGGTTACAGTTCAAATATTTTAATTGTATGTGTGCACAACTAGTCTCTCACAAACACGCACACACACACACACACACACACACACACACACAGTACTTTTTCCACCAACACCTATACTATCAATCCCTATTCCCTTCAGTCCTGGCTGACCCAAGCTGATAACTCTCAAACCCAGATCAATCCTACCAGTTGCTAGTCTCCACTTCCCAGGAAGCAATCATGATAGAGCTCACGAAAGCAGCTCTCAGCAGAGCAATCAAAGCCTCTTACTGATCTTTTTTGTTCCTTGGTCACTGCCTCTTCCAAATCCCACCACATTCATAAAACCACTCACCTTTGGAAAACACAAGAAACCATTCATCTACCAACCTGCCTCACTTTATGCTATTCAAAGTATGATGGGGGAGCAGCAGCATCTATACCATCCAGAAGTGTGTTAAAAAAGGGAGACTCTGAGGCCCCACCCCAGATCTACCGAATCAGAGTTGCACATACATTAAATTTTGAGAGGCACTGGTTCTCACCTTCCTCAACTACTAAACCTGACATCGCCATTTTATGACAACTATTTTTCTAAGTGACTGCTTTGCTATCTTGAAATAAAATTCATCACCCACTACACGCATAAGTCGAAAAAAAGAGAGGCCAGTATCCTGATTTGATGGTAACATAATGGAGAACAAAAGGAAAAGATTTATAATAGGAATTATATTTCAGTATATAAATGCTCAACACAACTAAATTAAACATGTGCAGCACAATCCGAGTTCCCAAAATGTATCCCAATTGGGTGGTCCTGTCCAGCTGAGAACCACTGGTCCACCATCACTCCCACCCTTTTCCTTCTACCTCACAGGAGGAAGGCAACATCTTTCCTCCTTTTTGAAGCTGAGGGATTCTCTCTTAGAAAAGCCTCCTCCCTGGGGCGCCTGGGTGGCTCAGTTAAGCGGTTAAGCGTCCAACTTCGGCTCAGGTCATGATCTTGCAGTTCGTGAATTCAAGCCCCCGTGTCAGGCTCTGTGCTGACAGCTCAGAGTCTGGAGCCCACTTCAGATTCTGTGTCTCCCTCTCTCTCTGTCCTTCCCCCGCTCATGTTCTCTCTCTCTCTCTCTCTCTCTTTCAAAAATAAATAAACATTAAAAAAATTTTTTTAGTTTATATATATAGAAAAAAAAGAAAAGGCTCCTCCCTACATTCCTCCCTAAGGCCATAAACACTGTCAAATCTTGAATAGTGGAACAACCACAAAAACAACTCTATAATCTTGACCTAACAGGCCTCTCCAGTTACCTACCATATTCCTCTCTCCTTCCCTTAAAGGAGAAAATCAAACTTATCAACCCCACCAACAATGTGTCCATTTACTCATGTCTCAGTAACCAGCCCACGTTAATATAGCTTTCACTTCTATCAGTAAACCCACATGTATAAAGGTCATGGAAGCTTTCCAAATTGCCCAAATTAATGAGCACTTCTCCAAATTCATCGAACTTATCTCTCTGTAATGGACATTGTTGACTGCACATCTGAATTCCATTCCCCGCTGTGTTCATAAATTCATTTTTCTCCCCGGTGATTGAGATAAATTGACCCCATCCCCAGTTGATTTTGTTAGTCTCGGCCAATCAGAGCATGGCATTGCCCTGGCAATGGTTATCAGCTGAGGGGCAGACATGTGACTGAAGTTGGTCCAATCAGACTGAAGGAAGAGGGTGACCCAAGCATGGGAGTTCTGTCCTCTCCCTTGCTCTAGTGAATGAGAAAACGTGTTACTACTGCCTGTTACGCTGCAACCATAAGGGAAATCAATCTTACTATGAAAAGCCAAGAAAAGGACCAGGTCCTTGATGACATTGTTGACCCACTGGAGTCCACCCATCCTCTAGACTTTGTGAGAGAATTCTCCTTACTATTTAACCAAGTGGGTTCTCCCAGCTGAAAGCATCCTAACATAGCCTGTCCATGAAACTTTTTTCCCTTGATTTTCTAAACGTCACCCTTTTGTACACCTACTTACCAGATTTCTAGCCTCCCCTCTTCCTCTGCCTATTCCTTACACTTAGGTGTCTGCCAAGGTTTGTTGTGATCTTTTCTACTCAAACTATGTGTTTGACTAATTTAACCTGAGATATACTAGTACTTCCTACTTGGCTTTCAAACCTAAATGTAAATGTCTCTTCTGTGAAGCTTCCCCTGAAGTCCCCAGGGGTTCTATGCCCTTTTGTTGTGCCATACATCTCCTTGGCAGTCTGGTGAGCCCTATGGACCACTACTCAAAATAATGCTTCTAACTGTATAAAATGCCAACTATACTTCAATAGTTAGAAAAACATTTTTAAAACTCAAAATCAGATATAGGAATATAGGCTTATTAGCTCATTAAATAAAAAGACTTAACAGTGAGTCTTATAACTACTGTAATATTGAAGTCGTGATGATCACAAATGATTGATACCTTGAGATCTGCAATAACTGTGCTACGAAAATGTCTATGATATGTATTGGTCCTGTGACTTCCACTGATGATGAGTATTGCTAATACTAGTGTGCTTTATTGCTGTACTAGCTTATTAAGTTAATCGCTCCCAATGAACCACATCTCCTCATAGCCAGACTCTTGAGTAATGTTCCCATATTGACTCTGGGCTTGGCCACGTGACTTGTTTTGACATCAGCACATGTGATGCAAGCAGGTAAGTGTTTGCACAATCAGACTTGCCCTCTTAGGACCTAGTGACCATGTGAGGAAGCCCAAGGTAGGCACAATGGAGGCACCAAGCCCTCACACATGACAATAAGGCCACCTTACAGTCTAGCCACCAGCCGAATTCAGCCAATGGGGGATGCCAGCAGAACCGCCCAGGCAGACCCACTGACCGTGAGACATAACAAATCATTATACTTTTAAGGCACTGGTTTGCATTGGCTTGTTACCTAACAAAAGCTAACTGATACAGTTACATACACTTGTAACTGAAGGAAATGCTACATTTCAGTTGGCAATTGGTGAAAATGAAGTTTTTTCACATCAGCGTTTAGGGACTTCCCTGAATTCTATCTACAGACCCTCGGAGGGGCTGAAGACCACAGGTTAAGAACACTTGGTACAGAGGGGAACCCCCGAGGCAGAGGAGATCCTGCTCTCCTTTCTACTACCACAGTAGATTGGTGATACCCATATAAACGGATCACAGCACATCTTTTGTTGTTGCAACACTAAAACTGAGCTGAACTCCTTGCACACAATAGGTGTTCAACACAAATTTATCAAATGAATGTAAACTGCTTATGGGATCTGTCCCGTAACTAAACTGTGAGCTGCCTGAAAACAAACTAAAAGCAAACACTTAGATGGCACTTCTATATGCCAAAGGCTCTTCCAAGTGCTTTAAACATACTTATTTACTCCTTATAACAACCCTATGAAGTATATGCTATTCCCCCAACTTTACAGACAGGAAAACAGGCACAGAAAGGTTAAGGGATGTGCCCAAGGTCACCCAGCTGGAAAGTGGCAATGCCAAGACTGGAAGGCTGAATCCATGTTCTGATTTTATAGCGTGTCCTAATGTGCCCTAAGCACATTGCAGAAGCACAATAAAACTTCTAAATGAGTAATACAATTTTGAGATTTCATTAGCACTATTTTACAGGTGCTGTGCTTCTTGAAGACTCAATGTTGTACACTAACTTCTGGGAGCTTATGATTTGTTTTTCACGATAGAAAACATCATTTATTTTTTTTTTAAATAGAATGATGGCTTCAAGTTTAAAATGCAGATTTTTGAAACAAAGTCTTCACTCTGAAAGGCGATCTCTTTCAAAGGAAATGAACTTGTAAAATGTAAAACAATGGGGTCGACTTGTCTGTACCAAATAATGTTCACTTGAGAGGGGAACAAAGTTGCAGCATACCACCCTTCCAGCCATTCCCACATTGCCATACTAGCTTCCCCAAATCCTGCAGCAGCTTCTCCGAAGGTGACCCTCCCCCATTCACACGTCAGGTTCTGAAACCTGATCCTGCCAGGCAACCAAAGCCGAACTCTGCAGTGCCCTGAGCTGGCCTCTCCTTACACACGAACCCGAGGGCACCATCGGGGGTGTGTGTGATTATTTTGGGGGGGACTTTAACTTTTCAAAGTGTTTTATTCCCGAGAGCAAGACCCACAGGGCCCACCCACCCATCCCGGGATCTCACGCCTCCGCCCAGCAACCTTTCGCTCCTAGGTGACCGGTGAAAGAACCGCTGGGTCGGGACGCAGCTGGCCCAGAGGCGAGAAAAGCCTCAGGGCGAGCCGGGCCTGGCCCCCGGAGAGGCCCACGAGAGCGCGGGCAGGGCTCCACAAGGCCGGGAGAGGGCGGTGACAGTTGTGACCCGGCTCCACGCTCTCACCTTGAACATGTTGCTGGCAGAGGTGGCTCCCGCGGGGTCACCCCGGCCTCGGCCCCGCCCACTACAGAGAGGTCGCTACGGCGGCCGGGTAGGGCCCTGATTCCTCTGACCGCAAGCGGGCCGCGGTTCGGGTGACTGCCGTACAGCCAATTCGATCCCGCGAAGGCTTAGTTCGGAAGCCTGGTCTGGTAGCGGCGTCGCCGAGCTGCAGCGCGTCGCTCCTCAGACTGCCTGGGAACGCAAGCCCCGCCTCCAGGAGGCTCCGCCCCTGCGCCAGCCGTTGCTAGGCGGCAGGAAAGCGCGAGCTCCGTGTGGGCGACACGCGGGGGCGCGAGGAGGGAGGTGCCGGGCACCGCGCCGCGCTGGGAATCGGCCTTCGCTGCCGCGATTGGGCGCCCAGCGACTTGGGCTGGGAATCCTCTGCTCCGAGGACGCCGGGCGGGGGCGCTCGACGGGTATCGAGCGGCTTCGAGAAAGTCTCATGGCCGGAAGTCGCCGACCTCTGGGGCCTGGATTTATCTCACAAAAGGTTTTCAGATTTTTTTTTTTTTTTTTTTTTTTACCGTGGGGTGGAAGTTCCTAAGGTTTTAAATCTAATATAATTTGCCATGTCCTTTAGGCCCTCGAAAGGCCCTGACTTTTTTCCCTTTAAAATACTTAAGCGTATACCCGTCCCTGGGAATCACATGTCCCTTCATACTACTAGAAATAGGTAATAATGAGAATACTTATTAACAAGAATAGCAGAAACTAACGTAGTGTTTACTATGTGCTCAGCTCTAATCTAAGCTCCTTACACATATTCATCTAATCTTTCCAACAACCCAGGTAGATGAGTATGATTATTAGTCCCAGTTTAGTAGATTAGGAAACCGAGGCACAGAGAAGTAATTTGTACAAGGCCACACCGAAAAAGTGGGAACCCGGGATCCAAACCTAGGTAGTCTGCCTTTAAAACCTGTGATCTCGCCTAATAATTGTTATAGTGTCTCATAATGAGGGTTTCATATTTCAATCTGTATTATGCTTCCTCACCCCATAGAAAGTGTAAATTCATCCAGGCAGGCATCTGGAAGATTTTTGTGGTTTGTGTGGTGGCATGTCGCTGCCTTCCAGCCCAAGACCAAAGACAAGTGTTCAACCACTTGTAGTTGTACAAGTTGAGTATATCTCTGATTGCTGCGAGGAAAACTCACAACTTGGCACAACGGGGCATCTCACTAAGGGGGTGCTAGAAAGATGTATAATAAGATTTGGGCTTTGGTTGGGTCATGTGGGAGCGAATTCAAGGAAGCCCGGCTTTGCTCTGGTATGGGTGTTGTTAGGAAGCCAGGGTAACACCAAAGCCCAGCTGTGAGTGTCAGGCCAACTCCCAGATGTTATGGGCTGATTTTCTCTTGATCCAGACATTTGTATATTCCAAGCCATCCCCATCCATATCCCCAAGGACAAATATTGAAAAGCCTCTGAAGGCTCTGTATCAGTAATGGAATGTCACGTGTATATAAAAGTGTGAAGTATAGTGATAAATTAGGGTAGGAGTTCTTAATTCAGGGGGTGTATGAACTTAGATGGGGAAAAAATTACAACTTTATTTTCACTCATCTGTAGCTGAACTTTAGCATTTCTTTCAATTATAGTGTAGGCAGTAAAGCACAGTAGCATCAGCAGTACTGGCGACTTTCTCCCCAGTAGAAAGTACAGATATTTTCATATAATGGTACAGTCGTAGCAGACATCTTGACATAGCATTTCTGCTCATTACCTCTTGACGAGTACAGTAGTTTTGAGAACTCTCATTTTATTTAATGCATAAAGAGGACAAATTCCTATAGTTTTGATTTTGAAAATGTTTTGACAGTGATTTCAATATAATTGTGGAGTCCTTTGTGATCGTACGTGTTTTATGTTATAAATTTATAAAACATAATTCTTAGGGGTGCCTGGGTGGCTTAGTCAGTTAAGCAACTGACTCTTGATTTCAGCTCAGGTCATAATTTCATGGCTTGTGAGTTCGAGCCCCACGCACAGAGACTGCTAGGGATTCTCTCTCCTCTCTCTCTCTCTCTCTCTCTCTCTCTCTTTCTGCTCCTCCACGTGTGCACACACTCTCTCTCTCTCAAAACAAATAAACTTAAAAAAAATAACATAATTCTTAGAAGGAGTCTGTCCAGGGGCGATTGGTTGGCACAGTCAGTTAAGCATCTGACTCCTGATTTTGACTCAGGTCATGATATCAGAGTCATGGGATGGAGCCTGCCTGAAATTCTCTCTCTCTCCCTCTGCCCCTCTCCCCAACTCATGCTCTGTCTCTCTCTCTAAAAAAAAAAAAAAAAGAGTCTGTCCATACGGGTCCATGGCACCAGAAGAAAGGATAAAGAGTCCCTGCTTCAGTAGAAGAGACTAAGCAGTGACTTCAAATTTCAGAACTACATTCAAATTGGAGTAATGTGTCAAAGGATGGAAAACCTTTGACAATGATTCCAAAGGTGGAATCATTTAGTATACACCCTCTCACTTTACCATGGAGGGAGCTCAGCTATGGAGAGGTTAAGGAACTTGCCCAAAGTCTCACTGCTATTTCATGATAAAACCAGGACAGAAAGTTCTCAGGCAAGCATGTAAAAACCCTGCACTCTCGGTAGGCACGGAAGATTCCATAGTTAGCAAGATGCCTCCGGCCCTCAACAAACTTATTGGGGTGACCGCCAAGAAAACAAATTATGATGCAATATGAGAAGTACTGTAAAAGAAAAACGTGTATGGTATTATGGGACCTTGGAAACAGGGTGAGCAGTTGTATGAAAAAGAGAGGGTGGAAAACTTCAGAGAAGAGGCATCAATTAGCTGGCGTCTTGGAGCCTGAGTTCATGTTTGCTGGTGGTGGAGACGTCACTGCAGGGAGAGGAAATGGCATGATCAGTGGTACAGGTGTGTAAGACATTGACTAATTTTGGGGACAAGTTCTTGTTCTCACAGTCTAGAGAGGAATGCTGATGAAAGTTGGTATTTTGATGTTTGAGAGATTGGACACTAGACAGAAAAGTCTGGAACACCATTCTAAGGAGTGTGGACTTCAATGTGGAGGAAATGAAGTGTCCCTGAAAGATTTTAAGTTAGGGAGTGAGAAGGCTAGATTATTGCTCTACGGGATTAACTCAGCTGCAGTGTGGAGGAACCCAGAAGGACACACAGACTGGAGACTGAAGGCCAGTTAGAAGGCTATGGATAGATCCACTTGTCTTTTCCATATACCTCAATATTTTCAGTACATAAAGCATGCAAACTGTAAGCAACATTAAGATCCATGTTGCCTTCCTTTGTAAAGGGTTCTGTTATTAGCCCAACAACCATATGGCAGTTCAGTTTTGTCCAAACAGTGCAATAATATAGATTATGACCTCAAATGCCGAATCTGTGTACTTTCAGAGTACTTCGTCAGGAAAATGAAGCACTGGAAGTGCTTCTCAAAGGCATCACTTACTGATGTTCTGAAACCAGATAAGCCATGCTCAGGAAAAGACCACAAAGTGCATTTGTCAAATACTGTAAAGGGAACGGCAGCACAACAGTAAGTAGCTGTCTTTCGTCCTTTATCATTTTCCACCACGGGTCAGTTTCCATACGGTATTTACCCAGCTAACATCAAACACTTCTTGTTTTATAAATTAGAGGGGTTTTTTGTCTGTTTTAAAATTACTTTTGAATTGAATAGTAATTATAATAATTATGGTATTTCATAATTTGCAAAGCATGCTAACACACATTTCTTTGATCCTGACAACTGTGAAGCAGTCTTATTATTACATTTTATAAGTGAGGAAGCAGCCACTGGGAGAAGGTAAGTGATTTGCATAAGGTTAACTAGCTAATGAATGGCATCAGCTAGGATTTAAAGCTTTGTTTCCATACTCCAGGCCTTTTCAACTCTGCGTCTTGTAGTCTGCATTCGCCAGCTAATGGTGACTTTATATAAGAGTACCTGCTTCTCTTTACATGAAGCCTTGTGAGGGGTAATGATGGGATGGGGGGGTGGGGGTTGGGAAAGGGTGGTCCCTACAATTCGCTAGTACTGACACATGATCAAAAGTAAAATAATTCTTTTACCTGACCTGACGGGATGAGCCTGGTTCAAGCAAAGATCAAAGAAGGGAGTTTCTCTTTTTGGGGCATGGTTGTCTGTTCCCAGAAGAAAATTGGACCTACCGTAACTTTGAGTATTCCGCATGCTATTTTCATTGACTTGGACTAGTTGGACAGTGTTTTAAAGAACTAACTGTAATGGAATCATTTTAGGTCATGGATGTTTCAAGAAAGCAGATTTGTCCCTTCACACGTTTTTATTTATAATATATATGCTTTTGATGATACAGTTTTAGCTGGGACTTTTTTTTTGATCTCAAGGGAAATATTCTCAAATATTTTATATCCTCATTCTGACTAGATTCTGCAAATGACCAGTTCCAATTACCACATCAAAATGTTCCTCATAGGTCAGTCTTAGGGTGGGGGATGGGATGGTACAGGGGGAAGAAGCAGAAATTCATAGTTCCCCAAGATTTTAGGAAAATGGAAACTACTTCACTCATCTTAACCTCTTTTTGTTCCCTCTCAGAACTAATAAAGATATTTCAGCCCAAAGGATACAGAGAGCTTGGTTATCTCATATGGACAAAACAATATTTCAACTCCTAAAGCACACGATTCGTGCAGCAGTATGTATTTTGCTTTTTGTTTTCTCTGGAAGATTTAATTACTTACAAGCTAAAAGGTGTGTGAAGTAAAGATAGAACATGTAACCTTTTTTTGATGTCCTATTTGAACCTAATAATAACGCATGCGGTTCTAGGATTGCCCTAAATGAATATTTCTGGATTTATTTGTAAATGACGTGCCTATCATTTCCTTTTCTGAAACCAAAATAAGATCTTTTAAAAATTTCGATTTCTTATTTGAAGATGTGGGCCAGTGATCATCAACAAGAAAAATCTCTGAATTAAAAGTGCCCTTACCTTCCAGCCAGCAATCTCACTTCTAGGAATGCATTCTACAACACGTGTACAGTTTCATCGCAGTATTGTTTGTAACAGCAAAGAAAGTAAACCATAGAGTGTTCACCTGTGGGATGCTAGTTAAATAAGCCTTGGTGCTTTCGTAGTGTTAAACCTCGCAGCCTCGCATGTGGTTCTGCAATACAAACAAAGGCAGCTAAGATAGCTCATTAGTGAAAAAAGGCAAGTGCAGGGCAGTGTGAGTAATATGGTCCTATTTAAGTACAAAACAGAAACGAAAGCAAAAACAAAAACACCCCAAAGGTGGGCATGCCCCACCTCCACTCTCCAAAAGAACAACTCTGGCAACGCCAGCGGAGTATTAAGCTTTCCTTCATGCAGTACCAAGTATTCTAAGCATATCACCCCTGATTACAGTAGTCTGTAATTAGTGATAGTCACATTAAGGGAGTTTTAGCAGCTCTGAGCAGCTTGTACACTTCTTCACCATCTGAGCCACAGACCCATTTCTGATGCCAGTAAGCAGAATACCTCAGGGAAAACCCACTCAGGTAAGTGGGTGCCGGTTCAGGTCCATTACCCGTTCATTGTCTTCATGTATGGCACTGGCATTTAATTATCATAATACTGGTTTTGGTATAACTGTAGATGCTTAGGGTAACAGAAAAAAGGAAATTAATTCTTTTTTAAAAAAATCTGTTGTCCTGACATTTCAAGATCCTACCTTACATTAATAATGATTTGTCATTATAAAAGGCCTTTGGTGTACTTTTTTATGTGATTGTCATAGGCATAAAGGTTGGCCGGGTCATATGGGGGCAGGGGGTGGGGGCTTTAGAGCCAAAGAGATCTATGTTTGCATCCTGGCTTGTCCATTTATTACCCGCGTGCCTTTGAATAAATTACAGACACTCCCAGAGTTTCAGCCTGCTCATTGGAAAGCTGAGAACAATAATCTTTGAATAATATTGCTGAGGTGTAAAGATTAAATGAGGTTATGTATATAAGGCGTTAACAGAGCATGTGGTATATAAAAGGTGCTTAAAAGCTAGTGACATTACAGTTATTTTCCTCATTTTACAGTGATTCATTCAATATCAAATATTTGTTAACCACCTGCTGTATTCCAAGGACTGTATTAAATGCTGAGAACACATGATAGAGTAAAAAGACAGTATCCCGTACCTTCACGCCCCTTACAGTCTAGTGGAAGACACAGATTAGTTTATAGTTAATTAGAGTACATTGTGAAAAGTGTTGTCAGAGGGAAAGAACAGTGCCTGGGATCTCAAGGAGGGACACCTACTCAAACTTGGAGGCTAAAAGGATGAAGTAACTGACTCAAGGCTACACAGGTAATAAACGGAGGAGCCAAGACTAGAACCTGGGTCTTTAGAACATCAAGTCTGGTGTGCTGTTCACTTCACCATGCCACCTCTGTTATTTTCAGTAAATTACGTCTGGGCAGGGTACCATTTTTCATTGATAGCATCATCATCTATTTCAGGAACTTCATGTGACACATCAAATACTGAAGGAAGTGAGCCCCTTAGAGGCTGAGCTTGTGAAAGATCCTAGCATGAAGTGTAAAGTTAGATTCAGGTAATATTTCTATACTGATTTATTTCAAGAAGTACTTAGTTAAAATGAAGAAACCTTAGAAATTTATTTTCTTAAGTCCTCATAAGTTCTCAGGGTATAATTACAGAGTAAATGTGTTGTTCTTATTTTCATTTATTATGTGGAGAAACAGAGACATGACTCTTGGGCCACAAGTTGCCTTGAGAGTGGCTCCTTTTCCATGATGTATCCAATCTGACACACGAATGAGAATAGTTGTGAGCCCACACACCAAAGTGTGACTCTTTCACCTCTGTAATCCATTTTGTTACCTGTTACGGAGGAGAAGTAACTCAGCCCCAAGCCTGATGCCAGATGACTAATGTTGGGTCTTTATTTCAGATTTAGTGGTGAAACATTTCCGCCTGTCATCGTATTTAAAATTTTTCTTCATACCGAAGGACATGGTTACAACTATTTCAGTGGAAAAAAATTCTTAAAGCCATCGAGTGAGGTGATGTTTCTTTCACAATATACATTTTATGTTGCTTTAGCTTCTTAACATCTATGTAGTATCTAAATTGCCCTTGAAATGTACAGACTAAGTTATTTCACCATTAAACAGCCCAGCAGGCGGGTAATATTTTTTTAAGCATTATGTTTCAAGAGGGTCTCTGTTTATCAGCTAAAAAATATTTGGAATGAATTCCTTATATAAGGCTCTAAAAATACTCATCACTTTTCTTTGTATTAAAATTTTGGGGGCGCCTACGTGGCTCAGTCACTTAAGCGTCTGACTTCAGCTCAGGTCGTGATCTCACGGTTCATGGGTTCGAGCCCTGCAATGCCCTGAGTTCTGGGTATATATACCAGTATATATACAGTAATTCTATCTACAGCATAGGAATCATCTGAGAATCTTGTTAAAATGTAGTTTCTGAGGTGCCTGGGTGGCTCAGTTGGTTAAGCGTCTGACTTCAGCTCAGGTCATGATCTCACAGTTTGTGAGTTTGAGCCCCGCATCAGGCTCTCTGCTGTCAGCACAGAGCCTGCTTTGAGTCCCCTGTTCCCCTCGTTCTCCACCTCTCCCCCACTTCTTCTCTCCCCCCCAAATAAATAAATAAACTTCAAAAATGTAATTTCTGATTCATTAGCTCTGGGACAGGATGTGTGATTCTGCATTTCTAACCAGTTCCTAGGTGCTGCCACTACTGCTGGCCCACGGACCCTACTTTTAATAACAAGGATCTACAGTGTAGGTTTTGCTCCTTTGGCCTTTATACACGACAATGATTGAGAAAAACATGTGCATTCTTATATTTAGCCTTTTATAAACCATACATCAAAGGTTATTTTCCTGTAGCCTTCTGGAAATAGTTTACATGAAAAGTATGGTCCATCTGAAATCGTCAGTAATGGAATGTGTTCAGGATAGAAGACCATACAGCCTGGGAGTTTTCTTTTTTTTTTTTTTAAATATATTTATGCATTTATTTTGAGGAAGGGGGGGCGCAGAGAGGGAGAGAGAGAATCCCAAGCAGGCTCTGCACTGTCAACATAGAGCCGTATGCGGGCCTCAAACCCACAAACTGTGAGATCATGACCTGAGCCGAAATCAAGAGTCAGATGCTCAACCAACTGAGCCACCCAGGTGCCCCTGGGAGTTTCTGATCAGATTCAGGATGTACGGCATTTATTCTCTGAAGAATATTAGAAAATAAAAAGAGGGGGCGCCTGGGTGGCGCAGTCGGTTAAGCGTCCGACTTCAGCCAGGTCACGATCTCGCGGTCTGTGAGTTCGAGCCCCGCATCAGGCTCTGGGCTGATGGCTCGGAGCCTGGAGCCTGTTTCCGATTCTGTGTCTCCCTCTCTCTCTGCCCCTCCCCCGTTCATGCTCTGTCTCTCTCTGTCCCAAAAATAAATAAAAAACGTTGAAAAAAAAAAAAAAGAAAATAAAAAGAGACTGCTTTTCTCTGTGTTCTCAGGCAATATCAGAGAAAATTTAATTCAGTTTCAGAATGTATCAAATGGACTGTGTGTTTTCATATGGAATATGGTGTTCCGGAAACAATATTTGTTCATTTATATAGAATAACTTCAAATGCAAAAGTTGATATTTATCCTACATCTTGAGGAATAAAGTTGTGCTACATTTATGTACAGAATGAGCTTGTCGTTGTTCCTATAAAATATCATCAATTCTTGGTTTTCTGAGGTTACATAATGAGACTTTTCCAGGAACTGAAATTCTCTTGGATCTGCCCTTGGTGGCCCCTACTGTCCACAAGCTGGAGCAAATGAAAAACTTAGAGTTCGTGACTGGAAAGCACTGTGTGTATATTAAAACTCATTAAAATGCTGTATAATAAATTCAATTTTTATTTAAATTACAAAGTAACTGTTGGGGGAAAAAGGAAATAGCACAGAGATTTTTTTTTAATTTTTTTTTAATGTTTATTTATTTTTGAGACAGAGAGAGACAGAGCATGAATGGGGGAGGGGCAGAGAGAGAGGGAGACACAGAATCGGAAGCAGGCTCCAGGCTCTGAGCCATCAGCCCAGAGCCTGACGCGGGGCTCGAACTCACGAACCGTGAGATCGTGACCTGAGCTGAAGTCGGACGCTCAACCGACTGAGCCACCCAGGCGCTCCATAGCACAGAGATTTTTTTAAAAAGAAAACCACCTCATGCCTTTTCTCTCTGTGCTGTGACTTTCACTTTCCTGGGGTGATCACTGTTAATAGTTTACTGTGTCTCCTTTTTTTCCATAAAAAATACTCACACAAATATATTTTTAAAAATATTTGATCTTATTATAAAAATGTGATAGCACTATTTAGTTTGAGTTTTTCACTAAATATTCTAAGGGGATTTAAATGATCAGAACACAAGAGAACAGTTTAGAATTCCTTTTTCCCTTTAGTTCAACTTTGTAACAAACTCTGCTAACACTTGGATACATGGTTGATAGAAAACCTGTAGGAGTAGAATTTTTCTCACTATAAGTCTACTCAGGTCCTTTGAATGTAGAAATTGTGTGTTTAGCAAACTGATCCAACTTTTCTAAGTTCACTTTCTCTTGTTTTAAAGATTTTATTATTATTATTATTATTTAAATGTTTATTTATTTTTGAGAGAGAGGGAGAGAGCGGGGGAGGGGCAGAGAGAGAGGGAGACACAGAATCCAAAGCAGGCTCTGGGCTCTGAGCTCTCAGCACAGAGCCTGATGCAGGGCTTGAACTCACTCACCGTGAGATCATGACCTGAGCCCAAGTCAGATACTCGAATGACTGAGCCACCCAGGTGCTCCTTAAGATTTTATTTTGGAGTAATCTCTATACCCAACATGGGGTTCGAACCCATGACCCGAAGATCAAGAGTCACATGCTCTACCAACTCAGCCAGCCAGGTGCCCCCACTTACTTCTTAATATGAAATAAACAAGTCAGTTTTAGTTCAGACATGTAATCTAAGTTCACTTATGAAGAAGGGGAGTTTCACAGAGTTTTGTTATTGTTCTGTCTTTTCCCTAGTTGTTATTTCCATTTCTAGTTTCATTTCCTTACCATTTCCCAATGGTATTTCTCACGTATTCTCACACACACACACACACACACACACACAAGTAAAAACAAGTGAAAGGATGTAGAATAGCCTAAACCACTTTAGAGAAGGACAAAGATTTACATTAGCTGATTTCAAGATTTAAAAAGCTAAAATGATCCTGACAGTGTCGTGATGGCATAAAGAGATGCACAGATCAATGAGATAAGATAGAGAATTCAGAAATACACCCGCTCATAGATGATCAATTGATTTTCATCAAAGGTACCAAGTCAGTTCAAATGGTGCTAGAACAATCAGATAGCCACGTGTACCAAAAAGAGATCTCATTTCAGTTACCTACTTCGATGATCTATTTTCAGAGCAATGCTTATTTTCAGAGGGTTGTCACTATAGTTCATCCTCCCAACTATATTTAGAATATTCTAAAGCTTTGCTACTCAGAGTGTGATCTACAGACCCGCAGCACCGGCATCCCCTGGAACTTATTAGCAATGCAGAATGTCAGCCCCCACCCCAGACCCACTGAATCAACACCTGGATTTTAACAAGACCCCCACCCCCAGATGACCCTACGTACAATGGAGTCTGACAAGCACTAAAGTTGCCCGCTGCACACACCATGGCCTGGAATGCCTCTGAGTAATTGCCCGTTCTCACACATTAATATCCAGCAACCATTAGTTTCAACTGAAGATCCCTGTTCTTTTTGAGGATTGGGCATTTAGATAAAAAGGAAAAACATTATTATTAATATTAGCTGCCCTTATTGAGCACTATCAAGTACTATGTTAAACATTTCGTGTGCATTATCATTGCATTCTCATAAACTCTAGAATGTACAGCCTGTTGTTATCCTCAGTTTTAAAAGACTAAGTAACTTGCCAAAGGTCCCACATCTAGAAAGCGAAGGAACCGTTATCAAGACCCAGTAATCCTGACTCCAGAGCCTGCGTTCTTAACCAATCTTGAGTCAGGAGGCCTGCTAAATGTGTTCTCTTCCACGGCCCCCCGATAACTCTGGTGAGGTGCATGTTACTCCCATTCTGACTGCAACGAAGCTGGAACTTGGAGGGGCTTGTCAGGGGCAGAGCTGAGGCTTGCATACTCTCAGTCTGTCCGCTGCCCTGTGCACACTTTGAGGTTGAAACAACACCAGCGGTTGTGGTGGTTTTATCAATTCTGAGCCTGTATATCACTGTACTGCTCCAAACCAGAAACACGGTTCCCGTGCAGGGATGCCAGCTTTTGCTAGTTTCGAGAGTGTCAATTTCCAGGCGGCCGGGGAAGTGACTTCAGATAGCAGAGTAACTTGACAAGCGCAGGTGTGGATCTGGGCCAGCGGCAGGGCTGTGGGGGCTTCTGAGCCACAGTGATGCCAGGTATCAGGGGAGGTGTCACATTTAGAGATGCCCCTCTTGGGCCTTTTGAGTCACCCACTAAGAATGGAACCTGCCTCTTGAATTCTAGTCTGATTGGCTGCTGTCCTGGGCTTCTTGCCCAGTTTCCGCCCTTCCCCTTCACCTGGGTCTGGGCTCTTCTCTCCCATCCCTTCCTACCCAGAAGTACTTTCCCGAATCTGGCCTTACGCGGCAGATGCCTGAGAAAGAACATCCTGGCCGTCGGAGGGCAAACTTTTTTCAAACCCCTGTCGCAAGTGGGCAGCGAGCCTGCCCTGCGCTGCCAGGCATAGGGTTTTTTTGGCTGGATACTGGGCTGGGCCCGACACAGCTGAGCCACACAGCTGAGGCGCTGTGCAAATAAGGAAACCAGGGCTGGGAGGGATTGTGGGTGGTGGCTGAGTGGAGTAGAGTGGGGAAGAACTGACAAGAAATACCCTTACTAAGTAACTTGAGCTAAAGTAAAATATAGTTGTATCTAAAGAAATCCTCAGAGCAGAAATTATATGGCTTTCAGACTTGTTCACTGTACAATTTATTTGCTTTTACCTCTAGTATCACTGTGAGGATGGTTAATGAGAACCCACAGGAAATTAATTGCAAGAAAGCATAATGGAGATACGTGCCAATACTGCCTTCTCTTTAGAGGCATGGTGTATAAAGAAACTAATGAAATGGAAAACAAAGATGATCTGCCTAAAGGAAGGTTCCATCACATAAGCTGTTTCTGTCCCTTGCAGATAGCGCATTAGGAATAAAACTACAACCATTTGAATATTCTTTCCTTTTCCATACGTGTCTGTGTTTTAAGCTTTGGAATTAGAAAAACTTAAAAAGGAATATTCTCAATACCAAAAGTAAAAATTGAAATGGGAAATACATTCAGGCTCATTGTTACATTGTATGTTAAGTAAAAAAGAACAGAGATTCCAAATTTCCATCTCATCTCAGCCACCCTCCTATCAGCCTTATAACACGGAGTTCCCATGCTTTCACAAATACACATCCTGAGATACAAAGGAAAGGAGAGACTAATCTGGAATCTAAAGATATTTGGATTTTCATCTACACCAGTCTCCCTTCTCATAAGCATATGCTTTGTGGCCAGAAGCACAGATATGTAATATAAATATGTGTTAGAAGAGTCAGCACATACTTATGGGGGGTGGGAACAAGGGTGGGGAGTACTTAAGTCTCTACTCACAGTCTATGTATAGCGCTTAGCAAAGGATGGGTGTATGTGGAAGGGTACGGTGCAAATAGGGCCGGATGGGATCTGGTCCTCTGCACTTACTGTCATTCCTGTACCTCTGCCCTCTCAGGTGCTTTCCTTGAGTATAAAATGCTGACAGTTCGGACTGAAAAACAACTGCTTTGCTACTCTCTGGCCCCTGAGAATGAAGTGTGAAACAGAGGGAAGTCTAAGCAATCTGAAACGTCCGTGTTTCCATTTGGGGGTGAGGGATTAGCTAACACATGAAAGAGAGGCACCCGGTGACACCTTTCAGAGCAGTTCCCAGGGCGACCTATGTAACAACCAAGGACGTTTTCTTTGCCTTGACAGCATGAGTGACGTTAGAGATTTGTTTTGTTGTGTTTTTTTAAGGGAAAAGAATGGGGTTTTTTTGAGGGGGAAAAACAGATTAAAAAAAAAAACGTGTTTCTCTGAGAATTGTAAACTCATTACTGCTCCACCTACGTTTTAAAACTATGTAGACATGGTTATGGAAACAAATTTTAAGTGGTTTAAAAATTCCTATACAGTCTTTTCTTTGTAAATACAGTATTTTTATTGACCAGAAAGCTGCCAGAAGGAAGGAACAACATTTGATGTGTTTGTCAGAAGCAATATGTGAATCATGCACTGGTAATTACTGCTATTATACTACTGTTTTAAAAGTCTATTTTCTATTCTCTTTATAGGCAGTGGCCGATGCTTGCAAAATAATGGGGAAAAGGAGATTTTGTCATCAAGTTATGGAAGAGGAACGTTTTTTCCAGAAGTTCAAAATAACTGATGAAATTGATATTGTCACCCTGCAAGATTACATGCAAGTAAGGAATTGAGATTTAGATATTAGAAACAACAATTAAAAAAAGGCTCTGGCCTTGTACTCCAAGAAGAAAGGATCATACATGTTTTTCACTGTAACAAGATACACACAATATAAAATTTACCATTTTATCATTTTATTGTTGATTTATTTTGAAAGAGAGAGCGAGCGCGTGTGAGTGAGCGAGGGCGGTTGGGGCAGGGAGAGAGGGAGAGAGAGAGAATTGCAAGCAGGTTCCACACTGTCATTGCAGAGCCCGACATGGGGCTTGAACTCACAAACTGTGAGATCATGACCTGAGCCAAAATCAAGAGTTGAATGCTTAACCAACTGAGCCACCCAGGCACCCCCAAAATTTACCATTTTAAATGGTACAATTCACTGGTATTAAGTGCATTCATGATGTTGTGCAAACACCACCCCCATCTAGTTCCAGAACCTTTTTGTCACCCCAAAGGGAAAGTTCGTATCTATTAAGCTGTCACTCCCCATTCTTCCATCATTCCAGCCCTTATCAACCACGGATCTGCTTTCTGTCTCCCTGTCTCTGCTTTGCCTATTCTGGGTAGTTTCTATTAATGGAATCGTATAATATTTGGCTTTTTACATTTGGGGAGTGATAGCTACTGAATGTGGCCTTTCTTTTGGGGGTGATGGAAATGTTTTGTGGTTAGATAGTAGTGATACAATGTTTATTTAGACTGAATTGTATAGTTTAAAATGGTTAAAATGGTGAATTTTAGATTACGTGAATTTTATCTCAGTAAAAAAGTCAAAAACTCAAATACATGGTGCTAAAATAGTGCAAGATGGAGATTTGGCCTGGTAATGAATGGTCCGATTATTGTTTGGATGCTGTGTGCTGCTAGTAACAGAATGTTCCCAGCCACAAGAGGCTTAGACAACAAAGGACGTTTATTGTCCCATGTCCGAAGTGCACAGGTAGGTGGGTCCTGGGCTAGCTAATGCAGCAGCCCCAGGACGTCAGGGCTCTGGGTCAGCTCATTCCAGTGCTCTTCTCTTCCTTCACATGGTAACAAGATGCCTATCACGTTCTCAACCTCCTTCAAAGGCAGGAACAAGGGGACTCCTAAGCGTAATTCTCCTTTTTATCTCAAGAAGAAAAATCTTTGCCAGAAGCCCCCAGCAGACTTCCCCTCTGGTTTCTTTGGTCAGAACTGGATCACATGCTCCCCCTAAACTAATCACTGATAAAGGGACTTGGGACCGTTTTCCATGATTGACTTAGAACAATCATGGTTCATATGCTGGGGCCCTCCTTCCTGGAACATATTACTGTTCCATACTTGGAAAAACAAAACAAAACAAAACAAAACAAAACAAAACAAAACAAAACAAAACAGGGCTCTGGAGGCAAGGGAGAAGTGGGAAATGCTTGACGGGCAGGCAATCAACAATGTGTCACAGCCTCAGTCTGGGGCTGAGCAGGTGCTGCGCCCCAGGCAGAGACTCTGTGGCAGGAAGAAATGCAGGGCCTGAAAGCAGGTCTGTGGGGCTGGAGAAGAGAGAGCAGAGGGTTTGGTATGTCGGTGGCCCGGAGGGCTGGTAAGAGAGCTTCAGGCAGGCCTTTGGACCATAGTGAGGTGTTTTTCTTTTCTTTCATCCCGTGTCCAACTAGAAGCTGGTACAGTGTGTTAAGAAATGAGGTAATCTAATCTAGTAAGTGAAGAGACCCATGCGGCTGCAGTGTACAGGATGGATTTGAGGACAGACAGCAAGAGCTTTCTCCTAGTTTGGATGCTTCTGCTGTACTTCAGGAGAGATGGTGGTCTCTTGGTTGAGGGCCGTGAGGCTAGAGACACAAGAGATAGTTAGAGAATAAAATGAGTGGAGCCTTGGTGACAGGGAGGCAAGCTAAGGGAAGGTGCCGGGCATGGCTCCTCGGTTTCTGGTCTGCATAACAGGTTGGACAGCAGTGCTAAATCAGTGAACGTAAACTAGATACCTAAATAATAATAATAGCAAACGCTACTGTAATACCAACTCCTTTTGTTCTCATAACAATCCTAAGAGGTAGGTACTATTATTACCGCCATTTTACAAGTCCTAAAGAAACAAGGGATCCCAAAATTCTGGCTCATAATAATAACTTAACTATTCACTCACTTGTGTCAGTGTGACACATGAAATTACTGCCGTGCCTTAGAGACTCCCAGTTGTGTTTTCTTTCCTTTAGAGCCTTAACCTGGAAAATGAGAGAATTGAACCGGGAAATAAGTAGTGCTTGGGGATGCCGACTGTCTTTGCTAAGGACGTGGGTCACGTACTTGCAGACTGTGGCTAAGCCAAGGATTGGTGTCATAGAAAGAAGTCCCCAGATAGACATATTGGGAGAGAGAGACATGATGATTGCTGACATTTTTTGAGCCCTTTATGGACACAGCACTGTTTTTAGCTCTTCATTTGCTTATTATCTCCTTCAATCTTCAAATTTGTGAATTATGTGACCCTTTAACAGATGAGAAACATGGAGTTTAACAAGATTTTTAAAAACTTGCCCAAGGTCACATAGCTAAGTTTAGAGCAGGTCACTGATGGTTCTGAGGTGTCTACCCATTTTACTGCTCCACTCTCAGCAAGTAAAACAGTGCTCACTTCACACCGTAGTGCGGGGCCCTAAAAATGACCATGCACGGGTGCCTGGCTGGTTGGTTGGTGGAGCATGCAACTCTTAATCTCGGGGTTGTATGTTCGAGCCCCACATCGGGTGTAGAAATTTCTTAATGATAAAATCTTTTTAAAAAAAAGATCGTGCAAGCTGAAACTGTGCAAAGCAAATTTAATAATCAATGGGAAAAATCATGATTGTGCCATGCCTTTAAAAAAAATCTTCTCAATGGGCCACCTGGGTGGCTCAGTTGGTTAAGCGTCTGACTTCGGCTCAGGTCATGATCTCACAGTATGTGGGTTCGAGCCCCTCGTCGGGCTCTGTTGACAGCTCGGAGCCTGGAGCCTGCTTCAGATTCTGTGTCTCCCTCTCTCTCTGCCCCTCCCCTGCTGTTGCGCTCTCTCTCTCTCTCTCTCTCTCAAAAATAAACATTAAAAAAAATTTTTTTAAATCTTATCAAAACATTAAAAACTCTCTTGCTATCTGTTATATAGGAAAATGGAAAAAAAGCAAAACATTTATCACCCTATAATTTAAAACATTAGGAACATTGAGGATCAAGAGTGTTTCATTTCTTTGTAAAAAACATATAAACTGTAAATATACTAAAAACCATTGCATTATATACTTTAAATAGGTGAATTGTATGGGATGTGAATCCCAATAAAGCTTTAAAAAACAGTTTATCAGCAGTAGTTTCAACTGCACTTGCCTCTTCTTCTTCTCGTGTAACTTACAATACGGAGTGAGCATCTTTTCTATGCCTTGGTGAATTGTCCTACTCCTTCCTAAGTTTAGATTACCTACCAACATTTTATCCTTTGCACTTTATTTTTAAAAATTTTTATGTTTGTTTCTTTATTTTGAGAAAGAGAGAGAGCGGGGTAGGGATAGAGAGAGAGAATCCCAAGCAGGCTCCACACTGTTAGCGCAGAACCTGGCATGGGGCTCGATCACGACCTGAGCTGCAATCAAGAGTCAGACGCTCAACCGACTGAGCCACCCAGGTGCCCCTGTCCTTTGCACTTTAAAAAAATTTTTTTAACATTTATTCATTTTTGAGAGACACAGAGAGACAGAGCATGAATGGGGGAAGGGCAGAGAGAGAGGGAGACACAGAATCTGAAGCAGGCTCCAGGCTCTGAGCTGTCAGCACAGAGCCCGGCATGGGGCATGAACCCATGAACCATGAGATCATGACCTGAGCTGAAGTCGGACGCCTAACCGACTGAGCCACCCGGGCACCCCTACGCTTTAAATGTTGTGAAATCTCAGAGTTCTTGTAATGTGAAGTATCTTTTTTTCAGTGTCACTTCCTCTGGGCCAGCTTCATCCTTGTTGTCACAACCACTTTCCTCATTTATGCTGGTAAATTCACCTTCACCAAGTTCCTCTAGCTGCCCAGCCACAAGCTCTTGAATGATGGCAATGTCAGTATCCCCTTGGTCACCTATTTCTTGTAGAACTCCATTTACATTTCCAACATTATCACTTTGTGTTTCTCTGTTGGCCTGTTCTTTTGATTATCTTTTATTTTTGTTTTATTATATATATATTTTTTGGGTAAATGTCACATGGGTTTATCACCGGGAGACAAAGAGGTGATACAACTACATACTTTGCTGTCTCTGTGTGAACTGAACAAAACAGATCCTCGGTGACCAATCAGTGACACATTTTGGAAGAAGCGACCTGATTTGTCACTAATCACTACACACATCTGTTATTTATGTAGTGACCTATGGACTGAAGAGCTCTCAGCAAAGTTTGCATTTTATACAATTACTAACTTACACTATGGAAACTGAAATTGAAAGTGTTGTTGGAGGACTGGGCTTATTCAATCAAATGGTAGTAATTAAAATTTGTACCTGCCTAAATAATCAAAAGAAAGACTGCTTGTGTGTGTGTGTGTGTGTGTGTGTGTGAGAGAGAGAGAGAGAGAGAGAGAGAGAGAGATACCCTAAATGCCTAGCTGATATTCTATTTCCCAGCATTGTAGATCCTTTGGCCCTATTCCATTTATTTACTTATTTATTTGTTTGTTTAAAGTTTTTTTTTAAGTTTTAAATTTATTTTTGAGAAGAGTGTGGGTACACAAGTTGGGGAGGGACAGAGAGAGAGGGGGACAGAGGATGTGAAGCAGGCTCCACTGACAGCAGAGAGTCTGATGCGGGGCTCGAACCCACGAACCGCGAGATCATGACTTGAGCCAAAGTTGGACACCTAACCAACTGAGCCACCTGGGCTCCCCTGGCCCTATTTTTCTTTCTTTCTTTCTTTCTTTTTTTTCTCTTTCTTTCTTTCTTTCTTTGACAGAAAAGTACCCTTTTATTGAGAGGTAAGACTAGTGTATTTACAATATTCCATTGTTAGATCATATAAAATGACTCTGAGACTTTTTAAAGCAGCACTATTCCAGGAATTACAATTTATAAGGGGAAAAGAAAACCATTGCAAGAATGTTTGTGTTACAGAAAATACATCTGAACAGTGCCAGGTACACTTAAGGCTAGGTAGTATTAGACCTTTTCCTCCATCTGTATAGCAATAATCAAAGTACATTTTTGTCACAAAGAAGGCTCATTTTGGAAAGGAAGAAACAATACAATGTACAGTGATTTCTGTCAGAAGACTAATATGTTTAAAAATAGAGCCTCATCAGTGGTTCTGAATAAGAAATAGCGCTGCCAAGCAGTCCCAAACTCAAATTTGAGATTAACTGTTGGCTCTTTGAAAACTGAAAACTGCTCCAGCCCCTCGATCTTACTAAGGACTGGGAAATTATCAAATCCTTTACACAACTTCTAATAATGCTTATGAAATAAGATTTTGAAAAAGTTATCTGTTACGGTGCAAAGAACATTTTGGTAGAAATTCATGTCTACAAAGGAGCTAAATAATACAAATGTTCATTACATTAACAGATACTGTTCTTGTTCTAAAAAGGTAGAATTATCTAGCCACTGAAAATAATATGGATCAGTCAAAAATATGTAGAAGAGTCCTACAGGGCAACTTGTTTAAGTCGATCCCCAAAATATGTATATATCTGACACTCTCCAAATGAGGATATTACTTTTTTGAAGAACATTAGACACAACACTAGGTCTTTTATTATTCCATGAACTATTGAGGTAGGAGTCTCATTTTGTCAATATCATCTAGTTTCACTGATTATGTCATAAGTCAAATGCCAGTACCAAAAGACAGTAATCCACAAGACTGAACTATTAAACTGTGGACCAAGTCTTTCCTTCTTTTGACAAGCAAAAATGGGAGTTCTTTGTGCATTGTGCATACAAAAATAATGCAATCTATGATATATTTTTTAGACATGTTTGTAAATAAAAATCACAGATTTAAATTATAATTTTGTGCATTAAAAAGCTTTGCAACTGTTAAAAAAAAAGGTAAATAGTGCAGTCATTAGTGGTAAAACAAACAGTACTATGGCTGTTGAAATGTGTTCTTACATCTACCAGAAAAGCTGCCAGCTTGGAAAACTACCAAGAAACAACTACTGTTTCTTACTGCCAGTCAAGCATCAATAGTAGAAAAAACAACACATTTTTTTAGTGTCATGTTTTTAAGAAACTATAGCCCATTTAATTACTGTAAACTAACTTTAGCATGTGAATTCAGATATTTTCTCCATGAACTCAAGACGAAGCATCTTATGAAGCATTCATCATGTGTATTGATTTTTATGTTATGAAAAGGCTAAAAATAAAGGAAAACTCGGCCTTACATGAAAAGCCCTTAACAAATACCTATAAGTTTAACCTTTTAACATATTACATCTTAAAGTAAACATTACCAATAGTTATTCGATTTATGAAAAGCAAAATAGTAAAACCACTGCTAAAATAAAAAAAGAAAGAAAGAAAGAAAAAGAAAGAAAGAAAGGAAGGAAAACACCGTGACATGGAAAAATCCATTAGGTTTGCATCATTTAGTATCTTAAATAAAAGACTATCCAATGTAACAGACTACTTCATGGTCAAGAACTCTTTTTGTTAGATGCTTACATATAATGTAGGATACAGATATTCAAGTCAGACTCTCAAGACACATGAGTAGTTCTGAGTGTTCGTTTATAAAGAATAAATGACCTTTGTGTATTCCAACAGTGAATATCTAGTTCAGATTTTCATCTGGCTTTAAAATATTAGGGATCAGAAGAACCACCAATGTTTTATTTTAGCCATACGTTTATATATTTAAAAAAGGTGATTCATCCATCAAAACTGGGTTTTCCTTGGGTTTAATACATTAAAATGACATAATCCAAGCTAACTCATGCATCACTTTCAGAGACACAGTGCAACTAGAAATATTTTTGCCATTCCAGTGGATATTTCTAAAAAGCAAATGCCTGTGCGTGTTCCTGCACCCTCAAAATAAAAAGGAAAGAAACAGGCACTGCAGTTCTCCAAGGACAGCTGTGTTTCACACATTGTGGATAAACAATAAAAATCGCCTTCAAGAGTTTCAATAAGTATTGTAACATAGATTTAATCTCCTTTAGTTTGCTCGCTGACTTCTCAAATCACTTGATTAGAAGCCTGTTCTCAGTTCTTCTTTGTTAACTGCTATGGGTACTTTGTAGACTGTACGTTTTAAACTTCTGTAAAGAACATTACAAGCTATTTCATGTCATTTCATTTTGTGCTGAATATTCCTCAAAGGATTTATATATAATACAATATTTTAAATGAGTCTTCAGTTCACTTGTTGTTATACCATATTGTTGCTACCAACTTTATCTACAAATGATCTAATTCCAGGTAAATTCAAAAGGGATCCAAGGATTGGCACTCTTCTAATAAAGCCAGTGACCACAGGAAAGAAGCCCATTTACAATAGCCAGTAGTGCTTTGTCAAAAAAGAGAATCATGGGGCGCCTGGGTGGCTCAGTCGGTTGGGCGTCCGACTTAGGCTCAGGTCATGATCTCGAGGTCTGTGAGTTCAAGCCCCGCGTCGGGCTCTGTGCTGACAGCTCAGAGCCTGGAGCCTGCTTCTGCTTCTGTGTCTCCCTCTCTCTCTGCCCCTAACCCACTCGCATTCTGTCTCTCTCTCAAAAATAAATAAACATTAAAAAAAATTAAAAAAAAAAAAGAGAATCATTCCAAAGAACAGGAAAAACACTCCAAATCTTGTTAATACCATTCCAACGTTCTGGGTGTCCGTTAGGGAGATCATGGCTGCCGTGGTACGGGCAGTTGCTAGAGCATCTCCCCTATTTTTATTTCTTAAATGAACATTTTATAAGGTTGAATTGATTATATATATTTGAATTTTAACCTTCCTAATTTGATATTTTAAATTCAAAAAATAAATAGCAGTGGGATTTCTACGAATACTATAAATGAAAATAGTGAAATTCGCCCCTTAGTACCAGAGATGAACTCATTATTTCTGAAAAGGCTTATGCAAATGTCCTCTCAACCTAAGCATGTTAGGAACAAGTACCACCAGGTATGCAGATCATATATTTGCCATTAAAATGTTTATGCATTAAATAAAGAGTTAGTGAGTGTGGTACTGTGTACATGATGCTGCGTGACAAGGACCCTGCGCACTTCCGGTGGGGAGCTAAGTACACAGATAACTAAAACATCAAGTAGTCGGTAAGAAGCCATAGAAGAACGTTGCTGATAAGGTTCAGAGATGGGATCAGGGAATGCTTTTTGATGAAGTGACATTGGACACGTGAACCTTGAGAAATGTGTCTAAAAACATTCTAGAGTACCCACAACCAATCATTCTTACCTGTTGTTTCCATATAGTACTCCAGTCTTCTGGATGAGACTCCTGCATCCTATGGTGGCAGAAATAACTACTGGCGAAAATTAAACCTCAAAAACATCCCCAGGACGATGATAATATATGACATAGTTCATTTTGCAGAGTCTGGAATAATCTCACACCGTCTACAAAAAGAAATGAAGTATCTGTTACAGAAGCCACAAACGGAAGAGATGCGTAAGCACCAGCTACGGATTGTTTCTGAAGTTAGGTAAAAGTGACATTTTACCTGGGTTGCGATACTAGGGGCATTTCTGAAAATGTTCACTTTCTGCCAAATAGCTCATGAAAGATCATAATATGGCATATGGGAAAAACAGGGTTGGGGCAGATTGCTCCAAACTTCTGCATCTTTGTAAACAGAACACTAACAAAAAGGACAATTGGAACCTGGGGAGATAACTTGCACCAGCAGACAGGCAGCTCAGGATGGCTGGAGGCCAGCACAGAAAATATAAAACATGTAGAACGATCGAGTGGAAATGCTGGCATCTCTTTAATTAGAGCGGGTAGTGGGCACGGTGCTAGCGCAGACGGAAGTGTGGCCCTGGGCTAGTGTGGTTGCCTTGTAAGCGGACACGAGAGGCCGGGCAACCTGCCAATAACCGAAACCCCCTCAAGGTGGGGAGTATGGTGGAGCGCCGTAAGGGTGGATCGTGGGCTGAGGGGTGCCACTCTGGGGAGAGGCCCTAGATGCAGGTGCTAATTCTCGTTTTCATAAATACAGCCAAAAGGGCTCCCGTTGCCTGTGGCACACAGGGCTGAGGACCTTCTTTCCTTTTCTGCCGAAGGTTATAATTCTCTTGCTATCCCGGCTCTCCTTGCTGAGGACAAATTGCATATAAATTACAGTGACATTATTCCCTTCTTTAGCAATAACATGTGAGCCAATTCACATTATAGAAACTCATGTTGTAGCAAAATAGACTGTATTATGATCTGAAACAGTATGGACAGAATACGACTGCTCTCATTATATTCCTTTTTTCTTTCCAAGTTTCACCTAGCCCATCTTATTTACAAGTGAAGAGCTTTCTTTCTTAAGAAAAAGAAAGAGGTAATCAGATTGAAGAGGATGTATTGGTAGTCAATTTCCACAGAGTCATACTTGAAAGGAAAAAAATACTCAGTACATGAAGAAGACACTGGTGACCCAGTATCAGGCAAATGCGCTGGATTTTTTCAGGGCTAGAGATGAGTGGTGCTGCCCCAATAATATAATTTAGCCCATATATTTTATGATCAAGGGTATACATTTGCCAGACAGATGGCCTGGTGTAGGGGGCAGTCTGTCATCATGAAATAGACTTTCTCTAACTCATCCATATAAACACTGAATATAGAACTTAACCCTATTACCACCAAGGCCAAATAAATGATGTATACCCTCGGCTCCTTGCTATTTGAACCCTTGCCATTGATTGGCTAAGATGAGTCACTGGAAGAGCCAAATTAAGTAGCCAAATTCTAAATCAATTAAAGAGGTAAAAGTATTTTCTTACAGGTTTCTATGAACGCAGTATTAGTTTGGGATCTCCTGGGAGATCAAAGATTTGAATATGAGTAGCTTATCTGGGAGGTGACCCCAGAACCATCCATGGAAGGGAAACAGGGAGGGGCAGGCTGCCGAAACAGTGTGTGTCAGCAAATAGGTTATCTCTGCGGGTAAGTGGAGTTTAATCCCTCCCGGGAATGTCCAAGCCATTGTAGAACACGTGACTCAACTTATCCTGCAGGGGCAAGGGAGCTGGGATATGTATACGCCAATGTGCAGCAGTCATTGGCTAAGGACTGCTTAGGAGGTGAGGTAGTAATTCTGGGGCACTTTCTCCACACATGGGCTCTTGTTTTCGCAAGCAAGCCCTCGGGCTGAGTGAGGCCAATGCTGTCAGTTGGAAGCTGGGCCTATGTGCTTTGCAGTGGTAAGGCGTAGGGCGTGGCACCACCTGTATCTGATCCCAGCACTGATAAAAACAGCTTGTTTTCGGCCATTATGAAATTTACTCGTTTTTTGGTGTTAGTATATGGTGTGTTAAAAAAGATTCAAGTGGCTACTACATGCTATTTTCCAGGAAAACGGATTTTAGATTGATACCATGTTTTATCATTTTCACCATCATTGTGGTCCACGTCCTCATTTATACACCTTCATAGGTGACAGATAAGGAACTGTGCTGTGGAATTTAAGCAGAAATGATAACTTTGGCCTAAAAAGTTACATGCAGTACTGCTCCAAAAACTGAGGTCTATGATACATTTGCTGGAAGATGCTTTAAAAAAATAGGGAACTTGCTTTACATTTAAATGTTATTTTGTGCATTTTTTTCTGTCTATAATACAAATCTTTTCTAGATGCCCTTCATCCTTTCCAACTATCCAACCTTTGTATGGGCCCTACCAACAGCAGAGTCAAATTCAACATCTGGGTCGTCGATCTAAGCAAGCTCAAATGAAGGTTGAAAAAATGAAAAAAGCTTACAAGATGGCTAAAGAAAAAAATGCTTCTGTGGGGACTGTAAGTTGAACTTGTACTGAATTCATTGTTTTGTACACTATTCAAACTGTAAGTAATTCTACTTCTATAAGTAGAATTTTCCTTATCTCCAAGGTGAAGGTTGAAATGCCTTTGGTATCTACTTAGATAGTCTAAAGCTATGTTCCTCTTGGTGCCCCATGTTTTAAAAATTCTTCAACAATAGAGCTAACCTGATAAATATTGGCTGTTTGGGCTCCGCATAAGTATGAGGTGGTGAACGACAACAGCAGCAATGAAAAACTGTCGTCTCTGTACGTTGACGCTGTCGATTTAGCACGATGCTAATGGTGATTTTGTCAAAACAAAATCCATTTCTATCTAAACTTACAAAAGCGGTATGTGTAAAGTCGCCCTCAGTATATTCCTACCAGCACGTATTGATGTGTTACTTTGTAATTCTTAAAGAATCTGCTCTAAGTTTTTTACCAGGAGGCTAAGTATAAACAGTCACTATAAAAACAAAGTAGTAAAAACCAGTTTTTTTTCCGTCTTTTATTTATAATTCTTCCTAGGAACCACAGACAGATACATCACGTACAAAGCAAAAAAAGACAGTCATCTTCTCCTCCCCATCTTCTGACATCATGAAAGTTGAACCCATGTCAGATGAGGAATTGAAAAAAGAAGAAAAGGAATTATTTGCCTGGTGTCAAGGCTTGTGTATTAATAGTTCTCCATCATATCAATGCACAGCTAACTGATAGAAACCCAAATCATTTAACAATGTGCTTGTCTTGCTAATATGAGTATTAAAGGACAATGAAATGTCCACAAGCCCTCGGGATGCTCTCTTAACCAAATAAATGTGTGACCGATTCTTAAGCCCTTTTTGTATTACTAGAAGTACAAATATTTTTTACTGACAAAATTTTAATCTGAATAAATTATTTCTAGTAGATGCCCTCGAACTAGCTGTATACAGTTTGAGTCAAGAAATGATGTGCAAATTAGTCCCTGGAATTTTTATTCAATTTTGATTTTCCTTCATTTTTGAAAAGCATCTGAACAGGTCATGCTTAGCATAAATATCAGAATTCACAGAAGAAAAGGTTGCTCTTGAGTCAGCTTCCAGTTCCTTTTTTTTTTTTTAAACTGGCATGTTGTCTTCACAGAGCACCTTGTGATAGACCTATTCTAAATTATAATAAAAATAATAATGAATTTTTTGCTACAGTAGGCATGACATAGCATATCTAATCATTATCCAGGATCCTAAGGACCTGGGGCAGAACGTTGTGCATGCTTTCAAGTTGTATGTGAATATTTTTCAAATATTAAAATTGTTTTGAGGAATATTCATCAATTTCCTTTTGAATTGATAATTTTATTCCTGATATAGTATAAATTATTGATACTTCTTGTGATCTAGGCTATTGGATTATATCAAACCTTACCAGCAGCTATGATAATTAAACAAAGTGTATTCTTTATTGAACTATAAAAATACAATTTTTTATTTGGTTTAAAATTTAAAATGTGAAGATCGACTGCTGATTTAACTCAGGCAAAGCAGCCTATAAATGGATCTCATTTGCTTTTAAAACATCCTCTCTTTTTAAAAAATTTTTTAAATGTTTATTCTTGAGACAGAGACAGAGCATGAGTGTGGGAGGGACAGAGAGAGAGGGAGACACAGAATCCAAAGCAGGCTCCAGGCTCCGAGCTGTCAGCACAGAGCCCGACGGGGAGCTCGAACTCACAAACTGCGAGATCATGACCTGAGCCGAAGTCAGATGCTTAACGGAATGAACCACTCAGGTGCCCCATAAACATTCTCTCTCTCTTTTTTTAAATGTTCATTTACTTATTTTGAGAGAGCACGAGATGAGGATCGGCAGAGAGAGAGAATACCAAGCAGGCTCCGTGCTGTCGGCACAAAGCCTGATATGGGGCTCGAAGTCACAAACCGTAAGAGCATGATCTGAGCCAAAATCAAGAGTCGGATGCCTAACGGACTAAGCCATCCAGGTACCCCTGTTAAAACGTTCTCTTAAATGATAAGGAATATTGGAGTAAATGCATATGATTCCCACTAGAATATATTTAATATAAACATGTACTCTTCACTATAATATATTATCATTTGATATCCAAAATTAGGATGGACAATCCCCTTGTTTTCAGACCTTGTACTAGACACTGGTTGAATAGAAAACACATATTTGTCCTCATGAGTCATATGTACTGTCATTCATTAAATTGGGAGGCAGTCCCTCATTCAATCAAATGTATATCCGGTTCAGTCTATCCATAGTATGTGTAACAACAAAACTAAGGAAGATTTGAGATAACAAGATGAAAGAAGAAGACAAAGGAAGGACAGAGTCTTTACATTTCAGGGCACCCACTTCTCCTATTTCATTGGCTCTGACTTTGTCCCACTGCAATGCCTCACTACAAGGGAGACTGGGAAATGTACACTTGTTTGGGGCAGATATGTACCCAACTAAAATTCTATTGTTATAAAAGAAAAGGATAATGGATATTAAGGCATAAGTAGCATCAGCTGCCAGACAGAGATCATGTCTTCTATTGATTATCTTAACTCACATTAAACAGTGTAACCACATCACAGAAAATCTTTTTAAAGGTAGAATTACACATGATCTCATCACTATAACAACTGTTTTCATTTGCTTTTATCTTTCTAATCTAAATACACACATATTTGGGGGCACCTGGGTGGCTCAGTAGATTAAGTGTGTGACTCTTGGTTTCAGCTCAGGTCATGATCTCACAGTTTGTGAGTTCGAGCTACACATAGGGCTCTGTGCTGGTGGTGAGGAGCCTGCTTGGGACTCTCTCTCACTCTCTCTCTCTTTCTCAAAATAAATGAATAACTTACAAAATAAATACACACATATGTTCACATGGTGGTAATCATAAGTAACTTACAGATTTAAAATTTTTACTTAATATTATATCTAAACATGGTGCATTTAAAAAATAATTGTTAATGGCCACATGGTAGCCCATTGGGTTGATGTGGCATAATGTACTTAACCATACCCATATCATTGGATATTTCAGTGATTCTAATTTTTCACTGTTGTTGGTGATTAACACTAGAGTGAACATGTTCATACAATCTTTTTACTTTTGGTTATCTTTCTGTTACTTATTTTTAACCTAATTGCCCTGTAATCAGAGAACATAATTTGATACCAATTCTGGGAAACTTACTGACTTTATAGCCAAGTACATGGTCAGTTTTCATTCATGTTTCTTGCACTCTTAAGAAAAAAGTGCAGGGGCTCCTGGGTGGCTCCGTCGGTTGAGCATCTGACTTCGGCTCAGGTCATGATCTCGCGGTTTGTGAGTTTGAGCCCCGCGTCGGGCTCTGTGCTGACAGCTCAGAGCTGGAGCCTGCTTCAGATTCTGTGTCTCCCCGTCTCTCAGCCCCTCCGCTGCTCATGCTCTGTCTCTCTGTGTCTCTCAATAATAAATATATGTTAAAAAAAGAAAAAAAAAAGAAAAAAGTGCACATTTTCTGTAGTTGGATACAAGTTTCTATTTGTGTCCTTTTGATTGAGGTTGTTAATTGTATTATTTACATTTTCTATATACTACTAATTTTTGGTCTGCATGACAACAATTAGTGAGCAAGGTATATATCAGTGTTTTCTCCTCATAATTCTGTCAATTTCTGCTTTATGTTACTTAAAGATATCATCGGATACATCTATAATTTCAGAATGAGTGTCTCTTCCTGGCAAGTTGAACATTATCTTTATGTAGTTACTATCTTTATTCTTAATAACACATTTGCTTTGAGGACAATTTTGCCAAATATGGACAGTCACTCCAGCTTTCTTCTGCTTAGTGTCTACCTGGAATATCATTTTCCATATTTTTGTATTTTCAACCTTTTTATGTGTCAGGGCCTGGCTAGACGCTCACCCATTCCATTTCTTCTTCCTGGGAAAACACAGGACCACATTGCCCAGCTCTCTGCAGTTATGTTGGGACCACTGAGGCATGTGGGCAGAAGAGATCTATGCCACTTCTAGGCTTGGCCCCTAAAATGTCATGCATAGACTTATATGTGCTCTCTCATATAAGGCAAGGCAAAGGCAAAGAACTCCAAGATGGCAGAACTAGGATCAACAGATCCCAGATTCCTATGTCACTGATGGAAGGAATGACAGCCAGAGCAGCAACCTGGCCTAATGAACTATGATGTGAGCAAAACTTAAACCTTGTTGTGTTAAGCCCCAGTGATCTTAGGGGTTGTTTATTCCAGCAGGTAATATTAATTAAAAAAAAATGTTTTTAGGGGCCCCTGGGTGGCTCAGTTGGTTAAGCATCCGACTTCACCTCCGGTCGTGATTTCACAGTTCGTGGGTTCGAGCCCCGCGTCGGGCTGTGTGTTGACAGTTCAGAGCCTGGAGCCTGCTTCAGATTCTGCGTCTCCCTCTCTCTCTGCCCCTCCCCTGCTCATGCTCTCTCTCTCTTTCTCTCTCTCAAAAAAAATAAAGACACATTAAAAACATTTTAATTTTTTAAGAGTTTATTTATGTATTTTGAGAGAGACAGAGACAGCGTGAGCTGGGGAGGGGCAGAGAAAAAAATCCCAAGCAGGCTCTGCACTGCCGGTGCAGAGCCCGATGCAGGGCTTGATCTCACAATCTGTGAGGTCATGACCTGAGCCGAAACCAAGAGTCGGACACTTACCCGACTGGGCCACCCAGGTGCCCCATTAATTATTTCTGATATACCAATGTCTTTGTATTTTAAGTTCTCTAGGATATAGCAGATATCTGGATTGTTTTGTTTTGTTTCATTTTAGTCCAATCTGAGGATATCTTTCTTTTCACTGGTGAGTTTAGATCATTTACACTTTTTTGTGGTTTTAATTAATTGTCGGTATGTGGAATTCTGTTTGCCAATTTACTTTGTAATCTCTATCCTGCTTTTTCTATATCTTCCCCCCCTTCTTATTTTCTCTTAGATTATTGTTTTGATTCCACATTTCTCCTCTATTGTTTTGGAAGTAAGACACTCTTTTTCTCTTGTTAGTGATTATTGTTAAATTTCAGCATGTGTACTGAAAATCTAAGTCAACAGCTCCGCCCTCCGTCCCAAACTATCCAGGGGCCTTAGGATGGCTAATCACCATCCTTTTGTCCTAAAAGTTATTGTTACTCAATATTTTAGCCATCTTATTAACTTCCAAATCAGACATTATTGTTGTTGTACAAATCTCAGACTGTCCTCCTGGGATCGTGTTTTTCTTTATCCTAATGTATACTTTTAAAAGTTCCCTTAATGAGCCTCTTTTGGTGATAACTCTCAGGTTTGGGTTTTCTGAAAAATGCCTTCATTTCACCCTATTCTTAAATACATAATTTAAGTAGGTATCAAATTCTACCTAGACAATGGTTTTCTCTCAGCAAACCAGTCTAGTTGTTGCTGCCAGACTAGTTATTGTTCCTTTTAGATGATCTCTCCTTTCTCTCTGACAAGCTTAAAATTTTTCTGTTTGTACCTTGTGCTCTTCAGTTATGCTACAGATTGATTCTTCTGCATTCTCTCTCTTCTACCTCCATTTTGTCTTACTTTACTGTCCTTTGAGACAGAGGTCCTTTATGCAGAAGTCTCCATCCCAATTCACTACCTTCCCTGAGTCCAGCATCTTGTCTCCCACACACATGAGGTCATTAAAACCCAAGACTTTAGGTTCCTGAGAGTGGCGAATGTGTTTGTAGTCATCAGTCATGACCATAGTTAGTTTGGAGCTCCCTCTGTTTTTTTCACTCCTGAGGATTTTCCTTCTTTACAAGCCCAACAATACATGTTAAAAGATGCTTTTTCTGGGGGCGCCTGGGTAGCTCGGTCGGTTAAGCATCTGACTTTGGCTCAAGTCCTCATCTCACAGTTCAGGAGTTCGAGCCCCGTGTCGGGCTCTGTGCTGGCAGCTTGGAGCCTGGAGACTGCTTTGGATTCTGTGTCTCCGTCTCTCTCTACCCCTCCTCTGCTCGTGCTCTGTCTCTCAAAAATAAATAAACGTTAAAAAAGAAAAGTTGACCTTTAAAAAAAAAGATGGGTTTTTTTTCTGTATTTTTTTTGACTTTCTATGGTTTTTGCGGTGGAATGGTTCAGAATATTTAGCCCACCATTTTCTCATTAGTGAAAGTCCACATCGTCGCTTCATTCTATTGAATTCTATCCTCAGGATAAAATCTTGAGAGTGGCACTACTTACCGCATCAGAGATTTTAAACATTCTTATAGCTGTTCATACGCATTGTCGGATGGCTTTCCAAGCCATTCTCTTTGTGAGTGGTGACCACTATATTTGTTTGTTTATCCACTTCACGGAGGCAGAGTGGTATCAAAGAAGATGGGCTTTAAGTCAACCAAATTTGGCTCTCCCTCTCCTCATCCCATCTTTATCTATCCATCCACTAGTCACACGTATAGAGATTAGAGAAATTCTTTCCTAAAAAGTTTTGTTGTGCTTTGAGATGCGAGAGAATTACGAAAGAAGGCATCATTTGAGAAGGAGAGAATGAAGATGCATATAGAAGAACTTCTGGTTAATAATGCTGGCTTTACTATCTATCTTAGTTTCAGCTCCACCCTCAAACCCCAATAAAATAACAGTAAAGAGATTTTTTAAGGCGTAAACCTTCAATAATAATAGCAGAGAGAAGAGCGACAAAATTTTGTCGGTTGGAAAACTTACAAGTGGTAGTTGACGTGGCAGGCCTGAGAAACTCTATCTTAAACTGACCTTGAGGAAAGCTAAGAAACAAAGCACTTTATACCATGGGACCCCCCGCAAGACTCAGGAATTGGCAGTAACAAACTAGTTACCTTTGGAAGTGAAGGGTGAAGGAAAAGGACTTGGCTGAAAATCTGTGTAAGCAATTAGAACTCCAAGTCCCTGTTATGGGTTGAAATGTGTCCCGTCCTCTCCCCCAGAAAAGATATTTTGAAGTCCTAACCCTCATTACCTCAGAATGTGACCTTACTTGGAAAGAGAGGTGTGGCAGATGTCATTAGTTAAGATGAGGTCATACTACAGTAGGGTGGGCCCCTCATCCATTAGGACTGGTATCTTCAACAGAATCAGTTAAAGTAGGAATTGAAATGGTTGCCTCTAAGGATCAGGAAATGGTGGAAAGAGAGGCAGAGTCTAGTAGATTTTACACTTATCATCGTAGAGCTGTTTGACATTTAAAACTCTCTGCAAGTATGCATTTGATTTTAAAAACAAAAACAAAAAAAAAATTAACACAAGAAAGCAGAATTGTTGGGACGAAGACATGAGTGTGCCAGAGTAGGTCATGCTCAGCTGGCTCAAGCTGGTTGTGAAGCTTCTGGAAATTTCATAAGCCACTTGTTAAATACAGCCATTATTAAAAATGACATTGTATAAACTTACAATGAAGTAAACTATCATATTAAATAACAGTTAGTTATTCAAAACTCATCACTTGCTAATTATTTTACTACATTTTACTATGACCCTCTAATCTCAATGTCGTTTATATGTATTGCATCTGTCTGGTAGAAATGCCAAAACAGCGTGCTATTGGACATCTCTTCTCCCTTCTGTGTTGTGCTCTCATGTTGGCTGCTGATTTCTTAAACTTTTTAGTTAAGTATAACACATTTGTAGAAAACCGTGTAAAACAAATACACAGTTTAATGAATTACTGTAAGGCAACAGAACTTTGTAAGTGCCACCCATGTCGGCAAAAGCACCATGGCTGACCACCCCGGCAGCTCCCCACTTGCTCCCCATCTCCTGCGAGTAGTCACAATTCTGACTTTGATGGTAATCATGTCATTGCTTTATAGTTTCGTCATGTAAACATGCATCCACAAATGACAAACACTACGCTTTTGTTTCACCTATTATTTTTATATGGCTTTTACCTCTTCTTAATCTGTGGGTCCCCCATCCACCTCTTTTCCCCCCTTACAGTTTATTGACAAACTGGATTGTTTATCTGTAGCGTCTCCCGTGATCTGAATTTTGCTGATTGAATTCTTCTGGGATAGCTTAACATGTTCTTCTGCCCTCTGTGTTTCCGGTGACTTGGTAGGTGTTTCTAGACACTTGCTCTTTATTATTAACAACAATGACAACCAAAATACTAATTCAGCAACTATGTACTGAACATTTATTAAATGTCTGAATGGGGCACTATGAAAATCTTTTTATTTTTTAAGTAATTTTTTAAAGACTTTCATTATTTCAGGCAACTGACAGAATCTTCTTGAGGGACAAATTGTTACAGTTCACGCTGTAACGTTAGCTTGGTTGCCAAATCAGAAGGCATCTCCAAAAGCGGTAGGCCTTATGTGCAAAACATATATTAACTAACAAAGGGAATCTTGGTAATAGTATAGAATTCGTGCAGCAATGCCTCCCCGAAGAAATTATTAACTGTTGAACCGCTTGTACAGAAACCTCTGTTTTCAAGGCTGATTTTAGCGCTAGTACATTTGCCAGGCACTGCTGCCGATGATTGCAAATTTCATAGGAACTATTTGTAGGGACTCAGCAATAAAGGATTTTTAAAAAGAAAAGGAGGAGGGGCACCTGGGTGGCTCAGTTGGTTGAGTGTCCGACTTCGGCTCAGATCATGATCTGACAGTTCGTGGGTTCAAGCCCCGCGTCAGGCTCTGTGCTGACAGCCTGGAGCCTGCTTCAGATTCTGTGTCTCCTTCTCCCTCTGTTCCTCCCCCGCTCACACTCTGTCTCTCTCTCAAAAATAAATAAAGATTTTTTTTAATTACAAAAAAAGAAGAGGAGGAAATTTCATTATATATTTCTAAATAATCAGAATCTTAAGTTTAAAAAAGGACACCGAATAATAAGATTCTATAACTTGCTGCTCTCTACAACTTTTTCCTATGATAAAGCAATAGTAGTCTCTTTAATGCTAATTACTTCTAGAATAATACAACTTGAAGAAACGTTGATTTGCTTAAAATCAAACATCAAGGCTTCCTGCTTATGAACAGTACTTGAGTAAAGTATTTTAACTGTAGTTTAATTTAAAATAGATTTCTGGCTTATTTTCGCAGTTTCCTAGTGAGTATCTTATATATACATATACATATACATATACATATACGTATACATATACATATATAATGTTTATAAAATTAATGAGGCTTTAGGAACACAAGCTTATTTCACTTGTACTATTAAATCTTTGCTTGCAAGTAAGGTAAGATGTTCAGATTTGTGGACTGAGAAGATAGGAAAGAGTGAAGATTGCCCAAAACCTCAAATGTTTCAACCCTACTCTATCATTTTACAGTATTATCTTCAGCTATGATTCATAGAAATGACATTAAGTTTAAAATATTCATGTGTATCATTTTTTAAAGTTCTCCAAGAGGAAGTCATTTCCTTCTGTATTTTTGGAAAAGTGAATATTCATTTCTGCCTCATAATATTAAATTATGACAATCCTTGGCATGCAAATTAACCTGTCAAATTATATTCTCCAAAATTCTCTAACACGTGCAGAGATATGCAAACTTCTGAAAGTGAAAATATTGAGATATGATAGTTATGGACCAGACTGAAAAAATAAATGGCACAAATTACACCATTCCATCATGGAATATTAAGAAAGAATCAAACACAACCTGAGCTTATTTGGGATCAATAATTATTACGGGTTTCTATAAATAAAAGGCCTCCAGTGTTCAAAGATGTTGGATCAGCATTTCCGGAAGTCCATGACTAGTGCCATGATACTATCTGTCCCGGTGAGGTTTATTATGACATCATCTCTGGAGAAACTTTAAATATTAATCCTTAGGTTATTCTCAGCATGCAATCCATTACTTTTTTTTTCTCATTGAGAATGCTTTCTCATTTAGCACAAGTAAGTTAATGTAATTCTTGTAACATACTAAAGACAGTAGGATCAGAGCATGATAATCAGGTTATATCAGTTTCAAGTAAGAAAAAATGCTGTATGCAGAGACCATGCATCGCCAGTCTCTTTTTGCCTTGCCCAATTATTTCTGAAAGCATGGCATCAAATGAATATTATTTTTGACAAAAATGTTAGGGTGTCACTCCTAGGAATATATCTCTACAGCTTCAACAGTTTCGGAATAAATGAAATCATGGTGCTCATATTTTCCTCCTAAAAAAATACAACTCTTCCCCTGGAAGGTAATTTTTCTCTCTGTCTCCAAAATGCAATTCCCCTACCCAGCTGGGGCAGGTGCTGTAGACATGCTGCCCATGTCCCTCTGCCTTTACTACTTTGGTACACACAGCCTAACTGCCAGCTTACCAGCCCTGGCTGCCTTTCTTTCCTTATTCATAAAATTCTGTATACATATTTAATGGCCTCGCTCTTAAGTTTAAACCTGGGAAATTGTGATTTTGTAAATTGTCAGCATAGACAGCCACAAAAAGTAGACAAGAGTGGATTGAAAGACAAATGCAAAACCTGGAAAAGAAATAAATACTGGGAGCAACGGTAAAACTGGTGTGGTTGGTGGTAAGCAGACCAACGTTTGTTCAGGGCATTTTCCCACTGGAGCCCACTGCTTCTGGTTTTTACGCAGCAAGCCACAAAGTGCCAATTTATACCCCTCTGGAGGGGCTCTCCCTCAGTGCTTGAAATGAGTCGGTGTGTAAATATCCCAGCTCTTTCTGTCTTCGGTGGAGTAACTGAGGGGTGTGTGTGTGTGTGTGTGTGTGTGTGTGTGAGATACTGGTTCTTAGAACCTCCCCAGCACATTAAATTCTAGTCACCCTTAGTGGTAACAAACTTAACGCATACTATTGGCTGTCTTGTCTTCCTTGTCTTACTTCTCTAGTAACTTCCTCATTCCCCTACTGAGATTTTCGTTTGTGTGTTTTTGTACCTTCCAAATAAACTACTTGCACTGGAATCCTTAGAGTCAGCTTCTGGGGAAAACGGACCTAAGGCTCACCAGCCGTTACTGCTTTGGCTCATTCTTTCCTCAGTATTTGAATTCAGTTGTCATTTCCTGAGTTTATAAGGCAGTGAAGAGAGCAAATGTCAACTTAGTTAGGAAATGACTCTTCAGCTCCTTCTGACCATCCTATCTTCTTTTTACTCTGTGTCAAAAATAGTCACTTTAATTCCTTTGCTAATCCTCCAAGGTATAGATATCTACAATTGGATTTGGCTACCTAGAGAGAAAAAAAAATGGAGTCTCTGGTGTCTCTATAGTCATATCAAGGTCGCAATCAGCACTTGGTGGTTTCACAGGTGTCCTCCAGATTTAAAATTCTATGAGTCTTAGCACCAATTCTATAGCAACTATTCTTGAAAATTGAAAAGGAGGGAATACTTCCCAACTCATTTCGAGGACAATAGAGTAGCCAAACCACACAAAAGCAGTACAAAAAAGAAAACTACAGAACAGTATCGCTCATGAACTTAGACACAAAAATCTTCAAAAAAAAAGTAGCAAATCAAATCCAGCCATGTATAAAAAGAAGAATACACCATGACCAAGTAGAGTTTATGTAAAGGTTCAGTGTTCACAAATCAATTAGTGTAATCTATCATATCAACTTGCTAAAGGAGAATAATTACATGATGACATAATTGATGCAGAGAAAGCATTTAACAAAATCAAACACTCATTCATAATAAACACTCTGAGCAGATTAGGAAATAGGGGAACTTCCTCAATTTCATAAAGAGCATTCTAAAAAAACCCAATTCTATAGCTAACCTCATACTTAATGGTAAAAGACTTTCCTCTTAAGATCAGGAATACGGCAAGAATGTCTACTCTCACCATTTTTAAAAATGTTTATTCACTTTGGAGAGACGGGGGAGTGGAGGGGCAGCGAGAGAGGGGGAGACACAGAATCCAAAGCAGGCTCCAGGCTCTGAGCTGGTCAGCACAGAGCCTGATGCGGGGCTGGAACTCATGAACCATGAGATCGTGACCTGAGCTGAAGTCAGCCGCTCAACCGACTGAGTCAGCCAGGTGCCCCTAACCACTCTTTTTTTTTTAAAAACAGTTTTTATTTATATTCCGGTTAGTTAACATACAGTGTAATGTTAGTTTCAGGTGTACAATACAGTGATTCAACATTTCCAGACATTCAAGTGCCCTCCTTAATGCCCATCAGCCATTTATCCCATCCCCTGACCTGTCTTCCCTTGGTAACCATCAGTTTGTTCTCTATAGCTAAGAGCCTGTTTCTTGGTTTGCTTCTCTCTCTGTTTTTTTCCCCTTTGCTCATTTGTTTCTTTTTTTAACTTTATTTATTTATTTTGAGAGAGAGAGAACAAGAGCAGGGGAAGGGCAGAGAGAGAGGGAGAGACAGAGAATCCCAAGCAGGCTCCACACTGTCAACACAGAGCCCGATGCGAGACTGAAACTCATGGACTGTGAGATTGTGACCTGAGTCAAAGTCAGATGCTTAAATGACTGAGCCACCCTGGTGCCTCCGTTTGTTTTGTTTCTTAAATTCCACATATGAGTGAAATCATATGATATTCATCTTTCTCTGAATGACTTATTTCACTTAGCAATATACTCTGTAGCTCCATCCATGTCATTGCAAATGGCAAGATTTCGTTCTTTTCTATGGCTGAATAATATTTCATTGTGTGTGTATGTGTGTGCATATATATATATATATATATATATGTATATATACCACATCTTCCTTATCCACTTATCAATTAATGGACACTTAAGTTCCTTCCATATCTTGGCTATTGTAAATAATGCTGCTATAAACATAGGGGTGTGTGTGTCCCTTTAAATTAGTGTTTTTGTATTCTTTGGGTTAATACCCAGCATTGCAATTGCTGGATCATAGGATAGTTCTATTTTTAACTTTTTAGGAGCCTCCATACTGTTTTCCACAGTGGCTGCACCAGTTTGCATTTACTCAAGCGTTCCTTTTTCTCCACATCTTTGCCATCACCTGGTGTTTCTTGTGTTATTGATTTTAGCCATTCTGGCAGGTGTAAGTGATTCTCATTGTGGTTTTGATATGCACTTCCCTGATGGTAAGTGAGGTTGAGCATCTTTTCATGCGTCTGTTAGCCATCTGTGTGTCTTTTTGGGAAAAACGCCTATTCATGTCTTGTGCCCATTTTTTAAATTGGATTATTTGTTTTTTGGGTGTCGAGTTGTATAAGTTCTCTATACATTTGGGATACTAACCACTCATCAGACACATCATTTGCAAATAATCTTCTCCCATTCCATAGATGCCTTTAGGTTTGTTGATTGTTTCCTTTGCTGTGCAGAAGCTTTTTACTTTGATGTAGTCCCAATGGTTTATTTTTGCTTTTGTTTCCCTTGCCTCAGGAGACATATCTAGAAAAATGTTGCTACAGCTGATGTCAGAGAAGTTGCTGCCTGTGTTCTCCTCCAGGATTTTTGTAGTTTCAGGTCTCACATTTAGGTCTTTCATCTATTTTGAATCTATTTTTGTGAATGGTGTAAAAAAGTGGTCCAGTTTCTTTCTTTTGCATGTTGCTGTTCAGTTTTCCCAACACCATTTGTTGAATAGACTGTCCTTTTTCCATTGGATACTCTTTCTTCCTTTGTCAAAGATTAATTGACTATATAATTGTGGGTTTTCCATTCTGTCCTTTTGATCTATGTGTCTATGTTTGTGCCAGTACCATGCTGGGTTTTTTTAGTTTGTTTGTTTGTTTGTTTATTTATTTATTTATTTATTTATTTTTGAGAGAGAGAGAGAGAGAGAGAATGGGGGAGGGACAGAGAGAGAGAGAGACAGAAAGAATCCCAAGCAGGCTCCATGCTGTCAGCATGGAGCACATGTGGGGCTTGATCCCATGGACCATGAGATCACGACTTGAGCTGAAATCAAGAGTCAGACGTTTCACTGACTGGGCCTCCCAGGCCCCCCAGTACCATACTGTTTTGATAATTACAGCTTTGTAATATGACTTGAAGTTCAGAATTGTGACGCCTCTAGCTTTGCTTTTCTTTTGCAAGATTGTTATGTCTGTTTGGAGTCTTTTGGTTCCATACACATTTTAGAATTATTTGTTCTACTTCTGTGAAAAATGCTGTTGTTATTTTGACAGAGATTGCATTAAATGCGTCAATTGCTTTGGGTAGTATAGACATTTTAACAATATTTGTTCTTCCAACCCATGAACATGAAATATTTTACCATTTCTTTGTGTCCTCTTCAATTTCTTTCATCAGTGTTTTATGGTTTTCAGAGTCCAGGTCTCTCATCCCTTTGGTTAGGCTTATTCCCAGGTATCTTAGTATTGTTGGTGAAATTGTACATGGGATTGTTTTTCTTAATTTCTCTTGCCGCTGCTTCATTACTGGTGTACAGAAATGCAACAGATTTCGGTACAGTGATTTTATATCCTGCGACTTGACTGAACTTATCAGTTCTAGCAGTTGTTTTTATGCACTCTTTAGGGTTTTCTATATATAGTATGTCATCTACAAATAGCGAAAGTTTTACTTCTTCCTTACTGATTTGGATGCCTTTTGTTTCTTTTTGTTGTCTGATTGCTGTGGCTGGGACTTCCAGCACTATGTGGAATAGAAGTAGTGAGAGTAGACATCCTTGTCTTATTCCTGACCTTAGGGGAAAAGCTCTCAGTTTTTCCCCATTAAGGATGGGTTCGTTGTGGGTTTTTCATGGATGGCCTTTATTATGTTGAGGTATGTTCCCTCTAAACCTACTTTGCTGAGGGTTTTTATCATGAATGGATCACTTTCACTACTCTTATTAAGCACAGTACTGGGAGTCCCAGCCAGTGCTTTACTGAAAAAAAAGAAAAGGAAAGAAATAAGATCAAAAAGAAAGATTGGAACTGGGCTGTTTGAGATGGCATTATTGTCTACATATACAATCCGAAGGACTCTTACACAACACTTGTACTAATGAGTTCAGCCAGGCTGCAGAGTACGAGACAGACAAAAATCCATCTATTCTTTTTTAAAAAAATCCATCTATTCCTGTAAACTAGCAATAAACATGTGCAAACTGAGAATTAAAACAGGGGCACCTGAGTGGCTCAGTCAGTTGGGTGTCTGACTCTCGATTTCGGCTTGGATTGTGATCTCAAGGTTCATGGGTTCGAGCCCCGCATCAGGTCCCTTGCTGATGGTGCAGAGCCTGCTTGGGATTTTCTCTCTCTCCTTCTCTCTGTCCCTTCCCCACTCGTTTTCTCTCTCTCTCTCTCTCTTTCTCTCAAAATAAATATATATTGCTTAAAATCACTACCCCTTCAAAAAAAAAAAAAAAAACCCAAACTAGGTAGGAATCTAAAAAAAAAACAAAACAAAACAAAAAAAACCAAAAAACATGTAAAGGATCTGTATGCTGAAAGGTTTTAAATGTTGCTGAAACCAAAGATTTAAATAAATGGAGTGACATACCGTATTCATGAATTGGCAGACAATATAGTAAAGATGTCGGTTCTCTCCCAACTGATACACAAGTCTAACACAATTCCTATCAAAATCCCAGCAAGACTTTTTAATAGATATAGACCAGCTCACTCTAAAAGTTATGCGGAAAGGCAAAGGAACTCGAATAGCTAAAACAATTTTGAAAAAGAGAAATAAAGTGGGAACAATCGCTGTATCAGATGTTGATACGCTCTATAGCCACAGTACTCACGACAGTGTGATGTTGGTGGAGGAGAGACACACAGATCCGTGGAACAGAATAGAACCCAGAAATAGACCGAAAAAATCCACCAGATTGGTTTTTGCCAAACAGGAATAAGCAATTCAATGGAGGAAGAATAGTCTTTTCAACAAATGGTGCTTAAACAACTGGACATCCGTAACGGGGGTGGGGAAGAACATTAACTTGGACCTCACACCAGTGTTTCTCTTATTTGGAGCTTGTCTCATTCTCGTTAATTTTTCATATGCCATTAATAGTGCTTCCAGTAATCTTTTAAGAAGGGACATGACTGCTTAAATGTCCAAAAATGTTTGCCTTTGCCCATGAAGAATAGCTGGAACAGGGGCTGACTTACAGAGTCACATTACTTTTTTGACAAAACTCCATGTTTTCTCTCCTTTGGTTTCAGACTTGAAGGTCCATCCTGGTGAAATTAATAATACTTAATAGTATTTTGGTCAGACTGAGATGAGAGATCAACGATGATAACGGACAAAGCAGTACTGAAAGGGCTTTTTAAATTTAAGTTTTATGTTTTCTCACCTTTTATTTATTTCCTCCCTGACTTTACTAAAACGGTACACATCTTAGCCAAAAGTTGAAGGGCAGTGACTGAAGAAATTTAATTCTGTGAGTAAAAGGTGAATAGTTTTCAAAGAGAAGAAACATAACAGCCTTTTAATCCCTATTTTTCTGCTTCTGATAACTGATAAATGGTGGGTGCCTAGTCAAGCATGACTGTGATTACAATCTTCACATAGAAAATTGGGCCAGGGAAAAATATTCTCAATACATAATACACAATATACAAATTTTAATTTAAAAAATTCAACTGCGTTGTTGAAGTGTAATGGACATACAGTAAATTGCATGTAGTGAAAGGACACAATTCGGTAAGTTTCAAACATATGTGCATAGCCATAAAACGATCACCACAATCAAAATAGTGAACATATCCTCCAGCATCCACGTAAGTGTCCTTGTGCTCCTTTAGTCCCTCCCTTCTGCCTTTCCCCGCCCCCACCTCCAAGCAGCCTCTCATGTGCTTTCTGTCAGTATAAATGAATTTGCATTTTCTAGAGTTCTGTATAAATGGAATCAAATAGCAAGTGCTCTTTTTTGGTCTGGCTTCTTTCGCTCAACAGAACTTTGAGATTCATCTTGTCGTGGCACATATCAATGGTTCATCTGAGTAGTATTCCATTGTCTGGATAGACCACATTTTATTTATCTGTTCATCAGCTGATGGACATTTGGATAGTTTTTACTTTTTGACTCTAAGGAGTAGTGCTGCTATGAATATTTGTGTCCAACCTTAACTCCCTACCTCTGGAAACCACTGATCTCTCTTGTCTTTATAGTTTTGCCTTTTTCCAGAGTGCCACGTAAATAGAATCACACAGTCTGCAGCTTTCCGAGCCTTGCTTCTTTCACTTACCATAACGTATTTGACGTTCTTCCACATTGTTGCATGCTTCAGTAACTCATTCCTTTTTAATGATGAATATTATTCCATCTTACTGATGTACCACAGTGTGTGTACCCACTCACTAGTTGAAGGATATCTGGGTTGTATCCAGTTTTTTACTATTCTGAATAAAGCTCCCATACGCATTAGCGTGCGGCCTTTTGTCTAAACACGTTTTCATTTCTCTTGGATAAATGGGAGTGGGATTGCTGAGTGGTGTGGCAAGGTGTATTAGTTTCCTATTGCTGCTACAACAAATTACCACAAACTTAGTGGCTTCGAGCAACACAAATTTATTCTCTTACAGTTCTGGAGGTCAGAAGTCCAGCATGGAATCTTAAGTGGCTAAAATCCAGGTGTCATTAGGGCTGATTCCTTCAGGGCTCTGCGTGAAGACTCCTTTCCCTTGCCTTTTCCAGCTTCTAGTGGTCACTTGCATTTCTTTTTTAGGTGGAATACACAGGAGGATGAATGGAGACCCTTCCATCTTCACAGCGTATCACTCCAATCTCTGCTTCCGTCATCACGTCACTTCCTCTTACTCTGACTCCTTGTATCCCTCTTATAAGAACCATTGTGATTACATCAGTCCCACCGGATGATCCAAGATAATCTCCTCGGTTCAGTATCCTTGACTGAATCACACCCGCGGCTTGTTCTTTTTACCATATAAAGGGACTTTAACAAAGGCCAGGGATTAGATGTGGGTATATCTGGGGGGCTATGATTTAGCCTACGTGTGTTTAACTTTGTAAGAAATTGCCCAGCTGGTTTCCAAAGGGGCTGTAACATTTTGCATTTCCCATCAGCAACATATGAAAGTTCTAGTTGCCCTACATCCTTGCTTTGCCCTTGATATTATCAGTTTTTTCATCTTAGCCATTATAGAGGGAATGGGGTGGTGTTTCATTACAGTTTTAATTTCCGTTTCCCTAATGACTAATGATGTCAAGCAACTTTCCTGGTATTTTTTGTCATCCATACATCTTATTTAGTGAAGTTATCTCTTACAGCTTTTTAAATGTTTATTTATTTTGAGAGAGAGGGAGAGAGCTTGTGTGCATACGGAAGAGCGCAAGTGGGGGAGGGGAACAGAGAAAGGGAGAGAGAGAGAATCCCAAGGGGGCTCTGCACTGACAGTGAAGAGCCCCACTCAGGGCTCGATCCCACAAACCCGTGAGATCATGACCTGAGCCAAAATCCAGAGTCCGATGCTTAACTGACTGAGCCGCCCAGGCGCCCCTGTTACAATTTGTTTTTTTTACTGTTTTTCAGTTGGGTTGTTTGGGTTCATATTATTGAGTTTTGAGAGTTCATCATGTATTCTGCTTACAACATTTTTATCAGATATGTGTTTTGCAAAGATTTTTCTCAGGCTGTGATTTGCCTTTTACCTTTTCTTATTTTTTCTTTTCCTTTTCTTAATAACTGTTTTTGCAAGAGCAAAATTTTGATGAAGCCCTATTTATCAGTTTTTCATGGACTGTCCTTATAGTGTCAGAGATGACATCTTTGTCCAACCCAAGTCACAAAGATTTTCTTCTGTGTTTTCTTGTAAAAGTTTTATTGTCTTACATATCACATAAAGGGTTAGTATCCAAAATTTATAAAGAACTTACCACACTCAACACCCAAAAAACATATCATCCAGTGAAGAAATGGGCAAAAGACATGAATAGACACTTCTCCAAAGAAGACATCCAGATGGCCAAAAGACACATGAAAAAATGCTCAACATCACTCACTATCAGAGAAATACAAATTAAAACCACAATGAGAATACCACCTCCCACCTGTCAGAATGGCTAACATGAACAACTCAGGCAACAACAGATGTTGGTGAGGATGCGGAGAAAGAAGATCTCTTCTGCATTGTTGGTGGCAATGAAAGCTGGTGCAGCCATTCTGGAAAACAGTATGGAGGTTCCTTAAAAAATTAAAAATAGAACTACCCTACGACCAATTGCTCTACTACGTATTTGTCCAAAGGATACAGGAGTGCTGTTTTGAAGGGGCACATGCACCTTGATGTTTATAGCAGCACTATCAACAATAGCCAAAGTATGGAAAGAGCCCAAATGTCCATCAGTGGATGAATGGGTAAAGAAGACGTGACATATATACACAGTGGACTATTACTCAGCAATCAAAAAAAAAAATGAAATCTTGCCATTTGCAACGACATGGATGGAACTAGAGGGTATTAAGCTAAGTGAAATTAGAGAAAGACAAATATCATATGACTTCACTCATATGAGGACTTGAAGATACAAAACAGATGAACATAAGGGAAGAGAAGCAAGAATAATGTAAAAACAGGGAGGGGGACAAAACAGAAGAGACTCTTAAATACAGAGAACAAACAGGGTTGCTGGAGGGGTTGTGGGAGGGGGGTGGGCTAAATGGGTAAGGGACATTAAGGAATCTACTCCTGAAATCATTGTTGCACCATATGCTAACCAACTTGGATGTAAATAAATAAATAATAAATACAATAAGTAAATAAATAAATAAATAAATAAGTACGTAAATAAAAGTTTTATCGTCTTGGGTTTTACACGTACGTCTGTGATCTATACTTAGTTTATCTGTGCACGTGATGTGAGGTGCCAAGTGAAGTTCTCGTTTGTTTGTTTTGCATATGAAAGTCCAGTGGTTCCAACAACATCTGTTGAAGACATTATCTTTCTAGAAATTGCACCTTCACATTGGTCAAAAATCAGTTTGGCCATATATGTGTGTGTTTATTTCTGGACTCTCTGTTTTATTCCACATACCCATGGGTCTACCTTTGCCACACTGTCTTGATTACTCCCGCTTTATATCACAGCTTGAAATCAGGCACTGTGAGTCTTCCAACTTTGTTCTTTTCCAAAACTGTTCTCACTCTTCTAGTTCCTTTGCTTTACCATATAAAGCTTAGAGGCAGCTTCACAATTTCTACAAAAAATCTTTCTGGGATGGAATCTACCTATCAATTTGGGAAGAATTGACAGTGTGTTATCTGTTATTGCATAACAAACGAGCCCCAAAATAAGCAGTCTACAACAGAAAATATTTATGATCTCACAGATTCTGTGGGTCAGGAATCTGGAAGTAGCTTAGCTGGGTGCCTCTGCCTTAAGGCCTTTCACAGCGTTGTGATCAAGTTGTCAGCCAGGGCCGAGGTGAAGGCTCAACTAGGGGAAGTTTTGCTTCCAAACTCACTCACATGGTTGTTGGTAAGATTCAGTTCCTTGAAGGCTATTGACTGGAATCCTACCTCAGTTCCTCGACCTGTGGGCCTCTCTGTAGAGCAGAGCAGCTGACGACATGGCACCTAGCCTTCTTGAGAGCAAGAGAGTGAGAGAGTGCTCAAGGCCAAAGTCATAGACCCTTTACAATCTCATTTAGGAAGCAACATCATTTTTGCCAACTTTTTTTTAGTAGAAGTGCATGACTAGATATAGCTTACCTTCCAGGGAAGGGAGTTATGCAAGGGCATGAATGCCAGAAGGTAGGGACCTTTACGGGCCATCTTTTAAAAAGAATTTTTTTAATGTTTATTTTTGAGAGAGAGAGAGAGCGCACCAGCGGGGTGGGGGGGGCAGTGGTGGGTACAGAGAGAGAGGGAGACACAGAATCCAAGCAGGCTCCAGGCTCTGAGCTGTCAGCACAGAGCCCGACGTGGGGCTCAAACCCATGAACCGTGAGATCATGACCTGAGCCAAAGTCAGACGCTTAACCGACCGAGCCACCCAGGGACCCCCCCCATTATGGGCCATCTCAAAGGCTGCCTACCACAGACGTTCTAACAATGAGTCTTACAATGTATGAAGACATTATTTGTCTAGGTCATCTTTGATTTTTTTCATTGATGTTTTGAAATTTCAGCATACATATCTTGCACGTATTTTGTAAGAATCTGACCTGAGGGGGCACCTGGGTAGCTGTGTAGGTTAAGCGTCCAGCTCTTGATTTCTGCTCAGGTCATGATCTCACAGTTTGTGTGATTGAGCCCCGGATTGGGCTCTATGCTGACAGCGTGGAGCCTGGTTGGGATTCTCTCCCTCCCTCTCTCTGTCCCTCCCCCGCTCATGTGCTCGGACATGCTCTCTCTCTTTTTCTCTCAAAATAAACATTAAAAAGAATCATACCTAAGGATTTCATGTTTCTGGTACTTTTGTAAATAGCACTATTTAAAATTTTTATGTTATGTTATGTTATGTTATGTTATGTTATGTTATTTTTGAGAGAGAGAGAGAGAGAGTGCTCGAGTGGGGAGGGGCAGAGAGATAGTGGGACTGAGGATTTAAAATGGGCTCTATGCAGACAGCAGAGAGCCTGACGCAGGGCTTGAACTCATGAACCCTGAGATCAGGGCCCAAGCCAAAAGCAGACACTTAACTGACTGAGCCACCCAGGTGCCCCACACTATTTAAAATTTTGAATTTCAAAGAATTTCAAATTGTTAATTGCTAGCATACAGAAATGCAGTTGATTTTTGTATACAAAAATGACCTCATGTCCTATGGCCTGGGTAAAGCCACTTTTTAGTTCTAGTAGTTTTTTGGTAAACTCCTTGGATTTTTCTACATAGGCAAGTTGTTTGTCAATAGAAAGTTTCATTTCTTTTCTGATATGTGTGCCTTTTCTTTTTCTTGCCTTTTTTTGGTAGCTAGGACTCCCGGTCCAGTGTCGAATATTGTTCACTGTTCCTTCTTATGTCTCAGGTGCTCTTCCCAGAATCATTTTTAGCCTTCTGGAAGATGGGGCGCCTGGGTGGCTCAGTTGCTTGAGCGTCTGACTCTTAGTTTTGGCTCAGGTCATGATCTCACAGTCGTGGAATCGAGCCCTGCGACGGGCTCAGAGCTGTGATTGGAGCCTGCTTAAGATTCTCTCTCTCACTCTCTCTGTCCCCCATCCCGGCACGTGCTCTTTCTAAAATAAAAAGTTCTTTTAATGACATCTTTTTGTGTCTGAAAATACCTTTAGTTCACCCTCACTCATAAGAGTTTATTTGCTGGGTTTAGCATTCTAGCTTGATACTCGTCTTGCCACTTCAAAGATACCATTCCTTTGTCTCCCGGCTACTGTTACTGGAAAGTCTTCTGCTTGTCTTTGTTATCCTGCAGGTTTATGTACTTAAATATGGGTTTATTTTAATTACCTTCCTTGGAATTCTTGGGTTTCTACATCTGAAGATTGGTGTCTTTCATAATTTTTGAAACCTTACCTCTTTGTATGTTGCCTTTTCCTCGATTGTTTTTCTCTCCTTCTAGAGCTCTACTTGGAACATACATTGAACCTTATCTATACTCTATTTCTCTTCACTCCTAATACTGTTTTCTATCATTCTGACTTTTTGCCCTGTATTGGTAATTTATTTAGATCGATCTTCTAATTCTTTAATTTTCCTTTTAGTCCTGTCTGCTACTTATAGCATCCTTTGAGTTTCTACCTTAAATTATTACTTTTTATCGTATAAACTCCTATTAGATGTTCTTTCAAATCTGTCCAGTGTTCATACTCCCTGCATCCTTATTCTAGCAACCCTATCTTGAATCCCTTATACACAATTAACGTCGTTGTTTTATACTCTGTATTTGAATATCCCACTGTCTATGGTTTGGTGTTTGTGTCTGCGTGCCTGATTCTGTTTGATGTTTGATGCTGATGTTTGATGTTTATGCGGACCCTTGGGGGTTTAGTGATTTTTTTTTAAATTCTGAGTTTGTAACTTTATGGTAATTCTTTGAAGTCTGTAAATGTATTCCTCCAAAGAAAAATTTCTGTTTTCTTCTGGCAGTTTTCTATGGGTACTACCAAGGTCCACTTTGAACTCTGCTTTTGACACAGGGTTCATTTTGGGTCACAGAGATTCTGGTTTGGACCTGGCCCACACCTGTGTCAATTTGCTTGTATTTGGATATTCCCATAGACTTTGCTTCTTATGGCTCTGCCTGCAGGGTGGGCTTTTTCCAATTGAACTTCTTGAAGCTGGTGCTCTTGGGCTCTCCTGCCTTTATGAGAGGGTCTCCAAGCTGACCTCTCACACTGCTTGGGCTCTGTGATTTGTCGACTGTCCCCCACAGTGATAGCTTGTCAGAACCTGGCTCTAGACTACCACGAATCAGCAGATGCTTCCAGAGAAAATATGATCTGTAGGTCTTGTGGATTTGTGCTTTCCTATCATTTCTGCCCCACCCCCCTCCCAGGAATTCCTTTACTTTCCCACCACTACTCTACAGACTGAAATATTAAAACTCCTTTCTTTGGCATTTACTGTTTTCTGAACTAGAAGGAAGTTTCTCCAAACATCTAGCCAGCATATTGTTGCAAACACAAGTCCTACTGTTAAAATATTAGTGTTTTCCTTTGCAGAAAATTTTCCTATGCAGATGTATGATTTGTATAATAAGAAAACACCATGCATAGTGCTTTCTAACCTGTTGTCATTTAGCAACATATTTTGAACAACTGTTTATGTAAATAAATGTGTCACTGATGCTCTGGGTGCAGGAAACAGACTCTGAGACAGAGACTTGAGTGCAGGAAGTTTATTAAGGAGTATTTTTAAGATCAACGCCACCAGGGAAGGAGTTAAGTCGGTTCAGGGGGACGTTAGGCAGTGATGCAGTTATCAGTCCCAAGGCTTCAGCTCTGAATCTGGAAGGGGCCCTGCAGCCTTATCCTAAACTGAAGAAAGAAGGCTGGGCCTTCTTACTCCTGTGGAATTTGATGTGGGCTGTCCCTGGGAAGGCAAGGCAGCCAACTTCTACTGCATGCAATTCCTGGAGACACCAGACAGATGACGATTGTCAGCCTGCAGCACTCTCAGAATCTGGAAGTCCCCAAGGGGGATCTGGGGAAGAACGTCATAATGTCCACCCCAGCGAGGGACACTTGGGGCTCCAAATAACAGAAAATCCAACCAACTCTTGCTTAACAAATAGCTACTTATTCTCACTTAATATAAGGTCTGCAGTAGATGATTTTTGGCATCAACGTCATCTTTCTCTTTCATTAGGAAAGCAAAAAAAAAAAAAAAAACTTTCTCAAAGCCCGTAGTAGACTTCTCCTTACATTTCATTGACCAGAAATGTATCACATGGTCACTGCCAGGTAAGAGGGAAGCTGGGAAGGTGGGGACTGAATTTTCATGATTTTGTGCCTGGAGCAGTGAACATTGCTCCCATGAATAGTATCTGGGTTCTGTTAGTATAGAAAAGATACAAAGGAATTTACACATGCATCTAACATAGCCTGCCACAAATAGATCTCTACAAAATTATTTTGAATGATATATGGATATAACTTACTGAAGCAGGCCCATTTTTCTGGAGGTTTTGATCGTTGCCAATATTCTGCTATTATCCACTGCGCTGTGATAAACATCCAAGTGTGCCCATATCCTCAATTATTTGCTCAGGATGAAATGCCAAATATGTGACTTCTGGGTCAAGAGAATGTACCTTTTTAAGATACAGATTACCATGACGTACCAGGGAAAGTTCTACTAATGTATGTTTCCAGGAGCAGTGATTGAAGAGGCCTAGTTCCCCTAGATCCTTGCTGACCCTCGATATTAACATTCTTATTAATTTCCATCAGACTTGCATTCTTTGAAAAGTACCTGGTTTTAATCAGCATTTTGATTACTTTGTATTCATCACATTTATTCATTTTTTGAATTATGGCCCAAAAATAGGGTTTGTATGGTTTCAGCATGTTGCAAATTATTGAGATACATTTAGTGTTTTGCTACTGTGCTGTAAAGGTTAATCACAGCAGTTCTGTAATTAACCTGAGCTGTTTGCTTAAATTAAAGCTCCTGCTTGACACGACTCCTGGTCAAAGCACGAAACAATGATGTAGAGCGTCTCTGTAACCATGAGTCCAAAGAGTTTCAGAGCAGTCTGACACAGCTCGTAGGCATTGTTTATTAATAACAATGAGATTGAAGACTTGCACCTGGTCTTGGAGTGATCCTCCCCAGCCCCCACCCCAGGGCTCTGCTGGTTCTGCAGCCAGAATGTGCCTCGGTGACCAGCATAGAATACACAACGTCAGCAGATACTTCATTTTAGTCTGCCTGGGTCTGAAGGGTTCTGTGCACACGTCAGTGGTTCCCAATCCAGGAGACATCTGGCCTGGCCATTACAGAAAGGGGACGTTAGGAACCTGCACCTGGCTGCGGCAGACCCCTACTGTGAGCCATAGGCTGTGATGTATATTCTGACGTTCAGGCTTTTGCCATAGCATGTCTTTTCCCTGTAATAAACTGTACCTTTGTAGGCTTTGTCATTTTGGGACCTGCGTATATTCTTCAGCAGTTGAACCCCGGTTAAGTGCCACTGTTAGTGCACATATATATTCAAGTTTTGTAAGTGTCCCATGGGCACTAGGAAAAAAGTCATATTGTCTAGTACATATACATGTCTTTTTTCCAGGAAGCTTTTAAATAAGACATTGATTTTATCAGTAAGTGAGTGAATCTCTGTCCTTCATATTTTGATTGTATACATTTCATGCCATTTTGCTTAGTTTTTTGTCTCAAATTCTACTAATTTAAGTATTTTGATCCTTTGTTTTCCTTTGTGTCTGCTTCTCGTATTTTTTCCCATTCTCTTACACTGATCTTTTTTGTGCAGTTGTGTGATTTTTTATTTTTTTTATTTTTTATTTTTTTAATATTCTTTTTTTTTAATATATGAAATTTATTGTCAAATTGGTCTCCATACAACACCCAGTGCTCATCCCAGTTGTGTGATTTTTTTTTTTTAACATTTATTTATTTTTGAGACAGAGAGAGACAGAGCATGAACGGGGGAGGGTCAGAGAGAGGGAGACACAGAATCTGAAGCAGGCTCCAGGCTCCGAGCTGTCAGCACAGAGCCTGACGCGGGGCTCAAACTCACGGACCGTGAGATCATGACCTGAGCCGAAGTCAGCTGCTTAACCGACTGAGCCACCCAGGCGCCCCAGTTGTGTGATTTTTTTAAATTAACATAGAACTGATTTTTAAAAATCCAGTGTGGGAAATTTTATTTTTAAATATAAAAGTAGGTTCCATTGATATTTATCATTATAATGAATATATTTAGTATATTACGTTTCATCTTCTTCTATGCTGTTTTTAAATGCTTCTTTGCCATTTCCTTTGTTTTATGATTTGTTTCTCTCTCATGAGTATTTTCTTTGTTTTTATCTACTTCATTGCTTTGGAAGGCATATACACTCCTTTTAGGACTGGTAGGTATGGGCTTTAAGCTTTCTGTGGGTCTGGGGAAGAACACATACAAGATGTTTTGATGGCAATAAATCTATCAGAGACACGAAGACATGGCAAAAGGACTCAAAGTACCCCCTGCCCAGTTGGGATAATTAGAGCATCAGTAAACATAATTGCAGTGGTTTGAAACACATGACATAAGGGTAAATCTGTGAGTCCATATTACCAAAAAAAAAAAAAAACCAAAAAACAAAAAAACCCTTACCATCTACCCTTAAAAAAAGACAAAAACTTTATTGTTTTCCTTTAGAGGAGTTTATGGCACCAGCTGTATTTGGAAAACTGCTAAATAAAATATTGACATGGGACAACAGTTTGAAAAAGCGTTCTGTGGCCTATATTTCTTAAATTATCAGTATTTTTTTTTAATTTTTTTTAATGTTTATTTATTTTTGAGACAGAGAGAGACAGAGCATGAATGGGGGAGGGTCAGAGAGAGGGAGACACAGAATCTGAAACAGGCTCCGGGCTCTGAGCTGTCAGCACAGAGCCCGATGCGGGGCTCAAACTCACGGACCGCGAGATCATGACCTGAGCCGAAGTCGGCGCTCAACCGACTGAGCCACCCAGGCGCCCCAAATTATCAGTATTTTTTAAGCGAAATGGCAGTGTGTGCTCAGGGGATGAGTAGAGGAGGAGGGAGAGGGAAAGAGAATCTTAAGCAGGCTCTGCACCCAGCACAAAGGTCCACATCACCCCCGTGACATCACGACCTGAACTGAAATGAAGACTTGGACGTTTAACTGACTGAGCCCTCCAGGTGCCCCAAAATGGTCATCTTTTCATTCCTCCTGATTTGGCCAAGTTGAGCTCACTCTTACTCTCCTCCCTCTTGTCTTTGTTACTAAAATGTTAGATTTTGATACAGAGTAATCATTTAGACTTTTAAAAACTGTCATTTTCACACAATTTTCTCAGTTTTGAACTATTTTTTAATCTCTTGTTATTATGGTGTGTATTAAATTTTTTCAGGAAGTGGGTGTTGATGATACACATTTGAACCCTGGCAGTAGGGAAGAGCAGTTCATAGCAGGGGCGCAGACGCCCTGACTGCCTGGGCCCCGTCCTGGCTCTTAGATAAGTTCCCTAAACTCTCAGCTCTCTCCTCTGTAAAATGACGGGGGTTGGTGGAGTGAATGAGTCAATATATACAAAGCACTTAGAAGAGTGCCTGCCAGTGTGTGCTTAGGATTTGCCAGCCATTACTGCGAAAGACCATTTGGCCGCGAGTAGGAATCCTCCGGTATAACCCTGTTCTCTAAAAACCCTAGCTGTTGGTCCATTTTCTTCCGAAGACTGATGTTGCAGAGAAGCCTGACATCAAACTGACTTTGTTGCCTTCTAGCCTAGCGGTGGAGAGCTCTGGATGTGTGACTCTGGGCAAGTTACTTGACCTCTGCAGTCCTTGCCCGCATCGTGTGTAAAGCGGGGCAAGTCCTAGGCCTCCCCGCCTTGGGCCCTTTGCACATGCTGGCCAAGCCATCCTTCCTCCCTTCCATCGGCTCGTTTTCCCTCACTCCGACCTTTTCATTCTGCCAGGGCTTCTAACCGTAGCGGCCTCAGCCTCTGGCCAGTCATCTCACTCCGGCCTCTCGGCCTCCGCCACCGACCCGAGGGCACGCACGCGGCAGAGAGACAACCGAGCGAGCGGTTCCGCGGCGAGACCGAAGACACACTCTCTTTCGTCCAGGGTGACTGGGCCGCGGGGAGCCCAGAGGCGCCCGTCTGCTCCGGCAAGGGCTGGAGGACAGCGGAGGCGGCTGGAGCGCACAGGGCTCCCGCCAGACTCGCTCAGGGTTCCCGAGGCCAGTCGACGTCAAGGCGGGCGCCGCGCGCGGCTTGGTTGGAAGCCGTGAGGTTTAGGGGAGAGAATTCAGTAGAGCCGCGAGTAGCGTGCAGAACACGGGCTGAGCCCTCAGCGAACGACGGTTTCCTCCCGCCTCAGTGGTTGCGGGGCTTTTTGTAGTTCCAAGTTGTGGTTACAGATTGTTGCCAACTGTGTCTGTGCGTGGGTAGGTGATTTTCCCCGAAGTGCGGGGAGCTCTTTCAGCCTGCACAGAGAGAGAGAGAGAGAGAGAGAGAGAGAGATCTTCCCCAAGCTTAGGAAAACCTTGGTTCCCCGACGAGCTTTCGTTATTGCGCCTCTTGGCTAGGAGCGGCGAGCACCTGCCTGTGGGCGACGGTCTGTGTTCCCCGTCTCTACCATCCCTCCCCACCTCCGAACGTTGAGTTCCCGGGGGCGGGGACGTGGGTGCCGGTATTGATCTCCGGAGGGCTTCCTCCCAGCCTCCTGGGCCCTGAGGCCCTGGAAGGGCCTACAAGGCACCGGCCGCCCCCGGCCCGGCCGCTTAGGGAATGAGTTTCTGCCCCTCGCCCGGCCCACTGTCCTTCTGGCAGCGGCACACGACTTCTCAGCGACACGCTTGAGCGGTCAGCGCGAGGAGCCACCGACCGCGCGGGCGATCCCAGGAACCCCCGCTGCTCAGCCCAGAGGCCCGGCCTAGGGGCTTGCTGGAAATGCAGAGCCTCCGGGAGGTCCTGGCCCCGCTGCTGCAGCGGAACAGCACGTTCACGACGCCCCCGGTGGTGGGGGCTGGGGGGGGGGGGTGCGGGGTGGGGGTTGTGTGCGCCTTAAAGTTGCAGAGGCTGTGCTCCAGAGCACGGGACTCGGTAACCCTTTGATTCATAATCCGTTTGTTTTCTGGCTACTCACGGGGTCTTTCTTTACGGGGAAAACCTTCCCAACTCCTCACCAGACCAGATCATGTCAGGCTCTGACTACTTCTTACTGCATTTTCATGTGGAGTTTCATGACCATAAACTGGGGACTCCGTTGCCCATCGCCTGAGTCTTACGTGCACAATTCACACTTCATTGCAACCTTAATTTTATTCCGTCACATTCCTGCCGTGTCCTCGGCTCCCTTCACCCCTCAGAGAACCCCAAACTTGCCAGAGTTGTGTCCGCAGCTTCTGTTTTGTTCGTTCTTCTCTCCGTAAGAGCTCCCTGATCTCAATACTCTCCCCTGAGCTTCCACTCACGAACTTTGATGTACTTTGGATCAATATTGCCCACTCAACAATAACAATATTAATGGGTTTTTTTTTTACAATATTAATGTTTAACATTGGTTACCACACACCGTTGACATCATTCCTCTCTTTTATTGTCACCAGAACTCCCTGAGGTGGGCTGAAATATTCTCATTTTTCAGACGAGGAAGCTCAGGCTGGAGCAGTCGGTGGGAATTGGAATCTTTCTCATTCTCTTCAGGACACTTAGCACTCTCATGGCAAAATATTATTTGTACTTTGATGGGTAAAGATTCAGCGTACTATTTTGTCTACTTCTTTGAATATTTCCATAAGGGAAAGGGACACGGAGTCAAAACGATTAAGTACTATCTGTCATGGCAGATGGCTGGCCAATGTATCTCTCCAGTTCTGGACTTCCTTCTCCGTTTCATCTAGATTGGCATATCTGGTGACATTTCTGACTTCTTCACTCTTGAACACCTCACAGACTTCTGAGACCTGATGGGCCGGGACCTGCACTCCTGCTACCCCTTCCCCAACCGCTCTCCTGTCTTTCCCACCAGAGCTAAGAGCATCATCACACTCCCTGTGTTCAAGAGGGACCCAGGAGTCGTTTGGGTGCCATCTCTTCTCTGTTACCTCGTATAACCAATTCACTGCCAGGTTCTGCCAGCTGTAATCTCCAGAGCGTGTCCGAATGCCATTCTCTTCTCTGCCTGCAGTGTCAGCCACCACCATCGTCCAAGTTGCCATCACCCTTTACACGGCCCTGCCTGCTTCGGTGAGCTTTCCGATTTTATGCTGCCCCCTTTCAGGGACCAGAGGACCTCTGAAAACATAAATCACATCCGCCACCTACTTAGAGCCCTTCGATGACTTCCCTTTTCCCTTGGAGTAAAATACAGACTTCTCACCCAGCCTCGGTGGCCTTGTGTGATGTGGCCCTCGTATTTGTCCGCCACACCTTGCACCACATTCCCCGCCTTCCTCTCCTCAGCCAGGTGCCCCGGTCCCCTTTCAGTCTCTCTGCTGCCCCACATGCTTTTCTGCTGCAAGGCTACACACCCCTGCCCATTTTCTATTGTTTCGTCCTCTCTTACTCATCCTTTGTATCTCCAGCTATCTACTCCTTCTTTTTTTTTTATCTACTCCTTCTTTAGAGAGACACTCCCTAACCCCCCCATCAGAACTAGCTTCTCCCAGGCAATCTTCATAGTGCCAGTTTTTAGTTGTGGCAACCACCGTAATTTGCAGTTATATGTTAATTTGTGTTCAAATGCTGCCTCTCCCACTCTGATGACAAAGAACGTGAGGGTCTTTGGGTCCAGTACCTGGATGTAACTGGCACCTAGTAGGTGCTCACGAAGCGTGTGGTGAAGAACGGATCGTCTCTGTCATTTTCACCTGCATTCTGGGAAAGTATCTCAAGGATGTTTTTCACGTCAGCCTTTCTATTCCTTACTGACTATATGGCTTTTAATTTTGTTGATGCCTTACGAATTTTCTTCCAGTCTTCTTTGAGTCAACTACCTTGTCAACTTTTGCTCTTCGTCTACCTATGACCTTTTGCTTCTCATGCACAGAAGTTATGGTTATTTGCAATCTTTTGAAGAGGCCAAATAGTTTGATTTTTCCTTCTGTCTCTGAAAGCCAATAATTTTCCACAAGTCTTTCCTTTCTTTGAGTCTTCCTACTGTTTCTTTTATCCCATTGTCTTTGGTTGTAGATCTAAGACCCTTCCAGACTTAGTGTGTCAATAGAATGTGCGGGTTGCCTTTAGTCCCAGCTTGTATGCGTTTGGGCAGGGCTTCCAACCCTTTGATATCTGCGGCTGCAAAGTGAGTTAGTTGATGGGCATGGCCTCCTGTCCACGTTCCAGCTTCTAACAGGCCTTCCCTTTTTGTACCTCCTTGTTCTCCTGTGGTTATCACCTTCCTCTTATTGTCTCCGTCTGTGGTACTGGAACCCAATGACAGTAAGCGAAACGGTTCTTCCTATGTCTGTGGTCACCTACAGTGAGTGAGTAATGGGGGAGGATACGTTTTATGCCACAGCCAGTCTGCCCTTACTTCCTACCTAGTTGATTAACCAGGTTGTTCTGTTTCGGGGTGACTGGCTCAGTCGGTGGGGCGTCCAACTTTGGCTCAGGTCATGATCTCGAGGTTCCTGAGTTCAAGCCCCACGTTGAGCTCTGTGCTGACAGCTCGGAGCCCAGAACCTGCTTCAGATTCTGTGTGTGTGTGTGTGTGTGTGTGTGTCTTCCCCTCCCCCGCTCACACTCTGACTCTTTCAAAAACAGATGAACGTTAAAAAAATAAATAACAAAAAAATTCCCCAAGGTCGTTCTGTTTCAATGTAAAAATGTAAAAATGCAGTGGGTAGACTGGAGGTTGTGGGGGACTGGGGGACAAGAGGGGACAGAGAGGATGGGGACTCGAGGTGGGCAGAGGACACAGAGGGGTTTCCAGACAAGGGGCAAAACTCAGGAACAAGACTTCCTGCATGACAGTATAGTTCCTTGGGATCAAGAGCTATGAATGCGCAGTCTTCTGGCGAGTAAAGGCCCCAATTTCTGAGTCAGGACACAATAGGTGTAGCAAGAACAATGTACCTTTTTGTTTGTTTGTTTGAATCTATCCCCAGTTGCTCTCTTTCATGAAAGGAAGCCCGAGTGCTCCATTCGGTGAAGTATGTGTCCCTTTTTCTCAAACTCTATTTGCCTTACAATTATTTTCAAGGCCGTTCACAATTTTATATTATGTTGTCTGTCAAACTCTCATTATTTTAATGGATTTTTATTATTTTTCTATGAGGACATGGGATGTTTTAATGGAAAGCTGTGAGGAGTTTACTGGTGGACTGTAGATCCAATTTTTCTCTTCTCCTCCTTCAACAAAGAAATCTGCAGATCTACAGAATATTCATGAATATAATTTTTTTTTTTTTGCTTCACATCTGCTCCCATAGCTCTGTCAGTAAGGAATTCATCATTCCCAAAGCATTCCATATGCTTTTCCACTCTGCATTTACCCGTGCAATTTCCCCTGGCACAAATCCTCTTCAGTTTTTGGCCTCTAGCAACTCAAGAACAGGATGTTTCGATCCTCCGCTTGTTTTGAGCCCGAGGACACCGTGACTCCATGTTTGTTAGTACAAACATTCTAATCAGAATCGCGCCAACATTGAAGAAATTTTATGAAGAACATATTTTCCCAAGCAATCTCAAATCACTTTAATTCCTTAATATCAATTTTCTACCTAATGCAGATAAAGCATTTCTAGTGTTTTTTATTTGCTTTTATGTGAATGAAATTATTTTCATCTGGAAAATTCTTATTCATAAAAATGTCACTGTGATCTGTTTGAAAACTTGTCTAAATCAAAATTTTTACATTTTAACCTCTTTCGAGTGAGTTTACTTCTGTGGCAATTAGGTCTGCCAGTTTCCCATGTTGTGAATTTTGTGGGCCTAAATTTTGTCAAGAAAATGTGAGTTTGGGGGCGCCTGGGTGGCTCAGTCGGTTGAGCGTCCCACTTCGGCTCAGGTCATGATCTCACGGTTTGTGGGTTCGAGGCTCACGTCGGGCTCTGTGCTGACAGCTCGGAACCTGCAGCCTGCTTCTGCTTCTGTGTCTCCCTCTCTCTCTGCCCCTCCCCCACTCACACACACACTCTCTCTCTCTCTCTCTCTCCCTCTCAAAAATAAACATTAAAAAAATTTTTTAAGAAAATGTGAGTTTTTTAAGTTTCTGTATTTATTTTGAGAGAGAGAGAGAGAGAGAGGGAGAATGGGTGCAAGCTGGGGAAGGACAGAGAGGGAGAGAGAGAATCCCAAGCAGGCTGTGAGTGCGGAGACCTAAGAGGGGCTCCCAACTCTCCTACCGGAGATCATGACCTGAGCCAAAGTCAAGAGTCGGGATGCTTCACCCACTGAGCCACCCGGGCGCCCCAAGAAAATGTGGTTCTTCCAAGTGTTTTGAATCGCTAACAAATGTAGCAGGTAGTAGTGATCCCCCCCCCAGGCCCCCTTGGCACCCACCCTTCAGTACACAGGAACGGTGGTTGGCTTCTGAGTGCAAACACCTGCGACCCCCCACCTGCGGGCGTTCTCAGAGCCCGACACCCCAGCCAGGCCAGAAGTGCTGGGGAGCTGATGTGCCCCGGGGACAATCAGCCAATGACAGAGGCAAGTTGGAGGGTAAACACCCCAGCTTCCATGTCCTGGGGGTGGGGGGATGACTCTTAGCTATGTTCTACTTGGTTTTTCCTAGTTCCCTGGGGTGTGGGGGTGGGGCGGGCCGGGGGGGGGGGGGTGGTATAGAAGCCAGTTACCTCTGGTCGAAAGCTGCTTGATGATGTACCCTTAACTGGCTCATCCTCATCTGTCTTAATTCCCCCACCCTACTGATGCTTTCTGAAATGACCTCTTAATTACTTATACTCTGATTCTCCTCTAGAAGTCAGCTTCCAGGGACCCCAACTTAAGGCTACAAATGTAATTGTATAAAGTTTTGCTATTGACAGTTTTATTGTGTTATTTTTATGGGGTCTAAATCTTCCATGGTCGGTGTTGTAAAAAAAACGTTTTTAACATGTATTTATTTTCAAGAGACAGAGTGCGAGCGGGGGAGGGGCAGAGAGAGGCACAGAGAGAGAGGGAGACACGGCATCGGAAGCAGGCTCTAGGCTCCAGGCTCTGAGCTGTCGGCGGCGCAGGGCTCGAACCCACTAACTGTGAGAGCATGACCTAAGATGAAGTCAGACGCTTAACCCACTGAGCCAGCCAGGCACCCAGTCAGGGTTTTTTAAATTCTCAGAGTCAAACATTTTGTTACTGAGTTAAAATGAGTCTTCAGCCATTTTTTTGTTCATTCACAGCAACTATTGTAGGCGCTCTTTTATGTTTATTCCTACCAGTACTAGAATCCACTTGAAGACTGATAGATTTGATTTGGGTGCATGCCTGCGTCAGAACCTCCTGCCTCATGTGACCTCCTGTACTTTTTTTTGCACATCCTTTCTTGAGAACCCTTTTTTATATTCCCCACCTAGAGAAATCTTAATCTCTATAATGAAGTAGAAATGCCAGTTCCTCCATAAACCTTTTCCTGATTCTCATCAATAGTAATTGTAATTTTGAGCTCTGATAGCAGCCTGCTTTTTCCTCTATTTAGCACCTTTTCTTGCCTTAAGTGATTTTTAATTATTTCCCCATCAGACTGAGAGCAGAGTGGATCTTGTTTTCACTCCCACCTAACTCCACTCCTACCAGCACACACTGCAGGTATTCAGTAAAAGTCTGAATGTATGTTTCCATAACAGAGAAACCTCTCATACTCCAGATCTAAGAATGCTATTTGTTAACTTTTGAATGGGTTTTTAAAAATCTGTAATGTACACCATGCCTCTCACTATCTTTATCAGCTGCTATCTCTCAGATACATTCGATTCTTAATCATTTTGCTCCATCAGTGCAATTTCCATCTCTTTTCTCTAAATTCTGTTTTGCTTTTCACATTTAATGAAATTTGATTGTACGGTTTTTTAAATTGCCCCAGTAATTAAAGATACCTAGTCATCATTTGGAATAATATGCTCAAGTGTGGCAAGGCATAGTTGATGAGGAATTCTTCCAAATCCATAATCAAATATCAAAATGCCAGTGAAAAAAATGACATTGAAAAAGGTCATAGGACATACATAGCAAATAGATGTGAAAAATTACTCAACAATCACAATAATCAAAGCTGAAATTAAACTACAGTGTTCACCTATTACATTGCTTATTCCTCTTTATTAAAGTACAAGGTGTCAAGGTGTAATAAAGAAACTCATATTCACTGCTGATGTGGGTATAATATTGTACAACTTTCCTGGAGCTTATTCTAGTAATATTTGCCAGGGACTTTAAATGGTTCATTTTAAAACTTCATCTTTAGGAAATTATATTAAGGAAATAATCCTAAATTTGGACAGTGTGTGCATGTGTGTGTGTGTGTAAAGAAGTTTAAAAATGTAGTTACGTCTCACAACAGAGGCATGTTTAGATCAATTATGGTATAACTATATTATGGAACACTAAACAATCACTAAAAATATTAATTTCAAAGAAATTTCAATGACTGGTGAAATTATTTCTAATACAATTTTACGTGAAATACGGGATACAAAATTATAATTATACTGATTTCCATTAACACTCTGATCCCTTAGGGATAGTTTTCTATTGGCTCCTTATCTTCCTGGGTCACACTTTCCTGTTTCTTTGCATGTCCCATAATTTTTTGTTGGAAACTTGACATTTTAGATAATGTATCGTAGCAACTCTGGATTGTGTGTGGTGTTTTTGCTATTTTTTGGTTTGTAGTGTGTTTTGTGATTTGCCTCGACGAATTCTGTGGTCTTTTCCCCACCCTTTCCCCTCCCCTACGGTGTATGGCCATTGATTTATGTCTGCTCAGTTTGGGTTTTTAAATTTTTTATTTTTAAGCCTGGATTCCCACGCACCGCCCGAGTTTGCATAGCTTAGTGGTCAGCCAGCGGTTAAGCAGAAGCTACACTTCAACACCTTGAGCCAGTAAGGCTCCCATCTTTTGCTAATGAATTTGTGTGTGGCCTGGGGAATGCACTCAAACTCTGAGTAGTTTCCAACCCTATTCCAGTCTTTGTTTTGGGTCTGCAAGGTTTCACATCCATTCGCGGACCAGTAGCTCGCTAGGGCCCTCTTCAGTCTCCCGTTAGGTGCACACAGCCTTGTCCGTGAACACAGCCTTCTCTGGACCACCAGGGATAAAGTAGGCTGTCTCATTCCCAAGGTCTGTTAAATTTCTGGCTGGTCTCTCTGCCACTCTTCAAAACCAATCCCTACTGAGACCCCCAGGCTAGCTGCAGAGTTGGCAACAATGACATGGGATTGTCCATACCAAATAAAGGCAGGCCCCTCTGAGGGCCTGGTAGAACCTCTGTGCCACATGGCTGGGGGAAGGGGAGCTGAGATGGGAACAGCCCCTGGCTGAAACATCCCAGACTCCCACTGTTCTTACAGGTTCAGCACATCTTGAATAAATGCTTCTCTGATTTGTTGTATGCCTTTGGTCAATTTCCAGAGTCTACATTTTTTGGACAAGTTTGCTTAACTTTACCATTGCTTTTAAGGGAGAGGATTGGCTGAGCTCCTTAACTGGCCACTCTGGAAGTCCTGCTCTGTAAACCACACAAGTTGTACAAATTATACAAATTCATCCTTCTTCTTGAGGGAGAAAGTGGGACCTTCCTTGGGACATGAAATCCCCAGGGTAATGTCACCTTGGCAAAGTGTCTTCAGCCTGGAAACTAACGGGATCTGCAGGAGAAAGTCCAACTGTGCAGACCAGAGCACCTGGATTAGTGGTCCTCCGTACTTGTTTTCTTCCACTTATTCCTTAGCATTCAAGGATCATTACATTCCAAGAAAAGAAAAAAAGCTCTATGGTCAACATTTGATTTACGTTAAGCTAAACAAAATCAAAAGGAGTCAACATCAGGACTTCTCAGAGCCTTTTAATATGCTGTTTGTTGAGATTCTCTAGGAAAGAAAATAGGTAGTGTTTTCTCAACACTGTGACCAATGAACTTCCCCCCCCCCCCCCCCCACTTCAAGGGATTGCCGATCTTCAAAATACCCTTCGGTGTGTTTTACTTGAAATTTTCTGCCTGGGTAAGAAATACGGAGATGTTAGGGGAAGAAGTATGTTCACAACTATGACAGCTGGATGCATCAACCTTCTAGACATGGGAATGGTGGTAGTGGAAATGAATGGAGGGAAATCCCTCAGTGAGGTCAATTTCTGTGGACAATCAAGCTAATACAGCTGCCCGTCCTCACCGGGAGCATTTCATTGGTAACCTTCCAAGTTTCTGGGTTCTGTGTTTCTTTAAGGAGGACTTCCCATGTGCCTGGCTTAAGTAAGGCTCTTGGTAAATAAAGACACAGTATTTGCCCTCAAGGAGTACAGTTAAGGGCACGACGGAGAAGAGTTATAACTGAGCGTCAGAGGTGGCGGCATGCAGGCATCCACAAGATGCTGTAGGAAGACCAACGGCACAGTTAATCCGGCCCAAGGTGTGAAAGAAGACTTGACAAAGGCCATCATGTCCAGGCTGGTTCTTGAAGGCCAAGGAAGGCTTAGCCGGGCAAGGAAGAGGGGAGGAGCATGTGCAAAGTCCAAGAGGCTGGAGAAAACATGGTATATTCAGGGAGCTCCAAGTAGTTTGCCTAGCTAGAGTATGGGGTATAAAAGACGGAACAGGTACAAAGGTAGCAAAAGATGAAGGGCTCTGTGTGGCAGGCTAGCTAGGGAGTTTGGCTCTTACTCTCAGAGTGAAGGGAGATTATGAAAGGCTGTTGAACCTCAGGATGATTTACCTTCTGAAAGCTCCCTCTGGCAGCAGTGTAGAAAACAGACTGCGGAGGTAGATCAGAAAGCAAGCTCCAGGAGGCCAGCAAGAATAATGAGGATCTGAACAAGGGCAGTAAAGACGGAGAGGGGCAGCTGAGAGGTGAAATTGTGAGGGCTAGACGAACCGAGATGCTGGGGGGGCAGGGGAGAGAGGCAGTGGTAGACCACTCCCAGGTTTCCAACTTCAACAATGGTCCAGCCACATAACAGAGGGAACTCGGGATGAGGGGCAGGTATTTGGGAAGGAGAGAATATACTCAGCCTTGCACTTGTTCGGTTTGAAATTCTGATAAAACACGTGCGAGACGTTAAGGAGACGGTTGGAACTCTGGGTTGAGATGTACCCAGATTTGACAGGTGTCAGAACCCAGAATAAAAGCTGCGGGAGCCACAGGTGTGGTGAAATCGGGCAGGGAATGTGTAGACTGAGAAGCAGACAAAACCATGGGGAACTCTATCTTCCTCTTCTGAACGCCTATAGCCTCTGCCTGTAACTTACGGAATGTGTTACGTGCTGCAACATCTAGCTCAGTGCCTACTTGTGCACAAAAAGTACCATGCTTGATATGAGGGTACAAGGAGGAATACAAGAAGGTCCTTTCATCCAAGGGGACTAGGATGTAGTCGTGGAGAAAGAATTATACCCACCTATTATGCAAAATGAAATCAAGAGCTACAAATATGCTGAATGTTGAAGAGGCAATTAATTCAATGGAAGAGAGAACACAGGTTTCAGGAAGGGAGGAGAGCATTTGAGTTGGGGTGGAAAGTGGATTTTGCAAGCAGGGAAGGGGAAAGGAGGCAGGTAATAAGAAGCTGGAAACTAACAAAGATCACAACAGAATGAAGTGGGCGAAGCAACAAAAAGAGGCTGGGAAGGTGGCTTGAGGCCAGGGCCCAGGGAATCCTTTCTCAGGCGTCCATTTTAAAGAAGGCACAGAGGAGGAGCCTATGGATATCCAAGCGCTTGTGACGCAGCAGCTTCATTTCTGCCTCGCCACTAAGTTCAGAAATAAATGCTAAAGGAAACCTAAAAATCACCACACTAAGGCTTATGGCTTGTAAATGCTCTTTCTCAATTCCGTATTTCCATTCTGCAAAACTCTGTGTTAGTGGAACTTTAATTACTTGGCTTCGTTATAAAATTTCCATTGCATGTAAGTGTAAGTAATTTCACTCCAATGCACTCATTTGAATCTGTGACTGAAAGCAGTGGGAGAAATCACGTTTTTATGGTACTTCCTTGGCATGCCGAAGGGAAACAAAATGTATGCTGTTAATCAGGTCATGAGTGACTTGGAAAGTGATGGGTTGCATAAAGATAGCAAATAATAAGAGATAAATAGATTTTAAAGATTAAAAATATTTTATTTAAACTTTTCTTCATAAACACTTTTAACATTTTTTTTCAATTTAAAAACAGAATGGATAGCATAAACATGTTTGAATAGATTATATTCACGGCTTGGGAAAAATTACCTGACAAAAATGTAAAGGCTTTCAAAACAGGTATAAAAGGCAAACCTTAAATTATTCTAAGATTTTTAAATCGGCCTTAGGATTATTTGACTACTGGCCCAAAATGTACCTAAAGGTCAAAATATTTTTCTATAGACAAAGTATGCCCAAGAGGTACAGGGCATATACAAGTTAGGTAGAAAATAACCTCTCTGACTATCTCACTGGAACATTCCTTCAGAAAGCAAACACCTAACCCTTACTGATGTACTGATTAATAAGGTTTTTAATGTAGCTGTTCCCAAAGATGTAAAAAAAGAAAATCCCAGATTATGAAGGGGGAACAAACCACGCTGAGGGCATTCTCTCAGCGTCGCCCGTGTACCAGTGAAGTCACACGGGTGTATGTACTGCAAGGGTAGGACTTGCATGAGCTTACCTATTCTGGTCTGTGTCTATTGAATATTTGACTTTATAAACTCTCGATAAACTAATTTCTCAGGACTTTCGTTTTGAAGATAAATCTCTTTTAGAAGATATTTATTCCCAAACCAACTCTAATCTGATTGAATAAACGTATGATCCCTAAAAATGTTGAGTACAAAAAAAAAATCAAAAACGTATAATAGGCAAACAAGAAAAATGGCACTGGCAGTTTTACTGCCATATAGCCCTCAGTTACAGCTAATTTACACTATTATCTATGTTGTGTTTTACTTCAGTCTAAAACTTTAAATTATGTATTCTCAAAAGAGCTAGTCTTTTCTGAGAGATAGCTTATAAACTGAAATATCAATTTATATTATAAACTGAAATGTTATGACCTACAACCACATATACATATATAAAAATAGTCCCACTGAACGTTTGACATGTTTAGGTTATGCAGCTCAAATAATTTGTTATAAAATATTTTAAAGCTTAGTTTCATGTAATTAAGACAAAACTCTCCATTTTTACCACTTCTCCCCACACAAATGTGTGTGTCCTTTACTATGACTCGAGCAGGCTTCCCAGAATGAGGTGTCCAAAGGTGCTGCTTTAGAAAAGATAAGTGAAGGGCTCAGTCAATATTTCACAAATTAGAGTAACACGCACACACAGAGCAGAGCAATGAGGACACAGAGAATGTTGTCTCAAGAAAAGCTAGTAATTCTATTAATTACGCTTTGCTTTTATAAAAACCAGTAGTACTTCTTCCAATACAAAACCTTCAATGTGAGAATCTTGAATTTTGTGAAATGGCTGTAGTGCAAGGATTTTCTTTAAGCAGATTAAAGTCAAAACTGAAATTCAAGGTCAAAGATAGGGAACAGAACAAACATTTCTAATTAAGATGCAATTACTGAAGATCAGCTATCTTTGTCAAGTCTGGTGTTTAAAATGTAAGGTGAAAATTAACACACAAAGATCACAACAGTTACACTGTAGTTTCCAATCTCTTACTGAATTTTTAAAAACCACTACCTTGAGCACATACAATGTATCTAAACAAAAAATGGTTCCAAATGAAGCACACAAAAAATAAACGTGAAAAAAATTCTATGGAAAAATTTTCCATAGTTTAGTATAACAAAAATAAATCTCTTTCAGCAATGAAACCGTAATTTTAAAAGGGAATGTAGGTTAATCGTGGATTTAAAATAACCTATATTAGCACTACATATAAACGGATGAATTTTCTCATACATTCAGAACCCAAGCAATACCAACTGTTCTTAAAGCTCAAAACTGACTACAGCTAACATCAGGTCAGACATGACTCACGTGTGAAGCTGAACCCACAGTTAGTTCAAGTTAAGATTTCACAAATTTTCCAAAACACGAACTGTGATCTTGGTCTTGTGTCTTGAGAGTGGAAGACCAAGAATAGTCAACAGTTTGCCCAGATCTTACACTAACTAGGACTATGAAGTCGTATCTAAGCAATTAACAAGAACCACCACTGGTGTGTAAAAGTGTAAAAGCCTGATAGGGGTACCCTGTCTCGGTCTTTTCCAGCAAAAGACAACAATGAGGAAAATAATGAAGACATTATCATTATTTTCTTTAAAGCAAGAAAGCACACAAAGCACTAAACCAACTAATATATTAGAAAAAGAATTAAATGGCTAATCTAATTCCTAGTTTTCAAAAATAAAATGATTAAAAAATGATTTTTAAAAGGTAGAAAAAGACTTTTACCCATATTACCATGGGAAACAAGATCATGACTTCACTCTTCCATTTTGTGTTCAGTGGTGGCAGCAGCAAAAAAAAAAAAAAAAACAAAAAAAACAAAAAAAACAAAAAAAACAAAAATGAAAACAAAAAATAAAAAACAAAAAACAAAACCAAAAAAGTGAAACTAGAAAATTTATACAACAGCCATAGAAGAAGGCATTGCAATATTGCACCAATATCCTAAGCTCTGGCAAGTTTTGCCAGTGTAGATCTAGTCTGTATCAGATATAGACTTTACTCAAGAGAAAATGGCATCAATTTGAACGATCCACTCCCTGGTTATTCTTGCTTAATTTTGTCAACTACATGTTTTTCCTTCGAGTTGAAAGACTTGAAAGGTGCACAGCTAATCCTACAACACTTTTATAAATGCTTTTAAACAGTTAACTTTGATGCATTCTGAATTTTGAGGTTACTATCCTTCATGCTAGTAGCTTTCAGTAAATAAAACAAAGGCTGAGGGCTTACATCCCCAGTGCCACTAAATATTTTGTACTAAATAAACAAGTAGATATAACCAGTAAGACTGTAATTCTATTTCTTACCTCTAAGTCAAAAATGAACTCAAATTTTCCACGAGATGCTACTTTCCATTCAACAACAGATGCAGCAGCCTTCTTGAATGTAAAGAACGGGAGTTGCACTTACTTTTAGGGGGCCTTTATTTAGGAGTCTGGTATTACCTAAATTCTCTTTAAAAGTGCTTGCACGCTGCAGGGCCAGGACTGCATATACCACTCCGATTCTCACTAAAAACAGGGTAACGTTAAACAGACTGCAAAGAAAAACATTTTCAAAAAGAAGACATACATTGATAAGGAACACTAAACGTTTACTTTTGAAAATAAAATACAAAATGTTAGTTTTCAGAAATCCATACATGTTTCAGGAATACAAGGAGCTCAAATATTACTGAATCAGTATGGACTGAAGATAGGCTACTTTGATACCAAATGAGGACTCCAGTTATTTTAACTTTCTAAAAATGTTAGTACATGAAAAGACGTTACATCTAAAATTCAACAAGTATGGCAAACCGTGTGTGCAAGTGCACTAGCTTAAAAATATAGAGTCCTAACCACGCATAAAAGGAGATGTGCCTTGTATGTTCCTAAGATGTACGCAAGTATGGGTATGCTTTCGCTAACACAATGCAGAGAAGAGAAGGCAGCTTAGAAATAGTGTTTTGAATATAAAAAAGTTAACTTTGTAGAAAATTTATATTTTTGCATTTTCAGCAAAAAGCCATGCAAAAAGGTCAAGAGTTTTAACGTAAATAATAAAACCAAAAGGTCTAACAGACTGAAATACACTGAAATAAATGTTCCAAAAGATTTCAGATTGAGATAGGAACCGAAATTACATCCAGTGACACTTATCAGGTCTTCTCTTAGAAGAGGCATGACTCCTACGCTGACATCTGAAAGAAATGTTTAAAGCATAAAATCAACTTCCCAGATAAGTGGATCACTCTATTAAACTGCTTCTGGAAGTAGTTTCAAGAGCTAGCGCTTCGAATTAACTTATTGCATGAGTTTGAGGCCACTAAAAAGAAAAAAAAAGGATGCTAGCACAGAATGAAGAATTTTTTACGATATTAGACCAATGGCTTTGATAGTAAAACTGGTGAGGTTTTTCTTTATGTTTTTTAATTAACTACTCTGTCACAAACAAATTTTTTGTTTGGCTTATTTAAAGGGAGAAAGATGTCATTAGTTGCAACGTCTGACCTCGTCCAGTATATATTCCGGAAAATGCAGGTTGCATACTTGTAAACCATCTAGCTTGCAGGGCATCCGCGGGTACTCGTCTTCCTTCCACTTGTTTTCTTCTGGATCAAAAGTGAGAATGGAATCGCTGTAATGACCATTGTAGCAAAGGCCTCCGAGAACCATTATCTGTTTGTCCAGCACAGTCACACCATGACCACTTCTGCCAATTGGCATGGATGCCAAAATGGTCCACTGATCAGTCTCTGGGTTGTACACTTCTGTGGAAGGGCATCCCTGAGACTCAAAAGAGGCTCTCAAGATCACACAGACGCCACCGAAGACATAAAGCTTGCCGTTGTAAGAAATCATCTTGTGAAAGCATCTTGCGTAATTCATTTTGCTCTTATTCTCCCAACAGTTGGTAACCACTTGAGTTCTCCTGGTCCGCTGTTCTATGGTCCCTTCTTTACTGGGGTCAAACACACACACCTGTTTGGAGGTGGAAGACGAGGTGATTCCACCAGTGATGAACAACTTGTTATTGAGCACTGTCCCTTCATGTCCATATTTGTTAACTGGATAAGGATCCACAAATTCCCATTTATCATTGGTGATGTCATACCTCTCAGTTGAATAGAAAGTCTCATCTCTGGTTCTGCCTGCCACAGCGTAAATAAACTTTCCAATGACACCAACTGCAAACTCTGAACGTGGCACAGACATGTCTGCCATCCGGAGCCAAGAGTTTTGCCTGGGGTCATACCTGAACACTTTGGAAGAAGCATGGAATTCGCCATCCGGGCCCAGTTCTTCCCCGCCCAACAAGAACACAAAGTTATTGACGATAGCAAGGCAATCCGGGCGCAGAGGAACTTGTGGGCCCTCCAGTTCCCACCAGACTCTTGGTTTCTTTAAGAGAAGAATTTTACTGTTAACCATGCTATGTCCAATCATGCCTCGGAATACTGTAGTTTGGGGTTTGGCAGAACGGATGCGGCTTGACTTCATGTCCAACAAAGGCTGCTGGTGAACATTCTGAAAGTAATTCAGTGCTTGGTCAACTTCATAGCGCAGCTGTCGGGAGTATCTATAAAATTCGGATGTCTTAACCTAAGAATACAAGTAAAAGAATTTAACCAAAAGAAAGAACATCAATGGCAAACAAGATATCAAAGCCAACTAAGATGATTAGTGTACGATTTGAGGCTTACTTTGCTAAAACTGTTTCTCCTGTTAAGATCACATACTATTTTTTAAGTTTTATCATATTTGTTTTCATAATAATCTATGCACATCCCCAAGCCTTTTAAAGTAAATATTTATTTTCCAGGCACAAGCTACATTCCTCTAACAAAATGTACTAATCATTCATCTACTGTATGTCAGGCCCTGGGATACAAGTGGTGGCTATGAGGACAGAGGTTTCACAGTAGAGGAAATCATGGCCATGGTTTTCTTAACCACAAGGAACACTGTAAGAACAGCCATGACTGAAAAACTTGGGCAATCAAGTTAGTGAGTTAGTAAAAATTTAAATATATATAAAATTCTCAGTAGGTTTTTGATATAAAGAATTGGTTTGATATCATCAACTCCTACAATCATAACCCAGTTGACAAGGAAAGGTCAAGTTTTTTTCCTTTTTTAAAAAAAAACATTTGTTTATTTCTGAGAGAGAGAGGGCAAGGGGCAGAGAGACAGACAGACAGAGGATCCAAAGAGGGCTCTGCGCTGACAGCAGAGAGCCCAATGCAGGGCTTGAGCTCACAAACATGAGATCATGACCTGAGCCAAAGTGAGATGTTCAACCGACTGAGCCACCTGGTGCCCCAACTTTTTTTTTTCTTTTCTTTTTTTTTGGAGCTGGAACTACCTCATTGTGACGATTATCAAGATCTTATGAAGCACTTTTAAGTACTGTGCTAAGTTCTATAGGGACATAAAAATGTTAAGATGGGGTCTCTTTCCTCAAAGAACTTCGAATCTGTATCTGGGGAAATGAAAATAGATAGAGTTGCCAGTAAGTAAATAAACAAGGCAGTTGACAGTTGGGAATGAGGGTGTAATATGGGAGTTCTGTAGAACTTAGGACATGGAACATACACCAAACTGGCCCAAAACACTCACGGGTTACCTCGTGGAAGAGGTAGGAAGCTGGAATCCGTGAAGAAAAAGCTTGTATCCTAGTGGCAAGAATGAGACAAGAATCTTCAATTTCAAGGGGGAAAATCAGCTATTGTAGACAGAAGACGGGCAGAAGAGTACGACTGATGTGAAGTAGAGACAGGGAGCAAAGGCGATGACTTGAACTGATCTGAGGATTTAGACTTGAGGCGCTCGTGAGAGCGGGATCACTAAGGGACTCTGGAGAGGCATTCCACTTCGCTGGTGATCAATCTGCACTGGTGGGAGGATGCTGAGGCGGGGACGTCTAGGAGTGTACAGGGAACCCAGCGTGGCTGTGTGGGAGGGAGCCAGAACTACACATAAATGTTTAGGAGCTTTCTTTCCTTCTTCTCCTTTTTCCTTCCTCCTCCCTAGTTTTCTCATTCACGCCCACCTTGGTCCAAAAAGTTTGAAACAGAAAGCACCGCAAATGTGTTTTTAAGTATTTTGTTAACTGCGTTTCAATACGATTGGCTTCCTTTGTGATCCCAAGCAGTTAATTTTATGGATTTAAAATCATTATTCTGAGAAGGGGTCCTTCGGTGGATTTAACCAGGCCAGCAGAGAATTCCTGGTCTTACTACATAAAAGAGAACAAACGGACGTCATTACTTCACTGGGGGCCTTATGTGCAACATCTCAAGCTAAATTATTCCTCCTGCGAGAGACTAATAATCATCCCTGTTTTCCTGATGAAAAAACTAAGGCTTAGAATCTTAAGTGACTTGCCCAAATTGTTTACATGACTAAAACCAGGAGAGCTGGGATCTGAACCTTGAACCAGGACAGTCTTGCTCCGAAGATCAATTTCCAATAGGTTACAGCACAGCTTCCTTTAGTCTTTAGAAAACTCTTCAAATGACAAACTCAATTCTTAGAACACTTAACATATTTAATGAATTAGCCTAATGACCCTTCTCAAAGAAAAGATAATATAATGGTTCTTAAAGAATCAATCACATGGATCACAAATGACTGGGCATCCAACCCAATTCTTCCTAGCAAAATATTAAGTGTGGAAGAAATCACAGCAAAATAATGAGTAATGGTAAACAAGTAATTTCAATAAAGAGAGTACTAATATGATAAAAATATGAGATGAACTCTCATTCTCTACTACTTTCACTTCACATATAGAAGAATAAAGGAAATGAAGCGAGCCTCAATCTCTTATGAGAAACAATGGAAACCTGTAAAGCCATTTTCACGGAGTATTTATCAATATGCAATGATGTTCACAATATATTCAGTTTTTAAAAAGCAATAGTAAACTGGTATCCCAATTAAAGAAGATTTTGTGTACGTTTGCTGTGTTAATAGTGATTGTCTCTAAAATTTCACAAACATCTTTGCATTCTTTGTTTTTAATGTATCATTATTTATAAACAAGAAGAATCTTGCCATTAAAAAAATGGGTCTCCTAAAACCATCAAAAATATATTTGCTTAGTAAAAATACGTATCTTTTCATTTTCCATTCATTTCTACTATGAATTGCCTAATAGTGTACCTCGCCCATTTTTCTCATCTTTTTCATATGTGCAAGACTAAAAGGCAATACCCTGGAAATCAACAAGAAACATAAACCTCAAATTAAGTATTTAAGTGCCTACTGTGCACAGCCAGTGGCCTGAGAGCTACACAGGTTTTGAAGTAACAGAATCTGGTCTAGCACCGTAATTAAGCACCACGTCAAGCAGCCTGGTAAGACAACTAAGAATCCAATTTAGAAAATACCCGACTCACATTCAACAAGCTGTGGGATCTTGGGCAAGTAACTCAACATCTTTACAGCCGTTTCCTCATCTGTATCATTGAGATAACAATAGCACCTATGCCTCATAACCCTAAGGTAGGAGATAAGCATGATAATCCAAGTGAAAAAGACTTACTACGGTGCCTGTCATGTGGCAGTGTACAACAAATAATAGCAGTTATTAGCTATTATTACTCACCAGTGGACATCTGTGGAAGTGTCCGTCAGCTTAAGTCAATGCATCTGATGGTGTGTTTTTGGTCTGTGTAAAAATTCAGTCTTTTAGAAACGAGAGGAGTAATGAGTCAAACTTACCCTGGACCTAATCCTCCCCAGTAAAACCTGACTGGTAAGATTCGAAGAGAAGGAAGCTTTCCCAAAAGCAGCCATGTCACTTGGAGATGGAAAAAGGAAGGGGAACACTGCACATATTGGACAGGCAGATTTCAAGTGTTTTAAAGGAAAATTAGGACCAATTCCAAGATCGGAAACTGTGTAAAGAAGCTCAAGAAGGCTTGGAGGCTCTCAAAAGCATAATGCTGACTGCATAATTGCAAAACACACTGATGAGGGGAAGAAAAGGGGAAAGTATCTAAAAAATCTGATGTGCTGCACAGAGAGATTTCTGGAATTCAGATGTTAAAAAACCACTTACAACAGATGGCCAAAACAAAACAAAACAGGCGCATAAAACAAGTATTACAAAGGGTGAGATGGAGCTGTAAGAATACTGTGAACAAGGCTAACGCCTCAGGATGAACTGTGACTTAGCAAAGTGCCAGGTATTGAATTAAGTGGCATCTTGGAGGTTAAAGTAAAAAGAAGTGGAGGCAAAAGTGAAGCCCCTCCCGGATGGGATGGTTAATGTAATATTAGCAAAGACAAATAGTCTTCTATTTTATTTCCATTCTCAGCTAACAATGTTTTATTCTGTCCAATCTGAAGATCAAACACAATGACAAAGAAACTTAAATCCAAGATGGCTAAGGAAAAAAAAAAAAAAAGAAAAACTAGATAAGATATTGTCACTAAGTTCAAGTCATTTCATCTCAAGATCACATTCTGGGATCCTGAGAGGCTTCACATATAAGGTTGCTTAACTGCTTTCCGTAATCTGTGCGGAATCATGAAGAATGGAAAACGACTAGAAGCCAGACTTCCAAACTAGACTAGTTAGCCAGAGGCTGATCCTGAATTGTTAAAAAATACCACTTGCAAATAAGAAAGTGTTACACACTGGGAGGCAGCAGACCCACCAAATAATGCCAAAACTTGACACTTCCAGTTTAATGTCCGAGGATGTAACAGAACCGGTAGACAATGAGAGAACCTATGGCTTTGGCAAAGTAATCAATAAGTCTAATCATCAAGAGAAGTACCAGGGATCCATGAACTAGTTGCAATTGTAGCAATAATTGTGTTAATGCATTCCGGGGGTAAGGCTAGATGGTGGGAAGTCCACAGCTTTTATCAAATGCTCCAACGATCCATGAACTCTAAATGTAAAGCTGTAACTGACTATCCTCAGTACAATGTGATAGAGCAGAGTCATATCATGGACCTAATTAAATTAGACAATCCCACCCTCTCCATCAGATGAAACCACGGCTCAGAGCGTTTAGTTCCATCGCTACAATTTAGACAATACAAAGTGGACCACAGTCTGAAGACAGCGAAGGGATCTAAACCATAGGAAGAATGGTAAAAGTGTGATCAGCAATGTTTACGTTCAAGAGAAGACTCAGGAGAAAGATGGCAACCATTTTCAGGACCAGTAAGCGGAAGTTTGGAGGAAGATTTTAGGCCAACAAAGAGAAAAGCTTTGTAATTAGACCTACCAAGATAATGGATATCCATCACATTAGTAAAAGAGCACAGAAACCAGGAACAACTCAAATATCAATGACATCAGTTGGATAAACTGTGGTATGCAGACTTTACCATATGCAGTCATGAAGAGAATGAAGTTAATCCACATGCACTAACACAGATGTTCAAAGTGTCAAATGATAACTGAAGAATATATACAATATTCTCAAAAAATAAAAGTGGCCTGCTTTGAACAGCTGGTAGTGTATTCAGAGGAAAACATGTATACACATACAACATATGGTTACCAGTGAACTTTTGGGGGACTTGCCCCCTTTCAGGATCTATACAGGTCTGTATCTGCTTTTTCACAAGGACTACAGTAAAAAGGGTATGGGTACATATTTGCCCCAAGTCAGGACTGTTTACCTCCGGAGTCAGTGAGCAATCCTGTCACTTCAGGTAGTCCATGTGTGACTGCCTGTCAGGAGTGGAGAGGGTTCTGGTGTCACATGAGGACTAGGCACAATGGCCTGTGACAGCCCTCCACCTTCCAACCCCAGTCTCTTGCAAATCCCATCAACCTGAACCAGCTTAAGTGCTTCTTAAAGTCATTTTCCTGTCTGTTTCCTACCCAGTGTTTCGGTCCCTTTGTCCTCTTCTCCATTCATTCTATTGTGTTCCTTTGAAACCAGGGTTCCAAAGAGTTTAAAGAGTTACTTCAACTCTATGTTAAAAGTCCTTATCATAGCCACATATCTTTATCCAGCTTGTTCTAACCGTAAGCCCCCAACAATGGAAGTTGTGCCTCTGAGATAGTTGGTTATACTGTAAAATGTCTTCTAACCTAAGAAATTCAGCTCCTACTCTCTGCCACAGCTAGAAGCTCTAGATCTACCATGCTCTTTCCCCAGAACTACAATTTTCCTCTACAACTACATAATATCAATAAGCATAATTAGTTTCTTCTTTCATTATAGAAATGGGGAATTAGGGGCGCCTGGGTGGCGCAGTCGGCTAAGCGTCCGACTTCAGCCAGGTCACGATCTCGCGGTCCGTGAGTTCGAGCCCCGCGTCAGGCTCTGGGCTGATGGCTCAGAGCCTGGAGCCTGTTTCCGATTCTGTGTCTCCCTCTCTCTCTGCCCCTCCCCCGTTCATGCTCTGTCTCTCTCTGTGCCAAAAATAAATAAAAAACGTTGAAAAAAATTTTAAAAAAAGAAATGGGGAATTAATGCCTCTCTGATAATCCTGGACAAAGTAATTACAGATATACTCTGCTTTAAAACAAAAAGCGTAGGGCTAAAACCTTCTATGTGAATGGAATCATTTAAATACATTAATGAAGAAAGCTATCAAAAAAGAAACATGTGGCTCATCTTTTCATAGAGAAAGCATTTCTCCCATCATTCGCTCACATAACAGTTTATCTCTAGATCAGTTACTTCCAAAAGAAAGATATGGGGGAAAAATGACATTTCTTTCATGTTCTGAAGAACTACTTTCCTTATCCTTTCACAGGATTAAAAAAGCGGTCTTGTTTTAACACTTAGAAAGAATATATTCATTATCGCTTTTCTTGATACTTAAAAATTTTATTATGAAAAGTATTTTGTCTTACGCTGCATAAAAAATAAAAGTATGATACCTCCTAAAAACAGTGATCTGAAAATTTAAATTGGCCATTTCCTCTGATCTTTAGTTTCATGTAACCGTGTGCACACATGCATGTACAGGAGAAAATGTGAGGTACTATTAATTCTGAATGAGGCTCCTGGAAATGTGTATTAAGTGGAACAAACAGGAGCTAGCCATTACCACTGGGCAAATATTCCAGGTTTCTCCTGTTGCTGTCAAAACGTTACATAATCCATTCATTCAATTTTTTAATTGTAAAGGTAATTCGTATAGATCATTCTTAATTTTAAGAATTAAAGTGAAACTGGGGCACCTGGGTGGCTCAGTTGGTTAAACGTCCGACTTCAGCTCAGGTCACGATCTCATGGTTTGGGAGTTCGAGCCCCACGTTGGGCTCTGTCCTGACAGCTCAGAGCCTGGAGCCTGCTTCAGATTCTGTGTCTCCCTCTCTCTACCCCTCCCCAGCTTGCACTCTGTCTCTCTCAAAAATAAATAAACACTAAAAAAAAATGTTTTAAAGAATTAAAGTGAAACTGGCAATATAAATAAAACAAGCATTTCTACAGAGCTTATTACTACATAACTTCACGTGATTAAAAATCTGCAATTTAAAAAAATCTACTATAACTGGCTAGTCTGGGGTGCCTAACTGGCTCAGCTGGTAGAGCATGTGACTCTTGATCTTGGGGTTTTGTTTGTTTGTTTTTTAATTTTTTTTTTTAACGTTTATTTATTTTTGAGACAGAGAGAGACAGAGCATGAATGCAGGAGGGTCAGAGAGGAGGGAGACACAGAATCTGAAATAGGCTCCAGGCTCCGAGCTGTCAGCACAGAGCCCGACGCGGGGCTCGAACTCACGGACGTGAGATCATGACCTGGGCCGAAGTCGGACGCTCAACCGACTGAGCCACCCAGGCGCCCCTTGATCTTGGGGTTTTAAGTCTGAGCACTACACTGGGTGTAGAGGTCACTTTAAAAAAAACTGGCTACAATCTAAAATTATTTTAGGCCTTTAGCCAATTTAAGATATTAACAGCTATTTCACCTTTCAAAATGTTTTTAAATGCCCAATATACTTCTACTAAACCAAAACCAAACAAAAAAAACCACACACACACACACAAAAAAAAAACCCACAAAAAACAAAAAAACCCCGTCTTTTATTAGCTTATCCATCAGTGGGGGTTGGAGGTGCCACTGGGGACTGAAATATTCCCTGAACTAAAGATCCTAGGTCTTGGGCTTGATGCCATCCCTAAGTCACTGTATGACCATGGACAAGCCTCTAGTTGAGACATTTTCTCCTTACGATAGGAGTCAGTTGCATGAAGACACCTCTGGCCCTTCCTACATCCAAAAATGATACCCTAATTTTCAGAATGATGAGTATAAGGGATCATGTGGAAGGAAGACAGAGTCCTAGCTATCAGTTTTATCATCCCTTCTCTATGATCCAATCTGCTCAAAAGAAATATCCAGAAATAAAGCAGTTACTAAAACGAATTATACCTTTGGGAACCACAGCTACATCTAGTATTATTTTTGATATTCAGCAAAATGTGGAGCAGTCTTTATGTGCCATATTACAAAAGCATCCACCTTGGTATGAGAAGTCTATTTATAAATTCATGCTCAGAACTGAAGCTCATACTTATTTATGTTAAAATTACAAAAAGCTAGGTGCAAGATACCTTTAATTAATCCCTTTGTCCTGAAAAACTGAGTTAATGACCAAGGATAAAGCTATAAGAAAAAAAAAAATCAGTTCCTGCTAAGTACAAATCCTCTCAGTAATACTGTAACTGCAGTCAAACACCAAACAGTAAAGACAAATTTTAGTAAGGATTTACCTATCCTCTCTTCTTCAAGCAGGCAACAATCTAAATTATCGAATAGAACTTCAAAAGCCAAGTGACCAGCATAAATGGGGGTGAGGGAGAAGACCCTCCTCAAGACAATAATCTAATAAGAGATTGAGCACAATTTGGTTAGTCCTCTATCCCTTCAACTTTCCTAGGATGAAAAATATGTAACTCAAAAAATAAATATGCTCAGAAAGTCTAATTTGCTTCCAATTCCAGTGCAGTAGTCATTGAACATCACTAGAAATTAAATAAGCGTGCACAAGCCTAAAAGGTAAAAATTTATGTAATTTCTAGAAAGCCTTAGGACCATCTTATTATCTGGTTATACTAATATTTAGATAGTACAACTGTATTCTACAATTCACAACTTAGGAGGACTTTTTCCTACTTATGGAAATATTCTCAACTGTGTAAATGTTTTAATTTTATTGAAAAATATGCTAAAAGAGAAGGAAAGCCAAATAAAAGGTTTAATCCTACAATTAACTTCTGAATGAGCAAGGCTTACCTATGACTCATGTAACATTTTGAGTAAATATTAGAGAATTAAAACTCTAAAGCCTACAATCTTAGTATTTGCTCTTGTTCCTTTCCTGCTTCTAACCTTGCCTCCATTTTCTGACTTCTCTGATCTTTTTTGATTTCGGCTTCTCATTTGGTTTCTCTCCCTCCTTGTTCCCTCGTTCATTAAAACATTTTTCTCCTTTTATAAGAAAACAGCTGTCTCCACTCCATCTCCTCCTTCCCTTTCACTCCACAGTTAATTTCCAATTCTAGACTTTTGTTTTCATCTCCCATTTATTTTACTTAAAAGGAAAATCAGCAAGTAAGACTAAATTTGTGAACTACCATTTTCAGTAGGTTCTGGCCTGCTTAATACACCCTCTACGGACAGTCTCTCTCCCAGGGGATCTAACAGCAGTCAACACCCTGGATTACTGTACCCTCCACGAACCTGTAAACCTGGGATGAATCCAAGTCAAAGATAGAAAACAAGAGCACTCTACTTCTATATATAAAAGGCAGAAGAGTTGAGAGAAGAAAAACACCTTGGGTGATTTTGAAAGAACTGTGCATGTGTTAATTACAATCATCCAAGTCCCCAGGGCTGGGGGAGGAGGGGCTGGGAAAAGAGATGGATGTAAAAAAGACATTAAGTGAACGGTGAAAGTCCGCTTACCCTATTGACCTAATTTCCAACAGAAAACCTGGTCATCTCTGTGCTTTCACTCCAAGGAGCAAGTGAGTTGATTGTTAAGCAATTTCAAGTTTATAGCTGTATAAGGACTATTTAATGTATTCAAGGGGGTTTTAAACTTTTTCAAAAACAACTCAAACCCATTAAGAACTGTAACCAAATTTCACATTTGAAATCTAGGTTACTGTCTTTGTAAAAAATATTTGTACTGTCAAATACAGCACTGCTTGTGTTTCTCATGTACTTCCGTGTGGGTCAGAAGGAAACTTCTGTTCTCTCCTCTAGATTTGTCTGGCTATAGCTGAAGTCATTAGAAATAATTAAACTTTTTTTGAGTTTTCCGTTAAACCGTAATTAACACTACAGTTAATGGTCTTGTTGCTAGACAGAAATTTTGGATTGCTCAAGTGCTAGATCAGTCAAAACGTGTCACAGCTCCTAAGTAAAGGAATTCTAAAGGGTATACAGCACCTGCACTTTAAACAGATGCGTCCTTATCCATACAACGTCATTACAAGTGGTCTGTACCTCAATTAACCAAAATATCACACCATCCAAGCAGGACATTAAGAACAATTGATTTCCTCATGTGTCATATAGTCCACTGTTAATGCTATCTAAATCAACTATGCTAATAGCGCAAATATTTGGAACACTCTGTGAAGACCAATTCTGAGAGCTACTAGTATTCTTAAGCGTCCAAGGTATACTATACTTGGACGCTTAATTTGTAATCCTTGAATTCTATCCGTTTCAAGGTGAGTACAAGATCACTTATCCCCATTTTAAGATGTAGCTTTTAAAGCCACAAATTCTGTACTTTAAGTAAAAGACACTTCTTAAAAAAAGTATTGGAAAGCTCTTCTGAAGCATTTTTTATTCTGATCCTAGGATTACTTTTCACTAGTAATGAAGTTTTTTTTCAGCAGACTATCAAAATTACCTCAAAGTTTTATTCTTATAACAAGCTTTCATAAAATGCAGATATGATTTGTTAAATCGAAATATATTCTCAGTAAAAGAGCTTTTTTCTCATTAAAACATAAACTTTGCTCTTTAAAAGTTACATACATCCAAATTTGGGGGGAAGATGATGAATTACATTTAATAGATCAGGAAAAAAGCACAGTAGGGAGTCTGAATATCATGAGCTAGTTTATAAAAACATTTGGAATGAAGCAGAATACATGTATATAATCTGCTTCCGTAGTCAACAGCCAATGAAAAATCAACTGTAAAAGCCTAATTATAAGCCAAACAAATTTGCTTTGTAAATCTTTATAGGATTTAAAATACATTTTCTTTCCTTGTGAAAAATTGGAAGATTTTATGATTGATACAATTTCTAAGGGGATCATTGGTAAGCTCTTACCATATACATATTTATCATACTGACCCTGGGTTCAAAATGTTAAAATATCACTGTACTAAAGAATCAACATATGGGTATTTTAATGAATAATTTAACAATTTTGCTGAAAAGATCTTTCCCATGCAAAAAAGTCAAGTATAATATGCACTTGGCTAAATATAGATTTGCCTCATACAATGTTTTCAGTAAGGCAGTAATTGTTTTTTAAAAACCAAAGGACCAAAGAAAGCAAAGTGTAAACTATTTAAATCCAAGATGCAAAGACCCTCGGAGCTAGTAAAAAAACATGCCACAGACATTTGTAGGAGTAAAAACTGAAACTGAAGTCTAGTTTTAAAATTGAGAATCCACTACAGATAAAAGGGATCATAAGAACTCTTCAACAACTATGTTAAAAGGACAAGATTCTAATATTTATTTTCAGCTTTCTTATACACTGCCATCCCCAGAATTGTGCTTTCACATCTGAAGGTTTTCCCACACCCTGTACTTTTTTCAGTGCCATTACACTTCTCAGGCTGTATTTTGTTCATGCAAACACGTTGGAATTTTCATGACTCTAGACAGCAACTTCTAAATGACCCAAGCTGGGCCACAGAGACAAGTGCATGCTTCTGCACCTTAGGGGCCTCTCCCTCCCTGCTCCAGCAGCTGTAATAGGAAGCCCTTGCAGTGGGAAGCAAGCAGACCTAGGTTTCACTCAGTCATTCATCATGGGATAAGATTCCTAACCTTTCTGAGCCTGTTTTCTTATCTATAAAATGGAGATAACCTATAGATTCTACCCACGCGGAGAGCGCTTAGCGTACGCGCGACCTGACACACATAAGGTGTTCAAATAAGGAGAATCACTGCTTCTAAGGAATTCCAGGAGGAAATTTGGAAGTCTTGATCTCTTTGGTGATGCTCCCACAGAGTACTCAGTACAAAAGTTTTCAGCTGGGGAGAAAATCCAGTAGAGGACTAAGGGGAAAGATATTGTAGAAGAACAAACCTAAAGATTTCAGCATAGCTACGGAGCATGATTCAGGTCCCTGGAGTGAAGGAGGGCTATTCCTTGGGGAGAGGCAGAACATCCCCTTTCCGCACTAGGAAGCCTCTGCTCAGATCTGTTTGTTACTTCCAAAGAAGACTTAAAATCTCCACAGGTTCGTTTCACCAAGCTTTGCTCACTAGCTTTTAATTTTCGTGAGGCCAGGGTAAGGATCCTGACAAAGAGATGCTATACTCAAGCTGTCTTCATCAGCCACTCTACAGAATAGTTCGGTAGGTCAGTTCATTTAATACTAAACTGTACAGAACATTTCTAATGGCTGAGAAACCAGGAGAAGGGTTTAATATGTGAGAAAAGCTGCTTATTGTATGCAGATTCAGAGTTTCTAATGAACAACTCACTCCTTGAACTTCTAGAGCAGCGCTGTGCAACAGAAAGAGCCGCAAATGTGAGCCAATGATTAATTTTACATTTTCTGTACATTTAAAAAAGTAAAAAACATTGGGGCACCTGGGTGGCTCAGTCAGTTAAGCATCTGACTTCGGTTCAGGTCAGGATCTCACAGCTTGTGGGTTCAGGCCCCGCATCAGGCTGTGTACTGACAGCTCAGAGCCTGGAACCTGCTTCAGATTCTGTGTCTCCGTCTCTCTCTGCCCCTTCCCTGCTCTCTCTCTCTCTCTCAAAAATAAACAAACAAAAAAAAAAGTAAAAAACATTTAATAATGTATTTTATTTAGCCCAATATACCCAAAATATCATTTCAAATTGTAATCAATATAAAAATTAGTAATGGGGTCATTTACATCCTATGTCATCTTAATTTTTGAAATCTCCATTCAGATTTGCCACATTTCAAGTATTCAATAGCCGCAAGCAGTGGCCATATCGAACAGCGCAGTTCTAGAGTCATAGATATAAACTAAAATTTTTATCAGTAAGAGTAATCTTTTGACACTTCAGCTAGTTTTAACCCCAGTAAATTGAATGGAAAGGCTTTAAATTTTTTTAAAAGGGAGATTTTATAGCAGCACTACCGACAAAAGCCAAAGTATGGAAAGAGTCCAAATGTCCATCGACGAATGAATGGATAAAGATGTGGTATACATATACAATGGAATATAACTCAGTGATCAAAAAGAATGAAATCTTGCCATTTGCAACGATATGGATGAAACTAGAGTGTATTATGCTAAGCGAATTAAGTCAGAGACAGAAATAGATGATTTCACTCATGTGGAATTTAAGGTACAAAACAGATGAACGTAAGGGAAGCAAAAATAAGATCAAAACAGAGAGGGAGAAAAACCATAAGAGACTCTTAAATACAAAGAACAATTTTGCTGGCAGGGTGTTGGGTAGGGGGAATGGGCTAAATGGGTGATGGGCATTAAGGAGGACACATGTTGGAATGAGCACTGGGTGTTATGTGTAAGTGATCAATCACTAAATTCTATTCCTGAAATCGTTATTACACTATGTTAACTAACTTAGATTTAAATTTTTTTTAAAGGAGGGAAATTTCATCAATCTAAAAGAAATCTAATGGAATAGTGTGAATAAAATTTGTGACTATTTTAGTCAGAGGACTGGGCTACCTGACTTCCTAATATAAAAAAAAAAGAAAGGTAAATTCTAAGTTTGATCAGAGTTACTAAGTAGTTTTTCCAAGACTTCTTCAGCATTACAAGATTTTCCTGCAACCACTACTGAAAAATCACAACACTGAAAAGGAGATGTGTTAACAGGGACACATAAAGAAAAGAGGAAATATAAGTTAACACTAACACAAAGAAAAAAGATGATAAATCCACAATGTGGGATACACTAAGGCAATCAGTGATCTTTCTTTTTAAAAAGTAGGGGACTGGGGCGCCTGGGTGGCTCAGTCAGTTAAGCATCCAACTTCGGCTCGGGTCATGATGTCACAGTTTTTGAGTTCAAGCCCCGCATCAGGCTCTGTGCTGACAGCTCAGTCTGGAGCCTGCTTCGGATTCTGTGTCTCCTCTCTCTGCCCCTCCCCCACTTGTGCTCTGTCTCTCTCTCTCTCAAAAATAAATAAATGTAAAAAAAAAAAATGGGGGACTGTTTTAGGTTAAGATTAGACATACATGAAAACCAAAAGCAATGCATAAATAATGACTGGATTCTAGGGCATTGTGAGAAAAGGGAAGATTTGAATATGGACTAGCTATTAGATGATATTAAGGCCTTATTGTTAATTTACCTAGATGGAATGGCAATGAACTTGGGTAGGATAAAGTCCTTATTCGTACAAGAGGCATGTAAGTTTTTAGGGATGAGGCATTAATGATGCTTGCAACTTATTTTTGAAGGTTCAGCAAAGAAAAAATCTAGACAGAGAAAATATGGTAAAATGTTAACAGTTCTTGAATCTAGATGACAGCTATATAGGTATCCGTTATACTATTCTTCCAACTTTTTCTGTGTTTAAACATCCTCATCATAAGGAGAAATTCTAGATGAAAACAGAGACATAACAACCAAATATGCTGTATGAACCTTGATTAAATCCTTAAAAAGTAGCTAAAAAAGACATTTGGGGGAGAAGTGAGAAAACCAGAAAACGAAGTGGGTATTACATGACATTAAGGAATGATTGTTAACTTCAATAATGGTATTATGATTATGTAGGAGAATTTCCTTACTCTTGGGAGATCAGCTGCTTGCTCCAGTAGTTAGGGATGAAGTGTAATAGTATCTACAACTTTCTTTGAAATGGTTTCACATACCTAAAGCCAATGTGACAAGATGATAAAAACATTGACCTACAGGATGTTTATGGGTGATCATTTCACTATTCTTTCGGCCCTTTTTATTTTTTAGAGAAAGAGAGAGAGGGAGTTAGTGGAGGAGAGAGGCAGAGGGAGAGACACAGAGAGACAGGCAGAGACAGAGGGAGACAGAGGGAGGGATGGGGGGATTTTAAGCAGGCTCCACACTCAGTTCAGGGCTGGATCCCATAACCCTGGGATCATGACTTGAGCCAAAATCAAGAATCAGACGCTCAAATGACGAAGTCACCCAGGTGCCCCTCAGACTTTTTTTTTTTTATGTTTAGAAAGTCTCATAATAAGTGTTTAAAAATTTAAAGCTAAAAATAAGAAGTGCGTATCAATATTCCACTTTTCTAAATTTCGGCAAATAGGATAAAACCACAAATCAAAACTGCCTACGCTTTTCCCCATGTAGATTCTCATACTAAAAAAGGACCAGCGCAGATGTAACACGTCTTTATTCCTGTGCCCTTTCTGGCACCATGAATATATAATGGATATTAAAATGGCTTTGTGTGAGACCTGCAGCATACTATGGAAAAATAGATGGGCCCTATTTTCAAGGGAGCTCAAAACAGTATGGTATAAAATAGTTCAAATTCTTATTTCCCAACCCAATTTTCCATTTTAGTTTGGTTTATGAAGTTTTATTTCTAGAGATAAGCTCTCAAAAATTTGCCTAACTTAAAAAAAAAATTGCCTAACTTAGTGGTTCTTAAAATGTAGATAGCCATACAGGCCTACTGAAACTAATATAACACTGTATGTTAACTCTACTGGAATTAAAATAAAATAGAAAGCCACAGATTCCTTTGATAAACATTAACTCTCATATCGCAAAGGTAAGAATCAGAGACACCTACCTTCTATTTATCTTACCAGTATTATTAAAATAAAAGTGAAAGACTTACACTATATAACAAAGAACTGAAAGATTTCTCTGTGGCCAGGGCTTTATGAAGTTTTCCTAAGAAATTAACTCAAGTAGGAAGCCCTAACATTTTTATTCTGATGAGATGCTCAATACCTGGCCAATGGTTAATAACCACCTCTTATACTACATAAGCAAACAAAATCCATCAGAAGGTACAAGTAATGTTTCATATAATTTACAAAACTACCTGACGGTATTAACTTTCATTTCAGCCAATCACTATTGACCATCTTGAGCTGGTGATTAGAATATAAAAAGGCTCTGCTCTAGCACTTAAAAATCACTTACTGCTAAAAATTATCCATCATATTGCACCACAAGAGGAAAATTTTATTTTCTTGTTCACCAGTACTTCCATCTGGACTGAAGTCGGGAGGGTTTTTGTTTCTTTTAGTAGTGGGAAAGCATTTGCATTTAATATATAAGACAAAACAGGATTCCCCAGGGAAAGAGAGCAATAAAAAACAACAGTAAGGAAAAAAAAATCAAATCAGACACAAATGATTTATATAGTTGATGTTGGGAGTGGTTATTATCCAACAAAAAGTGATTAAGAAATGTATTCTTAGCCTCAATTATTTCTGTTAGATCAGTACATTTTGAGAATAAAGATAAAATCCCATAAAATTGAATTCTCTATTAAAAGTGTAAGTTAGGGGCACCTGGGTGGCTCAGTCGGTTGAGCATCCGACTTCAGCTCAGGTCATGATCTCACAGTTCGTGAGTTCGAGCCCCGCGTCGGGCTCTGTGCTGACAGCTCAGAGCCTGGAGCCTGCTTCTGCTTCTGTGTCTCCCTCTCTCTCTGCCCCTCCCCTGTTCATGCTCTGTCTCTCTCTGTCTCAAAAATAAATAAACGTTAAAAAAAAATTTATAAAAAAAAAGTGTAAGTTAATGACATTTCACAACATTTTGGGGTGGGGGGGGGGAACATGCCAGGCTGCTGAGTGTTATCTGAAGTCGCAAATTTGTTTATTTTTCAAATGGTGCAAACAACTCTCCTTTGCAAATATTATATTTTTATCGTCAGGCCTGGTAACTAAATCTGAGTAACTATTTAACATGAAGGGTGTCGACCAAAGCTTTAAGTGCGCTTTCTAGAAAGAAGATGCAAGAGGGTAAACAGACCCCCAGAGGTAACCATGTGATTAGAAACCAATTAAGTTAAGCAATTACTGAAACCGCTTTCTCTCCTTTCCGCAAGAAAGGATCACAAGTGAGACTCTGACATAAAAATGAAATATGCTTACATGCAAAAAGGGCAAGGCTGTTTTGAAGAAAGACTATTTTTAAGAGAGAACTGTTACATGGTAAAATGTGCACAGGGATGTTTGATCAATGTAGATAGATGACTGATGGCCTATTTAGTTAGAAATGCCAAAACAATGGTTTTAGACATAAACATGTTTTCATGGTTAAATTTAGTTAGTATTCACAGTGAAATGGGAAAAACAGAACTACTGAAGAGCAGGGAAGAAAATCAACTAGGTATGGGTAGGGAAGAATCACCACTAGGGCCTATTGGTTTTCAAGAGCTATTTTATGTTTACTCACTACGTTTTAGAGGAACACCAAAGTGCTTTAATGCACGTCATTCAGAACTACAAAACTCCTCTCAACTCTAATTTCAGCATGTATCACTTAAATTAATTTTTAAAAACAGAGCTAGCCTGATGCAGTTCAGATGTAATTACTTTGTGAAAAGAAAGAGCTAAAGCAAACCTGAAATGTTTTGCATTACGTAATTATGCTTCAACTTAAAACAAACTACTCTACTACCTACCTGGTTCATCTTTCACCCACAAAATGTGTTTTTAAAAACCTAAATGCACAAGCTACAACAAATCAGACTTCTTACACATAAACTATTCTTATAAACTATTCATTCTCTTTTTAGCTCCTGACCAAGCCTGGGAATGTCACCTATATGAGTCCTATCTATTGCTTTCAAATGCACTAACCTTCTCAAAAACACTGGATGGGGTCATCAAACAAAACCTGATGTTCTGTATGATGGTATCGGTATGTCTCCAGCGTCTTCTATCATGCCGCAGCCAAGACTGCACAGCCTCGTACAGCTCTATCTCTGGGAACCTGCTCAGATGATCATTATCCAAATAAGACATGAGCTTCTCAAAGCTAAGATAAGACAGGAAGTCAGGCCTGGACATGAGTGGCACAAAGTTGTCTAGCAGAAAGGCGTCCAACTTCTCCCTGACTCCCTCGATGTTAACACCAAAATCATCTAAGAGTCTCATAATTTCTGCACAATTTTCTAAGCAGATTTTGGCTAACAGAAAAGAGCAGCAGAACTTCACCACTTCTATAAGTTGAACATACATGGCAGCCTGAAGGATCTCATGAACAGTATTCATACTCAGTTCTATAGTTCCATAGTACATAAATTGAAGCACGTGGCTGAAACCAGTAGCAGTTAAACCTTTTAAATGAATTTTGTCCTGATCTCGCTCCCTCATGTCTGCAGTAAACATAATTCTGAAGTAATCACTCTGGGTGGCCAAGAGTGCTTTATGGGCCTGGAACTGATGATCTTCAATAACCAGAGTGACATCAAGAAGCAATCCCTCCTCATACAGTGCTCTGAACCCAGCAGAGACACTGGTGTCATGGATGGAGGAACAGAATCCTTCCACGTCCCCTGCCATGAATCACCTGGAAGAAAGGTAATCAAAGAAAACTGTGTTAATCATTTCCATGCATTCTGAAGACATTATTAACTTAAGAGCTTAAACAATTTTTCATAATCATCTCAATTCCACTGCCTAAATCATACATGTACAAGCCCTTTGGGAGAAGACAACCTAAAGGTTTGCAGGATAATGTTTTGGCTTCCCTACCTGGGGAAAGATATATCTAAATGATCACGTATCTATCAAACAATGGTAAATTGTTAACTTACAAACAATATATGCCTATCCCACTGATTTTACACCGTTCACCAAATATATTTCAATATGTTCCCAGATTTTCAACACAAAAAGAATTTCTCAGCCAAACGCTAAATTATGAGAAAAAACAACAAGAAAGAAACCAAACCAAAAAGTACCACAGTTGACCTTGAACACTCTTAGAAACTTACCCAAAGGAAATAATGAGATAAATACGCCAAATTGTACACACACAAGATTTTCTTTCTAGCCTTACTTACAATAAAAAAAAAACTGGAAAGTATTCAAAAGCCCAACAAGAGATTATTAAATAAATATGGTGCATGCAGTTCTATAATGGATAACTTTAACAACTAAAAATGATGGCAGCAATATACCTACTCTGACAAAGGATATTTATTAGGTACTGTTATGTGAAAAAACAAAAAAGCACACAACTACAGTTTACTTGGTGCATTTTCCAAAATTAAATACACACACATATGTTTAGATGAGAAAAAGTCTGGAGGAATATATACCAAAACGATGTCCCTGGGTAATGGGATTTCAAGAAATGTTGAAGTTTACCTTTTCTTTTTTACTTACCTCATTAACCTTATCCTAAGAAAACAATGATCACACATTGCTTATATATTTAAAATATAAATATATAATTTTTAAAGGGAATTAAACCACATTTTTGCATATCCGAGAAATGAAGCCGAGACAGTGGACTGATAATTAGATCTCCGAAGCAGAATCAACTAATTCAGTCTATTAGACTGTTTATGAAGCAAAGCAATTTTCTCCTTTTCACACAAGCACCCTCCCTCATACCCTGCCCGCCAGCCATCTATCCTCTCCTCTCAACCTCACACAGCTTGGGGCCTCCTCCGTTCCCCGAATTCCCTCCCTACCCTTTCCACTGTGCCCTGTGGAATATTGCTTCAGTGAAAACAAACTCCCCTACAGCCTCCTGCTGGTCACAAAGTTTTTCCCGCAGTCTGATTTAAATATGAAAACATACTCCTCTATAGCTTATAAACCTACTTTCTAAGGCTCCTTTTTAGCTCTCTACTGTCCTTTTTCTAAAACACGGCCTTTTGCTCAGATAAAAATTCATCTTCTATTGCTTCTTGTCACTTGTCACAAACACACATCCAGATCGATCACTCTCTCATGCACGTTTGCCAACAACTTTGGCACCTGGCTAAGACTCATGTTCTCCACCTCTTCGATGTTCACATAAGACCACTCATCCAAAACCTGAAGAGTCAAATTTCCCTGACCACCTCAACTGCTTCGGCCTCCCTCTTTACTCCATTTTAAAATCTTATTCCTGTACCTGCTAGATGTCAACACAATCCATAACTGGTCCCCATCTAAAATCTTAACTGTCGACTCTTCACTCTGGCTTAATCTTCGCCTCCCTTTTCACTTGGTCTATCGTTTCCAAACTTTACCTGTATCCTTCTCCAGCTTAGATCTTCTGGTGTTGGACACAATCTCCCAAGTTCTTTCCTTTCCAATCTCCCCACTCTATTACCAAAACCTCCTCCTTTACTTGCTAAAAGAGTACTTCTGTGTGCCAGGCATTATGTTAGGCATGGGGGAATGTGCCTTTCAGGAATCCCCTCTGCACCCTGGATTTGGAAGAAGCCTCTGATGCTGAGAGTGAAAGGCATCTTCTGTGGACATGCTAACAGCTCTACGTATCCAATCTTGTGAGTAGACTATCACGGTATTTTTCTTTGTTTCATCAATGTTATCTGTGACACCCCATATTTAACTTCTTGATGTATTAACCCATTGATTCAGTAGTTACCCCCGTCTGAAGTCACCTTAAAAAAAAAACACCTTTGTTAATCAGCAAAAGTCTGAAAGAATAATATGCCAAAATGTTAAAAATGGTTATCTCGGGATGGCAGAGTATCAAGAAGTTCTAATTTTTTCCCTTTTGCTGACCTGTGTTTTCTAATCTATCTGCAGCAAAAGTATATGATTGTTTTGAAAATTTATTTTTAAAAATATTAAGAAAAACTAATCGCCAAGTCCAATGGTTATAGACTAGTCCCTATTTTGCAGAATCCTTCCGCAACATGACTTACTCCCTTGGCTCAGTTTCATGAAATTACTTCCCTGATTCTCTTCCTATTCCTGGACTGTTTATTTCTCAATCTCCTCCCTGGCCTCATTTTTCTTGAGTTGTTCCTTAAACACTGGTGTTCCCCAGAATTCTGTTCTCGGACCTTTTCTCTTTTCATCTTAACACCGTATCTCCTTCAATGATCTCATCTAAACCCATGGTTTCTTCTAACACCTACCTTTACCAAAACCTTGACTATCTCCGTCCAAATAGTGAATGGTTGCTAAACATTTCTTCTTGTGTCCCACTGGGATCTCAAAAACATCATGTCTAAAAGTAATCGTAATATGACCTTCTCCCAACCGGTTCTTTCTTCCATATTCCTCATCTTACCAAGAGGCAGTCTAGGTGACTCTCTCACTCAATTTGTCCCTAACTTACCTGCAAGTCTTACTGATTAAATTATATATATATATACAATCACTTACCTAAGACAGCAAAGTATGCACACAGTGAAATTACTATCAAGTTTTTTATTAGTACTCCATTGTTCCAAAAGCTATATTTTCACTTTCAAGGCAGAACACAAGAGGTTTGTCTACCATGTGGAAAACAGATATAAAATAATTTAGACGCTACAAGTAATTCTTGGCAAAACAACTTTACTAACACATTCAAGATTAAAGTAAGATATGAGGGGTTTTTTCCTGAATTATTTTTAAAGGTAAAATTAATGAGCTTAGAATCTTCCAAGTGATATGAGGCATACATACACAAATGCGCACTGGGAACAAAAGGAACGTCACACGGCGTGGTATCTGAATAATCAAACATTATGGTTAATAGCAGACTACCCACATCACACTAATGATCAGTTTTCAAAATAACTGGAACTTAAAAATACAATAAATTGGACCAGATGAAATGTCTGATATTTCATTATCTTTCTCAGGATCATTATGGACACCAATTATCACTGTGACTTGTCAAGATACTGGTCACGTTTAATGGAGATTTAGTAATAGAAGACTCGACCTCAGGGTTTGTATACGTGAGAATAGACTTCTTTGTGTTTTATTCATCTGTTATTTTGACAATGCCTAGAATACCATATATTTCACTTCCTGTCAAAGTAACACTCTCTATTCAACAGTTATCACTATCTGATAAGGTCTCCAACAGCTATTATTCACCTTTCTGGAAAAGGTTTCATCTGAAGGAAATTTTTAAAAGGAGATACTATGCTGCAATAAACATAGAGGGGCATATATCTTTTTGAATTCATGTTTTCGTCTTTGAGTAAATACCAAGAAGTGGAATAACTGGGTCATATGGTAATTCTATTTTTAATTATTTGAGGAACCTCCACACTGTTTTCCACAGTGACTGTACTAATCTGTAGTAACCAAGATATGGAAGCAACCCAAGTGTCCACTGATCAATAAGTGGATAAAGAACACGTGTATGTGTATATACATACATACACATACTATAGAATATTACTCAGCCATTAAAAAAAGAATGAGATCTTGCCATCTGCAACAACATGGGACAGCCCTAGAGGATATACTGCTAAGTGAAATAAGTCAAAGACAAATACCATATGATTTCACGCATATGTAGAACTTAAAAAACAAATGAACAAGGAAAGAAAGACGAAAAACAGACTCTTAATACAGAGAACAAACTGGTGATTGCCAGAGGGGAAGCTGGCAGGGGGAATGGGTGAAAATAAAGAGAATTAAGAGTACACTTCTCCTGATGAGCACTGAGAAATGCATAAAATTGTTGAATCATTATACTGTACACCTGAAACTAACATAAGACCATGTTAATTATACTTGAATTTTAAAAAGTACAATTAAAAAAGTTTTTTAACATTTATTATTGAGAGACAGAGGGAGACAGAGTGTGAGCCGGGGGGGGGGGGTGCAGAGGGAGACACAGAATCTGAAGCAGGTTCCAGGCTCCAAGCTATCAGCACAGAGCCAGACGCGGGGCTCGAACTCACAAACCCCAGGATCATGACCTGAGCTGAAGTTAGATGCTTAACCGACTGAGCCACCCAGGCGCCCCTAAAAAGTACAATTTTTTAAAATAAAAATAAAAGGAGAAACTATGATTTCTAAAAAAAAAAAAAAAAACAACAACAAAAAAAAAAACAAACAAAAAAAAAACAATCTAGGTTCCAGATACTTACTATGGTAGAAACATCATAGGGCAAAGAAGAAAAAAAAAAAAAAAGGAGAATGATTGGTAAACTGTGAGTCAAAAGACCCTAAAAAATATAAGGACAGCACCCATACTCCTCTGGGATCCAGCACACCAAGGGGGACTCCAAGCAGGCAGGCTTCACTCTGTGATCCTGTCCAGTCACATACGGTCAGACTGGGGTGGGAAATATGAATCAAGAGGAACACTCTCTTGTCAAGAATTTAGAAAAAGGAAAAAGAGAGAGAGACGTGCACTGACTGTGTATGACTGGAACTGGAACATGTCAAAAAGCAGCTGTAGGCACCAACTTCTGCCTGCCATGTGGGCCGAATATCAGAGAAAGCCAGTGAACTGAGAAAGAAGGATAAAGCCAAGACAAGAGGACAGGGAGTGCTCCCTAACACCTTCATTTTTCCAGTTCCTAGGCTCAGCTCTATTCCTGCCCTTGGGTTCTAAGAGAAATCCTTCCATGCTTGGAACAAATTCCTACTTTACTACTATAGGTGTGTTTTCCCTTCACATAACCATGGTCCCTAACTAATATGGTTTTAGAACAGAAACTGCTATACTTTAAGTTACTCAAACCTTCTTGGTCTTATCTCTGCATCTGTAAAATTGAGAACATTCACCATGAGGACCTCAAAATTTTTAGTCAGATAATTTCTCATTTATTCTCCTACTTTTTATAAGACTTTACAGAGGTATAATGCACTTACGTAGGTGTGCAGGCTAAATAACCTGTAGCTATTTTTCAAGCCTTAGCAATTCATTTGTGAAGTTTACTTGATCTAAATTGATTTCTAAAACTAATTTGTGATAGCTGGGACTTATCAGTAACTTCTACATGAAAAAGTTTGGTGCATCTATCAATAAGACTAATAAGTAATAGCTTTAGAGCAACAGCAGTATTTTGTATTTTTATTTTTATAAGGAGAAAACAATAAAATACTCCGTGATTAACTGACCAACATTTAATCTCTAAATGGAAATAGTTGAGTTAAAAGCACAGGTGTGGAGTCATATGCCTGTTTTGAATCCTGGTTCTAACTTCTTCCTAGCTTTGAGACCTTGGGGCAAGATATTGAGCCTCTCTGTGCTCTAATGTCCTCACTTGTAAAAAGCAGGCACCAGTATCAACAGAACCTTCCTCACAGGTTGCTGTGAGGATTGCAGGAGTTAATACACGTACAGACTTAGTTAATACATGTAAAGACAGTATATGGCCCTTAAGTACACCATAATGTTAGGGCTCATTATTAGGCCCCTTCAGTTGGTGCTAGTGGAACCAAGAGAGTCAAACGGCCACTTTAAAAGTCCAGTTGCCTCAGGGAGCCTAGGTGGCTCACTCAGTAGAGCATGCGACTGGATCTCGGGGTTGTGAGTTCAAGTCCCACAGAGCACGTAGAGATCACAAACAAACAAACAAACAAGTCCAGCTGTCTCTAGAGAACCCTTCTCCCTAGCAACAGCACTTCCTTAGAACCCCAACCTGTCTTATCAGTGAAGTCTCTTAGGAGCCAGGCCAACTCTAACTTGATAAAGACACTAAGGTCTATGGGTGAAATTTTTCAAGGTCATACAACTAGTTAGAAATAGAGTTAAAACTAGAATTTAATTTACAAAAAAAATGTGTTTTGTTAGAAAGAGCAAAACTTTTGAAATTAGAGTGCTTTCTAGTACTCACCACCTGCATGACCTGGAGAAATGTAGTTAACTTCCTGACCTCAGTTTCCATTCATACATTAGGAATTATCATCACCACCACCTTATTATTGAATTGGGGTAGTGATTAAATAAAGTCACTTCAATGCCTAGCCCAGAGCAAGGCATCCACCAGAGGTCAATCAATGATGGCTTTCATTGTTCAACTCTTGCCTAATGCTCCTTTACCATCCAAAAAAAAAAACAAAACAAAACAAAAAAAAAAAACCATAGGAACTTGGTACCTCTCAAAATCACCTCTACAGACCCCACATCTCCCTAAAGTTTATTAAAATGAAAATTCCTAAGAGATCAGGAGATCTCTTACTGGTAGTCAAAACACTGGACTTCATTTTACAATGGCATTATTTTCTACTTTTTCTCAACACACAAGTATAATTTTCTAGCTTTTATGGGCTTTTCAAGTTTTTCTGCCCTAACCAGGGTAGCCACTCTCTGTATCTGTGCTGTTCAATATATAAGCCACTAGCCATGGGGATATAGAGCACTTGAAATGTGGCTCGTCCAAATTGAGATGTGCTCTCCGTATAAAATGAATGCCAGATTTTTGAAGATTTAGTACAAAAAAACCCTGTAAATTATCTCTTTACACAATTTTTTGTACTAATCACATTGAAATAATACTTTAGATATAATGGGTTAAATAAGATACACTAAAAGTAACCTCACCTGTTTTTTACTTTTAAAAAAAACTGTGGCTGTAAAAAATTTTAAATTACATGTGTCTTGTGTTATATTCTATTGGGCAGCACAGAGCTACAACATCCATGTTTAAGGCATCAAACAACCAAACTTACAAAGGAACATGTGAAACAAAACCAACTTGTTCACAATCCATACCCTGGAAGCTACAAAGAAAAGAAAAAAAAGTGAGGCTTAAAATAAAAACACAAAACACCCATGTAAGCAAACAAAAAAAAATAATACCTACAAAGAGGAAATTATAAGGATACAAAAAAAACCCCACAAAATCTTATGCATAAGAATTTTCTTTAAAATTATAGCAATTCATGGAATAAATAGTTTTAAGAATGAATCTCCGTAAAACTAAACTCAAATAAGGACTATAAATCAATGAGGTCTGGCGAAAAAAATCCATTCAGGGGTTTTGAGAAGAGGTATTTACTGACTTACAAGATGTTCCATGCACATAAATTCTGTATCCTCACTTTTCAAAACAGATCATCAGATTAAAGGAAATCATGGTTTATAAACTTATATATATATATATATATACATATACACACACACACACACACAAATATTCTACACTTGGCCTTCAGAATTTCAAATGGCAGGTTTTTTTTTTTTTCAAAAGGGGAACCAACTTAAAACTAAATGACAAGACATAATTACTTCACTAGGAAAAAAATACTGAAGAGTTTGTCTTGTTTCATAAACTTGGCACTGATTAAAGAGAAACCTTCGTATTTTCTACACCTAAGAATGATTAGTATAGTGATTTTCAAAGTACAGTCCAGGGATAAATGAGGTCCTAGTCCCCTAAAAGAAATCCACCAAGTCAAAACTATTTTCAGAGTCATAATTTTAAAAGTTGTCTGTCTTTTCCAGAACTTTCATTCTCTGTTTTCCAGAGGCTACACGTGTGATACGGTAACAGACTGAATGCAGAAGCCTATAGGAAGCCCACTGTCTTTAAGTCAGACATTAATCAGATCTGCAAAATGATGCCACTCTTCTCACCAAGTTTAGTATGGTTTTGGAAGACAGTTAATTTTCATTAAAAAAATGTTATTCAGATTAACCTGTAATGGGTTTTTTAAATAAACTGTATGTACAAATATTTTTTTAATTTCCCTGTTTTAATTTCTATTTTAGTAAATATAAATAGATACAACCCACATCAACAGAAGCTCTTAAGGGTCCTCCAAATATTTAAGAGAATAATGAGGTCCTGAGACCAAAAGGTTTGAGTGCTCCTGACGGTATAAGAGATTGATGACAACACACACATGCACAAAACATATTCTTCCTACCTCTGCCCTGGAAGACTATTACTGCTATTTATATCACAGAAATTTCTAACAGTTCAAACTCTCTAGTGACCAGTAAAGAAAGAAGTCTGATGGGGGTAAAATTGGACAGGAAATTAAACGCAAAGAAATTAAATGCTTCCTTTTCAGTTAGAAGGCTGCCATTCCAATCTCAAGGCAAAATTTTAGGCACTTAAATAGAAGGTATTTCAAAATCAACCTCCATGTTTATGCCTTAAGCAATAATTTACTGCTTTCACGTTCCTCCCAAAGCTCCTTGAAAATTCATACAAAATCTTAAGTCATTCGGAACAAAAGCTAGATTCTCAAAGCTTGATACACTTGTTTTCAACGAAAAATTTAAATTATTTCATACTACCTTCTTCCTCAAACTGGTGGCTTACCAAACTGATGCTAATGCAGAAAATCCCATACTCGCACACTGAAAAGAAAATGCAAGGCTTACTATAGACAAAAATAGAATCATGGAGTTTCTCACAATTTCTGTTAACTTATAAAAAAGAAATTTTAAGTTCGGCAATCTCAAAGTGGTTAACTTCTCAATCTAAAAGCAAGAAAAATGTAAAAACATCCTATATTAGCAGTCATTTTATTCTTGGATACACTATTCAAATTGAGAGACAACTCAGTTTAATATGGGAGGCAAGGCAACATAACTTTAATTTACTTAATACTGGAAATTCTTTCTTATCTATCTAAATGTTCTTACAACTCAGTACCAAACTGCAAATGACCGTTTAACTGAGCTTTTAGGAAGGCTCTGGGTCCTCCAGCCAGGTTGGCACCTATTATCCAAATTACTTCACTTTTCAGGTATGTTTAGCATTTAATCATTCTATACCACAAGAAAACTTATAAGAAAAAAAAAAACCACTCCTGCTTCAATGCTATTTTTTCATCAGAAGATTTTCATTTAATGCTCTGCCTATTTCTCACTACAAGCAGTAGTAGTCCAAGAGTGATGTCATGGAAAACAGCTTCCCTAGCCTTTAGAGATTGGATCCAGTGAGAATTCTAGGAAAAGCCTCTACTGGGGAATAAAACTCCAAATCTTCTAAGTTATATCCTAACAAGAAAACATCAATATTATAGTGTTAACATTTTAGTTCTCTACAAGAATTATACAAACAAACTAAATCTTTTGGAAGGGATCTTGATGTCCTGATACAGATTTCCTGCAAATCTTTAAATGATGTAGAATCATTAACTAAATTCAATGATTTTATCAGAGACAAAGAATAAATTTTCTATCTGTTCTTATTTGCTTCAATGATTCAGCCAGATGAGCTTTAAAGGCCTTATATTAAAAACAGAGTATCTGAGGAAATACCTCCCCTTTTCTAATTTCTTCCAAAGTTAAAATTTCTAATTCTGAAAAGGCCTTCCACTTTTGTACCAGCGGCAATACAACATATACCCACAGCAAAAATGAACCACAAGAGCCCCTCCAATGATTCTTAAAATAGCAATAATAGTATTATCTCCTATTATTCTCCCCCTTGTACCCCTTGCCCCAGATACACTGGCCTCTTTTGCTATTTCCTGAAAACCAGCCATACACCCATCCTAAGACTTCTACACTTGCTGTTCCCTCTACCTGGATCACTATATCTCCAGATACATAGGGCTCCCTTCAGGCCTTTACTCCAGTGTCATCTCAGTGAGGCTTTCCCCAAACCCCATCTTTAAAATTAAAGACAAACAAACAAACAAAAAAACAAAACCCACTGCCAGAAATCCTCACTTTACTTTTCTGCTTAGTTTTTCTCTATAGTATATTAAAATTGAGTCCTTGTTTAGTTTACTGTTTGGGTTGTTTTTCTTTTTTCTGGTTTTGCTTTGACTGTTGTATCCCTCACAACCTAGAAATAACAGCGCTTGGCACATAATAAGTGCTTAATAAATATTTGTTGGATGAACAGATAAATTTATCCGTTCATTTACCGCATAACGATCCATGTTCTGTAACCACCCCTGATTTAAAAATGAGAAAAATCAAAGCTCACAGAGGTTAAGAAACCTGCCCGAGGCCCTGATCCTTAAGCGGTGGAGTTGGGGTCCGTCCCACTTCAGAGCCTCTATGTTTAATCAGTATCCTACAAGGCTTCACCAGTGACTCTTAATTTCTTTTCAATAAAAAAACCCCACACAAACTACCGCATGCTAGTTCAGAGAAAATATACGCTAATAAATTAATCCAACCTCTCAAACTAAATATTAATTCTCCTTACAGTTAACGTTATTTACTCTTAAAATATTTACAAAGTGAAGGGCGAGCTGACAGCAGACCAGCTAATTTTTGGGACGCAAGTGAAATGAAAATTCGGGCCCCCTTATCCAAAAGCTGGAAAAAAGTGTCGTTAAAGGTACTAAAATAAAAAGTTTTCTCCTTTCTTCTGAGGTATCTCTCGACTTATTGGTGTTTTTTTATTTGCTGTTTAACGCGTTCTAAGTAAAGAAAAATTAAAAATTTAAATTAGCATGAGTTTCATCATTCACCTTTATATTGTACAATGCCAGTTTTATGTGCAGATTATTATACCAACTTCGAGGCCCTTCTGAACACCCATGAAGGCCAAGCCAGCCCTGGTTCCAAGATTTTTGCCCCAGATAACCCAAACCAAGGCAGAGAGAAGGTCAAACCTTGAAATTCCCCATAAAGCAATGATTTACCAAAATTTTTTCTTCAGGACAAACGATAAGTCCGATGTATAAAAGCCTAGCACATTACAAGAGGCTCTACCATCTAATTTAATCCTACCCACTTATATTACTCGATCTTTTTACAAAACACAAAAGCATACTCTAAAAAACAACCAGGATTAGATTATAAAATAAAAAGTCTCAGAAAACCATTTGTTGGCTAAAAATAACAATATACTAAGAAAAATGCTTCTCTTTCACTTTTTGTGGGCCATTTTTAAAACAAAACATACTACATGGTACATTTTTGATGTACCCAGTAAGAATTATTCCATACTGATCTGTTTTTACACATATGTATTATAAAATCTGACAAATAAGTCCAAACCACAAATATTTACTATTCTATTATTTCTCCCAAGTTAAATCAGCAATAGAGCGCAAATTAACACCCTTTACCACTGAAAAACTGGTTTTAAGCACCTACTAAGTGTTGTGATGACTTAAAAAGAAAATTAAATTACACAAATACTAGTACATTGCCAAAAAGTTGAAAATTTCTACACATTTCTAGATCTGTTAAGAATTACAGAAATCTGAATGCATTTGTGAGCTCTTCAAAAATAATTTTCAAATTAGTAGAGATATCCAGGCATCCTGTTCCCTAGATATGAAAAACAGCATTAAAATTAAAGAATATACCTTAAAAGCATTTTCTAAGTTACAATTTAATCAGATCAACAAAAATAAATGTAAATTCGGAAAACACAGAAGACTAAACACAAAGTGTTAAATAAATATTCCGAGTAAGAAAACGGGCATAAGCGGCCTAGAAAAATGAAAAGCAAAGCACTACAGTAACGTTAAATTTGAATTAAAGAATACCGTTATTTAAATAAGCAGTTAGCATTTCGTAGGAAGAAGGCCAAGCAACGTGACTATTATATATCTGGTCGATTCACAGCACTGCTTCGCTATTCCGTACTTATTGCTTACTCTTATAATACAGAAAAAAAAAAAAAAAAAAAGAGGCAGCAACAGTTAGCCACTACAACGTTAACCACTCTGGCAAGGGTTACTTAAAAAATTGCTTTGCATTTTTACAACACTTTACAGCTATAGGTTATTTTCATATATATGACCTCATATAGTCCTCACTACCCTGTGATGTGGCTATTACCGACTAGATTTCATAGATAAGAAACCGAGGATCAGTAAGCGATTTTCTCAGCGTCACCCGGTCGAACCCAGACCTTCTGATTCCACGTTTTATGCCTCGCATTTCGCATACTTCTATTCCAGGCATAAACAGAATTTTTAAAGGGAAGGAACGGGTTAGGGAGAAAATAATCATGGTACCTGCAGCTGTGTGCTGCAAAAAATGGCTGAATTATGCTTCTTCCTTCTCCCCCCCCTCCCTGAAAAAAATTAGATTTCAAACAATTTAAGTAAACTCAAAGACAAATTAGTTCCCGGCGTCTACCAAATGTTTGACTCGGGTCTGTGCAGAAAAGGCTACCAAATCGGTGCCGAGCGCGGGGACGCGGACGAAGCCCGGGCTCCTGCAGGCCGGAGGGCCAGGGGCGGCTACGCACCTCGGGGGTCTGTCCAGCCTCTAGTGGACGGCAGTCTGCATCAGGAAGAAGCGGGCCGGCGGGCCAGGCGGTGGGCGGTCGGGCCCCGGGATGGCACTCGGCAGGCTCCTCGAACCTCTACAAGGGGCCGCTCCCGGGCCGGGCCGGGGCGCTCCGGCGGGGGGCGAGTCTGCGCGCCTGCGGCCCCCTCGGAACCAGTCCTGGGAAAGAAGACAGCGCTGAGTCGCGAGTCGAGACAGTCGGGCTCGGCACAAGGCGCAAGGCGGCGCGGCGTCGGGGCCGGGCCCGGCCTTGCCAACGCCAGGAGCCTCGCGGCGCCCGGCGGGGCTCGGCTGGAGGGCCGACTCGGGGCCACGGGCGGGGAAAGGGGCTGGGGGGCTGCGGGCAGCGGCAGATGCACGGGTGGTAGCGGCGTCGACGACGGCGTCTCCGGGCTTCTGCCCCGAAGCGCGCCGAGCCTCAGGATCACCCACGCCGGGGGTGGAGGAAGGCGGGAAAGGGGCGGGCAAGGGGCGGAGCGTGCGGGGCCACGAGCCAGGGGCCGCTCCGGGCCGCGCGCCCCCTGCGGGCCGCGGGAGCCGCCCGGGGCCGGCCCAGGGAGGCGGGGCCCGCCGGCAGGGGGCTCCATGCGCCGTCGTCGCAACGCGGAAGCCTGCCACGCGGGTAGGGAGGTCGAAGGGTGGGAAGGCAACAGTTGGAAAGCAGGCCTCGGAGGCGCCCTCGTCCCCCATCGGCGCCTCGAGGGGGCCCGCGCGCGGGCCACGGCCCGGAGGGTGTTTACCTTCCCCCTGGTCGAGCGCCAATGCCGCCATCTTTCAGCCAGCGCGCGTCACTTCCGGCGCCGGGGGAGCGGGAGCGGGTGTGGGAGCGGGGTGGGGGCAGGGCTGTCCCACGCCCGCGGGGCCCCACGTTCAAGCCGGCCACGCCGGCGGGCCCCACCGAGAGAATAAGGCGGCCGGGCGCTGCACTGCGGCCTCGGCTCGACGCGGTTTCCCTCGTGGCGTCGCCGTCGGGGCTGGGAACGCCGGGTGGTGCTTATCCCCTCGCAGCGGTCTCGCTTAGTCTGCATGAGCGGTGGTCTCAAGCTACTGCGGGTGCGCCCACCCTCGACAAAGTTGAGGGTTGGGGCGCCCGGAAAATGTCTTTTTGCATCTTGAATACCACGGTGGGGGTGGGGGAGTCTGCGACGACGTGGAGGAAGCCTTGCCCTACCTACCTGTTTTATAAAATTGACTACTTCTGCGCCAAATGACATCATTTTTGTAAAGCAACTTGCAGGAGATTATTGCGTCATAGTTCCACTTGGCTTATTGCACAGCAATTACTCTTTCGGGAATGCATTTCCCAGAGGTGGGAAAATTCATAGAAAACGGCATGTCTGCCCCACAGAAATGTCGGATCTAAAAACGCTGTTCTATTTGCGTCAAAATAAGATGGCAAGAACGAACATTCAGAGAGCAGTGATTTTTGGGGTGGTTGTTCTTTTTAAATAAATCAGCTGTAGAATTTGAGCTAATGTTTTTTAAATATATCGCCGTACTTGATTTAAGAATGTAGAACCATACTAAAGCCTGTTTTGTAAATTTATTATTGTGAAACCTCTTTGTGAGAAAAATGTAAATGACAGAAATACACAGCTGGAGGCCAGTGGTTCTACAACTAACCTTAAATTAAGTCATCCAGTGCCCCTTTCTAATCTAAAACTGAGGATCTCCTACCCTAACCCCCACTCCACCCCCCACCGCCATTTTCTCTCTACACCAATATCCCCATGAATTTACAGTGAGGTGTGTGGCTAAAAGCGATCATTATCTCTTTCTAGCAAACTTGAACATGTCATGTTTCCCAAGAGGCCAAGATAGCACACGGTGTACTTTTTTGCTGAAGTAGACTAGTTCGTGGGAAAAAATAAAGAATCACCTGAATCCTAAGGAAATAGGGAAATAAGCTTACTTTTTCTGATTTAAACTATAAAACAAGCTTTAAAAAACCGTAAGCCATAAAATATACTTTAAAATGACATACATATAACTTTGAACATTTGCGTTTTCATACATTATTCTTGAACATTTAAAATGGGTGAATTTTGATTCTTGTGTATTAGCCAACAAACATACATTTTGAGGTATACATAGTGTAGCACTGACCTGTACAGAGAGAGACTTACGTTCTTGAATCAAGCAGGAATTGAAATGTGTCTGTGTTGTGTGTAGCTGGTATATATACCTACAGTGAGTAATGTCATGAACCACTGTGATCATTACACCCCTTAAGGCATGACGTGGCCTCATATATGACATTCCGTTATATCCAAAACGTCTTTTTTAAAAGTACTGTTTCTGTGTGCTGTGTCTTTTCACCAATCTGTATATTTACTATGTAGAGTCCATTCCTCAAAAAAAAAAAAAAGTTATACGTGATCTATGATACCTCCCTCACTTTCATTTAAGAAAAAAAAGGGTATAGATGGGTCTAGTGCTGTAAGGAGCATTCTGCTTCTCTGACACCAAGTAAAGTGAAACCACATCATTTATACTAACTCCTCTAGGTAATTCCTGTATTCAATTACTTTTCCCACCAATTACTGGAAAGTAATGGGAGCTCCCAAATACCTTGAGGGCATCTTTTCACACTGGTAGAGTCCCACTGGGGAAAGGGAGGCTGTCTTTTCCTAGCCCTCTAACATAAGTATTACAGGATACTCCTCAAATCTGCTACCTTGCAGTCTGAAATGTCCCGAGGCATGTTAGAGGCTTGGGTCTAAGAATGGTGGTAGAGTTGGAAGGAAGTTCCAAGGAAGGGGGTTGTGAGGATTTAGGATACTCTATAACCTTTCCTTGCCCACTTTTTTTTTTTTTTTTTTTTTTTTTTTGGCTTTTCAGAAGCCTAGCGTCTGTGATAAGGTAGTCACTTTTCATGTAACTAGCTCCCACTTTAATCTCTGGGAATCAAAGAGTTGTATTTTCAGTGAACTCTAATAAAGTTACATATGCATTCCCTTTCCTCTTGAAAACTGTTTGGACAGGGACTTTATAGCTGTTGATGGTTTTTAAGGCATCTTGTTGGGGTCCGGTCCATCTCAGTCCCTCAGGATGCACCAGCATCCTCCCAAATCAGTACCAACTTCCGCTGGTACACACCAAGACCTGTACACTGACACATTCCAACAGGTTGGTAGCTGTTGTCCTAAATATTTTTTCTGGTCCCTATTGCAGACAGAACCTTCAAAATGCAATCTGAGCAGTGCCTGGGTGATTCGGTCGGAAAAGCATGCTACTCTTGATCTTGGGGTTGTGGGTTCGAGCCTCATATTGGGTATAGAGATTACTACAATAATAATATTTTTCTAAAGTTTATTTCTTTTGAGAAAGAGAGCGTGCACATGCAAGCCAGGGAGGGGCAGAGAGAGAGAATCCCAAGCCCAACTCCGGGCTCGATCTCACGATCTGAGAGATGGCAACCTGAGCCAAAATCAAGAGTCAGACGCTTAACTGACTGAGCCACCCAGGTGCTCCTAAGCTTTTTTTTTTTTTTAATGCAATCTGAGAGTCCCCAAATTTTCCAGTCTTTCAACTTTGTTGTTTTTACAACCCAGTAGAATAACTTGAGACTTTATGTTGCATGACTGACAGGAAATCCGTGTCTTCGTGAATGTTGGAGGCTTCCTGGCTAATGCCTACATACCTTGGTTGTTGCTGGTCACCTGTTGCTTGGAATGGCTCCTCATAGCTTCTGTCCTATTATCTATCTCTAGCTTTCTGGTGTGTCATCACATCTCCACGTTTCTCCAGCTCTTTCTGTGTACTTCCTGCCTCACAAACTTGACTCTCCCTCCAATTCTCTAGCAAAGCAAAAACCTAAAGCCATCACAAGGAAACTTCAGTCGCTTTAAACAGGACATGACTTCTAGAGATCCCTAAACAGGGATGTCTTCTCTCGCCATCTGTAAGTCAGAATTGTAATCATTAGGTGGGAACCCTCTCCTAAGCATATCAAAGGGTTTGTCCTGGGGCCCCTGGGTAGCTCAGTTGGTCCGGCTTCAGCTAAGGTCATGATTTCACAGCATGTGGTTTTGAGCCCCATGTCTGGCTCTGTGCTGACAGCTCGGAGCCTGGAGCCTGCTTCGGATTCTGTGTCTCCCTCTCTCTCTGCCCCTCCCCTGCTCATGCTCTGTCTCTCTGTCAAAAATAAATAAACATTAAAAAAAAAAAAAAAAAAGAGGAGCCCCTGGATGGCTCATTTGGCTAAGTGTCTGACTTCAGTTCAGGTCATGATCTCACAGTCCATGGGTTCGAGCCCCACATTGGGTTTTGTGCTGACAGCTCAAAGCCTGAAGCCTGCTTCGGGTTCCGTGTCTCCCTCTCTCTCTGCCCCTCTCCTGCTCGCGCTCTGTCTCTCAAAAATAAATAAGCATTTGAAAAAAGTGTAAATTGATTATAATCGACTTTAAAAAAAGAAAAAAAAAGGGCTTGTCCCATCTCCTCTCTTCCCCAATCTCATGAGTCCTTAAATCCACGCCTTGGGCTCAGCTAGGAGAGTACCAGGTCCCTAAACATCCAAAAGGAATGTGGGCACACACACACACAAAAACCCTCAAAAGGGCACTTCCCCCATGAGACAGTGTATCTGAAATATAGTAAAACCGAGGTGCCTGGGTGGTCCAATTGATTAAGCGTCTGACTTCGGCCTAGGTCATGATCTTGCGTTCCCGAGTTCCAGCCCCGCATCGGGCTCTGTGCTGACAGCTCAGATCCTGGAGCCTGCTTCGGATTCTATGTCTCCCTCTCTCTCTCTGCCCCTCCTTTGCTCATACTCTGTCTCTCTCTCTCAAAAATAAACATTAAAAAATTTTAGAAAAAAAAAGAAATATAGTAAAACCTTGGTTTGTGAGCATAATCCTTCTGGGAAACATGCTTATAATCCAAAGCACTTGTGTATCAAAGTGAATTTCAAGAACCATTGGCTCAGTTGTGATTATGTGACGTTTGGCATCACGTACTACTCATATTTCAAGACATCACTCCTTGTAAGTAACTTGTTTTGCGAGTGTTCCACAGGATGAGCAAACATTTCTCTTTTTTAATAGCTTTTATTTATTTAAAAAAATTTTAATATGTATTTATTTTTGAGAGAGAGAGAGAAAGACAGAGCGTGAGTGGGGGAGGGGCAGAGAGCGAGGGAGACACAGAATCTGAAACAGGCTCCAGGCTCTGAGCTGTCAGCACAGAGCCCCATGCGGGGCTCGAACTCAGGAGCGGTGAGATCATGACCTGAGCTGAAGTCGGACGCTCAACCGACTGAGCCACCCAGGCGCTCCCACAAGCAAACATTTCTAATAAATTTTAACTTGATAAACGAGCGATGTCTTGCAATACAAGTAGTACATGATGCCAAATGTCACAAGATCACAACTGAGCCAATGGTTCTCTCTCTCTCTCTCTCTCTCTCTCTCTCTCTCTCTCTCTCTCTGTCTCTCTCTCTCATTCTCACTGCGGGATTGTGGATGATCATCTCCATGCTCGGATGCGGTGTTTGGTGTTTGGCCACGGTGTCTGGCAGAAATCAGTAATTTTTCAGAACGTTGGAAGGTGCCCACAACTGTCACTAGTGTGTTTTGTGTCACTTCAAAGCACTGATGGACAGTCCTTTGCTTTTCCAGACAAGAGTAAGCCTAAGAATGCTTTGCTTCATTCTAGGTCAGGCTGCCTGCAGAGAGGGAAACTTTCCTCTGCTGCCTTATCGCCAGTTGCATTAAATACAGTCTATGACAAGTTAATTCACATTGTACTGTAGTCAACATCTGTTAGTGACAGTGAAAGTCATCCTACACAATAACCCTCCTCTCTCTTGTTGCCCTCACACCAGCCACGAAAGTTTGCAAAGATAAGTGCAGGTTAATTTGTTTTTCTTTATATTTTGTGTTTTCTTCGGGCGCCTGGGTGACTCAGTTCGTTAAGCATCTGACTTCGACTCAGGTCATGATCTCACGGTTTGTGAGTTCAACCCCTGCGTCAGGCTCTGTGCTTATAGCTCAGAGTGTCTCCCTTGCTCTCTGCCCATCCCCTGCTCACAGTCTGTGTGTCTCTCTCTAAAAAATAAGTAAACATTAAAAAATTCTTTATTTTGCATTTTCTTTATTATTTTGTATTGTATTACAGGATTGTAATCATTTTAAACGAATATTTTTGGGTTGTGGAATGAATCATCTGAATTTCCATTATTTCTTAGGAGGAAATTTGCTTTGATATACAAGTGCTTTGGATTATAAGCATGTTTCCGGAACGGGTTATGGTTGCAAACTAAGGTTTTACTGTATTTGTGTTTTGTTATTTCACCAATGTGGGGAGTTACCTCAATGAAAATGAACTGATAACCTGACTTATTTCTGTATGGCCAAGAGGACTCAACAATGTGATTCTGGAACCAAATGCTTCTTCATATTTCACTTCCATCCTTAAAGCCCTAGCAAGCAATTCTCTGCTGGCAGTTGTGAGAATAACTGTTTTGTGCTTGTGGCCAGCTAACAAGTGTTTAAAAACATTCAGGTTTGGTCTCAGAGTCCCCAATACATGGTGACAGGTTTAGACAACATGGGGTGCTATGTGAGTCAGCACAACGGTAGGGGGGTGTAATTCAGGCTTGAGAGGGTCTAACAAGTCTCAGAGGCAGTAATTTCTTTCTTTTAAAAAATTTTTTAAATGTTTATTTTTTAGAGAGAGACAGACAGAGTGTGACTGGGGGAGGGGCAGAGAGAGAGGGAGACACAGAATCCGAAGCAGGCTCCAGGCTCCGAGCTGTCAGCACAGAACCCGACATGAGGCTCGAACCCACGAACCGTGAGATCATGCCCTGAGCCGAAGTCAGACGCTTAACCGACTGAGCCACCCAGGTGCCCCAAGGCAGTAATTTCTAAATTCAGGGCAAAGGGAAGAATAGAGGGGAAAGGGAAGAGAGTAAAGGATCCCCCACAGCGCAGGGCGTTCCAGGCCTAGAAGAGACAGCAAGGCAGCTTTATTTAGAGAACCGCTGATAATTCTGTAGGATGACAGCATAGTACACAAGAAGGGGAGAGGGAAAAGAAGAACCACCAAGGCTGCTGCGTATTAGACCGAGGCAGTAAAGGCTTCTCCCCTCCTGTGTGGCCTCTCACGCCATGCTTTTTCCACTGTACCATGATGTCATACTGATGAACGTATTAAATGATCTTGCATTTTTACTCCTACTTAATTCCGTAAATTATTTGCTATAGTAATCTAATAGTAATCTAATTTATCCTAATCTACTATGCTAATTTACTTATTCATGCCGTCGGTATTTATGAACACCTACTGTGTGTCACGTCCTGTTCTAAGCATTGGGGAATCTGTCAGAGACCAAAACATATAAAAAGCCTTTGCCATCTCAAAGATTACATAAATCAGATAGTAAACAAAATAAATAAGCAAATTCTGTGGCCTATTAGAATGTGATGAGCGCTGTGGGAAATAACAGAGCAGGGTAAAAGATTAGTAAGAGTGTTCCAGTTTTAACTGGGATAATCAACGCAGGAGGTTGCTTTTGAGCTTTGACTTGAAGGAGGTGAAGGACCAGACTGTGTAAAGCTTTTTAGACCATTGTAAGGCCTTGGCCTTTGAGACATTGGGAACCATTGGCAGCTCTTGAGAAGAGGAGCACTACCACTAACACTAAGGCTGCTCGTGTAAATGATAGAATTCAGGCCTAAATGTAATGGACAACATGGTGACTATAGTTAACACTACTGTATGGGATATTTGAAAGTTGCTAAGAGATTAAATCCTAAAAGTTCTCATCACAAGGAAAAACGTTTTTTTCCTCTTCTATCTGTATGAGATGATGGATGTTAACTTACTGTAATCGTTTCACAATATATTCATGTCAAGTCATTACGCTGTATGCCTGAAACTTCTACAGTGCTGTATGTCAGTAACATTGGAAGAAAAGAAAACCACTGGAAATATAATATGCATGCACAAATAAATAAAAAGTTAGGCTATTAAACAATTAAAGTGGATGAACATGTAAGCAGGGACCTGGGATAAGGAGACTCATCTAACAATGAAATAGAAGCTAAAGGAGACACTGTGGGAAGTGGCAAGACTCAGCAAATATTCTGAAGGTAGAGCCAACTGGATTTCCTGGATGTAGCAATAAAGGAAAGAGAGGAGATGAGGAAGTCGCCTAGGTTTCCATCCCGAGTGACTGGAAGGATGGAATTGGCATTTCCTGACATGGGGAAGACCTCAAGAGGAGCAGGTTTGAAATGAGTGGGCGTGAAAAGAGAAGGGGGCACACCAAGGGCTGGGAGCCGTCCAGAGAACAGGGAGCAGGTGTAGGAGACCGGAGTATGGTATGCTACAAGCTGGAGAGACTAGTAGAAGTTGCTCAATGTTCACCATCAATAAAAGGTGCAGTGAACATTGCCATTTTGTTTTCTCTTATTTTTTTAATGTTTATTTTTGAGAGAGACCTTGAGTGTGGGAGAGGCAGAGAGAGAGAGAGAGAGAGAGAGAGAGAGAGAGACAGGGGATCTGAAGCGGGCTCTGTGCTGACAGCAGAGAGTCCTGTGTGATGTGGGACTCGAACTCATGACCTGTGATATCATGACCTGAGCTGAAGTCAGACGCTTAACCAACTGAACCACGCAGGTGGCCCGAATGTTGCTATTTTAACTGAATATATTTACCTTGAAATACAGTGTAGACAATGTCCCCTTGAAAATGAAAATGTCAGGGGTGCCTGGATGGTTCAGTCCGTTAACCTTCCGACTCTTGGTTTTGGCTCAGGTCAGGACCTCAGGGTTCAAGAGGTCAAGCCCAGAGTTGGGCTCTGCACTGACAGCGCGGAGCCAGCTTGGGATGCTCTCTCCCTCTCTCTCTCTGCCCCTCCCCTGCTCGTTCGCTCTCTCTCTCTAAATAAACTTTAAAAAATTTTTAAATGAAAATGTCAAAAAGAACAAGTGTTTAAAAAGTTCATCATTTTTGTGCTCCTTCTGAAATAATGAAAAATAACCCTATGCTTCAGAAGCCTCAACATTGCAAGCCACATTTTCATGAAGTGTTTATGGGATTACCAAGGGCTGAAAGAAGTAGAACTAGGACTGGGCCCTGGGGCAATACCAATAGTAGGGAGTCATCCAGGAAAAGATGGAGAGCTGTCAAGGAGCCTGAGGAGTAGCGAGTGAGATAAGGGTAAAAGAGAGAGTGTGGTATGGCAAGCCAGATAGAAAAGTATTTATTGTAAGTTGTTATAATTCCACTATCTATAAAAGATTAAATGAATGTCATCATTTTAATGAAATTTATCTACTTGGGAACAATGTAGACAATGCCTCCTTGTAAATGAAAATGCTAGAAAGAACAAATTCCCCCCAAAGTTAATCATTTTTATGTTCTTTATGAGCCAATGAAAAGCAATACTATAGAAGCCTCAAGGTACAAGCCACATATTCATAAGCACAGCATTTCAGTAGATGTGCGTACACACACACACACACACACACACACACACACATCCTAAGTGTGAGCGCCAGAGTTGAGGTGAGCGGGAGTCATGAAGAGCTGCTACATGGTGTTTGCGCAATGAAAGAAGTGAAAAAAAACCGCCTTCAGTAATTACTGTTGCCAGAAGCACAGCTTTAGGGTTTGAGTGTGGTTAAGGATAGAGACGGGATTGAAGCCAGGCTCTGAGGTTATTTATTGGTTCTAAAACGAAGTTCTTAAAAAAAGAAAAAAAAAACAGTAATCGCATAGCTCTCTCCGGACAAGCTGTCTTTGTCGATACAGGGCAGAGAGGGACTTTGGGTAAGTCAGTTCGGGCCGCCACAGCGCAGGGCGGTGGGAGCTGAAGGAGAAGCTGGGAAAGCATTACGTGAGCAACAGGGCTCAGGCCGAAGCACGGCTGAGCTTCATGCTTCCCAGGGACTTGAGAAGAGAGCAGCACTGTTTGGGTGAGGGGCATTAATTTAATGCTAAGTATAGGTGAGGCAGGATAGCCCTGTGATACTGAAGTCTCGATATCGTCAAGATGGTGAGTCTCCCTAAATTGGTCTACATATTCAAAGCAATCCATATCGAAAACCCAGCAGGCTCTTTGTTTTTCTTTTTTCTTTTTCTCTTCTTCTTCTTCTTGGCAGAAATTGACAGGCTGTTTCTGAAGTTTATATGGAAGTGCAAAAGCTCTAGAAGGGCCAAAACAGTTTTGAAAAATAACATAGTTAGAAGTCTTAATACTTTCCAATTTCAAAATGTACTATGAAACTACAGAAATCAAGACAGTGTGGTACTGGCTTAAGTTTGGACATGTAGATCAATGGAAAGGTGTTGAGAGTCCAAAAATATGGTCAATTGATGGTCAATTGATTTTCTACAAAGATGCTAAGGCAATTCAATAGGGAAGGGAAATAGTGCTGGGACAATTGCATATCCACATGTAAAAAGATAGAGTTAAAGCCTTCCCTCACACTATACACAAAAGTTAATTCAAAATATATCATAAGCTAAATATAAGAGCTAAAACTGTTAACCTTTAAGAAGAAAACCTAGGAGTAAATCTTTGTGAACTTGAGTTAGGTAAAGTGTTCTTAAATAATGATACCCACTGAATGATTCATGGAAGAAGAAATAAATTGGACTTAAAGTTAAAAACTTTTGCTCTGCAGAGATACCATTAAGAAAATGAAAAGACAAGCAACAGACTGGAAGAAAACGTTTGCAAATCATGTATCTGAGACAGACTTGTATCCAGAATATATAAAGAACTCTCGCAATTCAATAATAAAATAAGCAACCCAACTTAAGAATGGACTGGAATAGCTATCTTACCAAAGAAGAAATATGAATGGCTAATAAGCACATGAAAAGATGCTCAGCCTCATTAGTTATTAGAGAAATACAAATGAAAACCGCACCTACTAGAATGGCTAAAAACAAGAGACAGTATCAAGTATTGTTGAGGATGTGGAGAAACTGGAGCCCTCACACACTGCTGATAAGACTATAAAATGGTGCAGCTATCTTAGAAGAAAGTTTGGCTGCTCCACAAAATGTTAAACATAGATTTACCGTAGGACTCAGCAATTGCACAACTAGATCTTTGCCAAGAGAAATGAAAACATGTTTTCATAAAAACGTTCATATGAGCATTATTCCCAACAAAAACTTGTACGCATGTGTTCGTGGTATTATTCAAAGTAGCCCAAAATGCAGACAACCCAACTATCCATCACCTGGTGAAGGGATTGACAAAATGTGCTATGTCCATACCATGGAATTTACCCAGGAATAAAAAGGAATGAACAACATGGAAGAACCTCAAAACCACTATGCTCAGCGAACAAGCCAGATGCGAAAGACTGCATATTGTATGATTTCATTTATATGAAATGTCCAGAAATTGTCTGTAGAGACAAAGCCCATTAGTGGCTGCCGGCAGCCAGAGATGGAAATGGGGATTGACTGTAAATAGATATGAGGGATTTCTTTGGGGTGGCGGAAAATTCAAAAATCTGGGTTGTGGTTACACAGCTCTGTAAATTTACTAAAAACCATTGAATTGTATACTTCAGATGAGTGAATTTCATAGTATGCAAATTTTATCTCAAAGCTGATTCTTTTATTTTTGAGAGAGAGAGACAGAGAGAGTCGAACGGGGGTGGGGCAGAGGGCGGGAGACACAGAATCTGAAGGAGACTCCATGCTCCGAGCTGTCAGCATAGAGTCCAACGTGGGGCTCGAACCCACGAACCATGAGATCACGACATGAGCTGAAGTTGGATGCTCGACGGACTAAGCCACCCAGGCACCCCTCAAAGGTGATTTTTTAAAAAGAGTATACTCGTAATTGCCTATGAATTCCAGCTCTGTTAGTTATAAACTGTGGGATTGTGGGCCCGTTATCTAATCTTTTGTGGACTCAGTTTGCTCACTTGTAAAGTGGGAATAATACCATCTACATCGTCAGATTGTTGTGAAGGTTAAATAAAGTTAATACTTGTTGAGTCATTGCCAATATTTAACTGTACTGTAATTTTTTATGAATATTATTTTTTGTGACATTTCTACTTCCAGTGCAAGTTTCTGACAATGAAGCATATTATATTTATTATCAATTAATTTTATTTTTCATTCACATACCATAAGATTCACCCTTTTTAAACCATACAATTCACTGGTTTTTAGTATATTTACAAAATTGTGCAACCATCACCCCTAGTTCAACGTTTTTTATTGAAGTATAGTTGGCATATAATAATGAGTTTAGGTGTACAACATAGTGATTCAATATTTCTACATTTTTATCACCTCAATGGGTTTTCTTAATTGGCTGATGTAACTATTCAGAATGTAAGAGAAATTCTAAATTTATAAACTTACAAATGTGTGAGTTCCTAAATGTAGGAACTAAATTCCTCCATTCAAACATAATACATTGTACTCTCTACCATCACTTAACCAATGAATGCATTTATTGAAATAGAACTTCCCATTTTAGGTAAACTGTTGTACCTAAAACGTATGTGATAGAATGCATATATTCCTTTTCATCTTAAGTATTCAGTGAACACAGGTAATCTAGATTCTTATTCACCTCTCCTTAAATTTTTTGCTGGCTAAACATGAACGCCTGTTCATGACGGAAAACTTGTAAAGTGTAGACATGAATGGAGGTAAACAATTACTCGACTTTTTGATACACCATAAAAAAAAAAAAAAGGAAACTCCCAAAAGTCTTTACATTTCAAAACACCGATTTAGTGGTAATCTTTCCATTAAGCAAGTGGGTTTTCCTGTTTGAGCTTAAAAAAATAACCTCTTTGGGCGCCCTTACAATACTGTGCAGTTTACAGCCACCACGGACCGCCTCCCAGGCCCTAGAAACCTGTGAGAACAAGTTAGGGACTTTGCTCTTGCCATCCCTGTGCCATGACCATTTCAACAAACCTCCGCGCGAGGGCGCCCTTCCCCCCACCCACCAGGTGACGCGTGGGGCCGTAAATGTGGCCAGCGTGGCCGTCACAGTAGAGCCGCACCCCCAGCCGATCTCGCCTTATTTAATTATGGAAGTCGGTAAAGAAGGACAGCCCCACTGTCTGTCCCCACACCCCAAAGAACATTCCCAGGCTCCGGGAAACTCTTCCGGCCCTCCCCCCGGGAACCGGAAATGGCTTCTCCCTCGCCAGCGCGCGCGGCGGTTACATCACCCGCCTAGCAAGGGGGGCGGGGGTGTCTTATTATGGGGCTGCCCTCAGCGTTGCCTGCACAAATATGCATCAGGTCTGCCACGAATAGATTCCGAAACTTTGCCTCCTGGTTTATAGTCAGTCGGCCGGCAGGCACTGTGTAAACCCAAGCGGAGAGAAGTCCAAGCAGCGAGGCCCCGGCGGCACTGGCCAGCCTCCTTTCCCAGGCGTGGGCCCTAGTCGGCCTTCCCGCCCCCGCTTCCCCGCCCCTTACAAGGGGACCTGCGCTTGGTCAGGCAGCCACTGGTGCGACTTCCTTCCTCTCGGAGCAAGATGGCGGGGGGCGAGGCTGGCGTGACTCTGGGGCAGCCGCATCTTTCTCGCCAGGATCTCGCCACCTTGGTAAGGTTTCGTGCTGCAGGGATACGGAGGGAGCTCAGAAGTGAGTGATAGAGCCTCCCGGGAGGCGTTGAGATCAGGCAGTGCCGGGATGTCGGGAGCATGCATTAGGAGGGAGCCTTGGAGTCGGGCGCCCTAAGCTGAGCTCGCGCCGCCGGCTGTACCCCGGCAAGTCTGCGAGCTGTGCATGGGGGTGTAAGATTGTGGGATTTCGGGCCCCCCGAAGGATTCGGCTGGAAAGTGATGGTGTTAAATGTCACTAAGGCTTTTGCTTCTGAAGGTCTGGGGAGGGAGTATCTACATAGTCCTTAGCCCTAATACTGTCAAGTTTGGGGGGCCTCGGGCCTTCACATCTCCCATAGTGAGTGGAGTTGTCTTCTCTAACGATGAAGGACTCTTAGGGCATCCCAGCCATCAGAACAGAAGATTGCTTTTTCAGGAAAAGCGCTTTGGAAGCTCTGTGGAGCAAATGTAAAATCAAAGGAAAGTTGTGATTGGTCTTATGTACAGCGACTTAAAATAAAAATGTTTGGTTGTAGGATGTTAGCAAGTTGACGCCACTTTCACACGAAGTTATCAGCAGACAAGCCACGATTAATATAGGTAAGATAAGAGTAACTTGGTGGGGTGCTTGGGTGGCTCTGTGGTTAAGCATCCGACTCTTGACTTCGGCTCAGGTCATGATCTAGCAGTTTGTGGGTTCCAGCCCCGCATCAGGCTCTGTGCTTACAGTGCAGAGCCTGCCTGGGATTCTCCCTCCTCCTCCTCCTCCTCCTCCTCCTCCTCCTCCTCCTCCTCCTTCTCTCTCTCTCTCTCTCTCTCTCTCTCTCTCTCTCTGCCCCTCCCCCACTCACACGTGCTCTCTTTCTCAAAATAAGTAAACAAAGCCTTAGTCTTTTCGTGACCTGACTTGTTTGATCTCGACAAGTAATTTTTTAACCTCTTCCTTTGTGTGATTACCTGAATTATATGAGGACACAGACTTTCAAGAAATAGACTTTGAGCCATTGTGAGCAAAGCACCTGTCAGATTTTGTGGGAAGCACATATTGTTCCTGCCTAGTTTACAGACTAGGTGAGAAGATACATATAAAAAGTTTAGTAGCATAAGGCAATATGTAGTCGTATGTATCAGAGGAGTTGAAAATGTGGTGGTATTTGCCACACAGGGTTATTGCAAGGGCAGAATTTTTAAAAATTTTATTTGGTATATAAGCTGTTATTAAGTAGTTTCTCTCCCTGCCCATTGCCATCTAGAACTTTAGAGGAGAAGGTATGTTGACTGAGTGTCAAGTTAGAGTATCTGACAGCCTGTACAAACAGCACAATTAAATCTAGTTGAAAGTAAAGCTCTACCATCAGGTTATTAAGAAATTATAAGATATATGTTACCCTTGCTAGCATTACCATAATTAAACCTGGGTGGTTTGCTTGTTTTCATGGATTCTTTTTGGTTGTTTCAGGTTGTTTCATACCTGTTTACTTCACTCTGGATATACTGGAAAGTTTCTTAGTATATAGAATTTTATGTTCTTGTTGAGTGTTTATTTTTGTATTTAACCTAATTTTTTTTAAGTGTTAATTTTATTTATTTATTTATTTTAAAAATTTATATCCAAATTAGTTAGCATATAGTGAAACAGTGATTTCAGGAGTAGATTCCTTAGTGCCCCTTACCCATTTATCCTATCCCCCCTCCCACAATCCCTCCCGTAAACCTCAGTTTGTTCTCCATATTTATGAGTCTCTTCTGTTATGTCCCCCTCCTTGTTTTTATATTATTTTTGTTTCCCTTCCCTTATGTTCATCTGTTTTGTCTCTTAAAGTCCTCCTATGAGTGAAGTCATATGATTTTTGTCTTTCTCTAATTTCACTTAGCGTAATAACCTCCAGTTCTATCCACATAGTTGCAAATGGCAAAATTTCATTCTTTTTGATTGTCGAGTAATACTCCATTGTGTATATATAGCACATCTTTATCCATTCATCCATCGATGGACATTTGGGCTCTTTCCATACTTTGGCTATTATTGATAGTGCTGCTATAAACACGGGGGTGCATGTGTCCCTTTGAAACAGCACACCTGTATCCCGTGGATAAATGCCTAGTAGTGCCATTGCTGGGTCGTAGGGTAGTGCTATTTTTAGTTTTTTGAGGAACTTTCGTACTGTTTTCCACAGTGGCTGCACCAGCTTGCATTCCCAGAGTGTTTATTTCAGATGAAGGCAGTCTTTCATGTGATTAGAAACATAAAATGAATAGCTTTTACTATACTGACTGTAGTTTTTGAACAAGATTGTCTTTACATGGAAGGTTCACTTCAGACCTGTATCAGCATAAGGTTTGGGTAGAAAAGAATATGAAGGAGGAAAAACTGAAGTCACAGTTGGTTTTACATTGATATTTATAGGGAGTTACAGCTTTGGGTTTTCTCCTCTGATGCTATTTGAAAAAGTATTTGGTATAATTGAATGCATATGAATTAATTTCTTGTACTTTGTCTGTAGGTACAATTGGTCACGTAGCTCATGGGAAATCCACAGTTGTAAAAGCTATTTCTGGAGTTCACACTGTCAGGTTCAAAAATGAACTAGAAAGAAATATTACGATCAAGCTTGGATATGCTAATGCTAAGGTGAGCTGTGTATACTGTGGAACTAGAAATAACTTTGTTGAATGTGCACATAACAAATTTGAATCTTTTTTTTGTTGGAACTTTTAGATTTATAAACTTGATGACCCAAGTTGTCCTCGGCCAGAATGTTATAGATCCTGTGGAAGTAGTACGCCCGATGAGTTTCCTACAGACATTCCAGGGACCAAAGGGAACTTCAAATTAGTCAGGTGAGCTCTTTCATGCTAAAAACACTTTATATGTCATATTCTGTTGTCTTCTAATTATCCTTTTTGAAGTATTTAACTGAGATATTAAATAATGAAACTGCTGAATGTTTTTGTTTTTATATTTTTTATTGTTTCGGTTGTCTATTATGACAGTAATTTGAAAAGTCAAGTATTTCAACCTCCATTTAGATACTTGAGTGCAAATTCTTCAAAGGAAAGGTATCACGCAAGCAGGTGGAAACACAGCTGTTTGGATTTAGGGGATGCTTTTTGCCAGGCTTCCTAAATTTCTTTTAAACAATGTTGTTTCTGTTTTTTAGATAGTGGATGAACAAAGCAATATTTAATTATCTCTCTTAAATACATGGTCTTGTTACCCATCTGTTTTCTGAATATGATTCATATCCTAGTTTTTTATCAGAGGATACAGACTTTTGCCTAGTGGTGTTAATGTGGGATTGGGAATGGCCCACAAAGAAATTTTAGATTGGGGCAAAGCTGGAACTAAGGAGAGATGAGAGTGAGGCTCTTGCTTTGGGCCCCAAATATAAGGGGGAATATCCCCCCGAACACCTCAGTAATCAGGGTAAATAGTATTTTGAGACAGTGCTTTTTGAAATTAATGCAAAGAAATCTTAATAAATAGAATGTTGTTTGTTTAAATTAGACAATTACAGATTTTTTTCTCTTCATTATCACTGTTTTTGGCTCATTGTGGCATTATTAATTTTGATACTTTGCTCATCATGGACTTTTTTGCATTAATTTTGTTTTAACAATCTTAAATTTAAATATTATTTATTTTGATTAGCGGGTTTTTTTGGCACCGTCTTAAACTTTGCACCTGAGGCAGATTCCTCCCTTGGCCTTACCCTAGTTCTGGTCCTTGATCAGAGATCACGTTTTTTTATAAATGGCCAAATTGTAAATATTTACAGCTTTGCAGACCATAGGTTCTCTGTGAAGAGGCTACTCATCTCTGCTCTTGTGTTATGAAAGCAAATACAAATAATATGTGCTTGAGTGGGTATGGGCCAGGTTTGGCCTAAGGGCCTTAGTCGGCTAACCTCTGTTTGAGATCATGTCATTGTGAGCCTACACTTTTTGGATATAGTGATTCTGAATGAGTAGTATAGTTTTATTAAAATAGTACTGCTGTCTCTACTTCACATTAGCAGTTCCAGCTTTTCAAGGTGTTAGAGGAATTTTTGGCAAGTTATTCTTTCAGATGGCAGTGCCTGTTCTGTTAACACTGTTTTAGCTTTCAAATCAATGACATTTCCAGCATATACTCTGTACCATACTCTATACCCTATTCCTTTTGATTGGATTTGGGAATTTCTGTCTGCGGAAATACAGATTGATCTTAGGACTCATTGTTACTTCTTAATTATTAGACACGTGTCCTTTGTTGATTGCCCCGGCCACGATATTTTGATGGCGACTATGCTGAACGGTGCAGCAGTGATGGATGCAGCCCTTCTGCTGATAGGTAAATACATCAAAGCTGCCTTGGACAGATCAGTGTGGAACGAATCCAGGGTGGGATATTGAAACGAGAACCAAGGCCATTAAGGGCCATTTCCCTTACCTAAGGGTGACACCGACGGGAGGTAACATGTCAACTAGGATGACATCCCTGCCTACCAGCTGTCACACGATAGTAAACAAGATCTGGGGCTGACTGGTGAATCCTTACAGTAGTATATATTTTGAAAAAGTCGATAGTGCGTTTTTCCCGTCTAGATCACGTGAAATGATTTCTTATTTTAGTTTTAAATTTAGTTATAAATGTGCCTTTTTTTTTTTTTGGTCTGTGCGTCGTCCACTGCAACATTGACACATACACAAAACACAGTGGTTTTATTTAGATGCAGATCTCCTAATAAGTGCTAAAGTGTAGACCTCATTGGGGTTTTCAAAGCTAGGGTTTCTTATGTGAGCTCTTAAGAGATTTCATTGACATGGAACATAATTTTTAAAAGCATGCCACGTATATACAGTACAGGACATCTGAACATCACTGCTTAGGGAAAATGATCATTGGAGTGCACAACAAAACGTGCTCATTTCTATGTGATACACTGTTGGTTATCTTCACGTTTAGTGTTCTTCCCTCCCTTTGTTAGAGAGTACCCTTTGATGGTAGTTGAAATTCACAGAATGTAATAAGCGTCTTCCCTTCTGAATTACTCTCTGCCCCTCAGGAGCTGGACTGGGCCAAAACATCTCTAAGACTGAATAGAGCCAGAGGGCTATGACTTACCCTTGAACAAAAGCTAAGGGCAGACCCTAAATGCCAAACTTGTTGATTCCAAGCTTCTTGCTTAGGATCAGGGATGAGAGCCAAATGATTTGGAGGCTGTAATGAATGCAAGCACAGAGAGTGAAGCAAGGGCAAAAGGTGGACGCCTGGCAATAATAGTCAGGACTTTTGCCTTGAGTAAGGATAAGACCTGGACAAATTTTCTTTATTAGATGCCAGGTAAAAATTTTTTTGGTAGTAAAATAGACATAAAATAAAATTTACCATTTTAGCTGTTTAAACTGTACAACTCAGTGACATTAAGTACATTCACAGTGTTAGACGAGCATCACCATCTTCTAGTTCCAGAATATTTTCATTGCCCCAAAAGGAAAACCACATGCCCGTTAAACAGTCACTGTGTACCATATCCCTCCCTCTAGCTCCTGGCAACCATTTATCTGCTTTCTGTCCCTGTGGATTTGCCTGGTCTTAATATTTCCAGCTGATTCTCATGGCATCTTTCTGATTCTTTGTCATCTAGCTGGTAATGAGTCTTGTCCTCAACCTCAGACATCTGAACACCTGGCTGCCATAGAAATCATGAAACTGAAGCATATTTTGATTCTACAAAATAAAATTGATTTGGTAAAAGAAAGTCAGGCTAAAGAGCAGTATGAACAGATCCTTGCATTTGTACAAGGTAAGAAGCCGTGATACTTAATAAATCTGTGAATTGTTTAGACACGTATATAGTCCAGATACAGATGTTAAATTACCTTTTAGTGTAATAGACTATCTGAAATAGAATACATTTATGGATTTTAAGCCTTCTTTCTCTCCCTAGTATTTGTTAGCCACCTAACACAACTAGTGAAATCTTTGTTTCTGAATTTAATAAACTTGGTTTTAATGTTTATTTTTTTTTTTTTTTTTTTTTTTTTAATTTTTTTTTAACGTTTATTTATTTTTGAGACAGAGTGAGACAGAGCATGAACGGGGGAGGGGCAGAGAGAGAGGGAGACACAGAATCGGAAGCAGGCTCCAGGCTCTGAGCCATCAGCCCAGAGCCCGACGCGGGGCTCGAACTCACGGACCGTGAGATCGTGACCTGGGCCGAAGTCGGACGTCTAACCGACTGAGCCACCCAGGCGCCCCTAATGTTTATTTTTGAGAGAGAGCAAGCGAGTGAGCACGGGAGAGGGGCAGGGAGAAAAGGAGAGGATCTGAAGCAGACTCTGTGCTGATAGTAGAGAGCCTCATGTGGGGCTCGAACTTACGAACCATGAGATCATGACCTGAGCCGAAGTTGGATGCTTAGCTGACTGCGTCACCCAGGCGCCCCTGAAAATTTTTTTTATTGAAGTATAGTTGACCTCCTATTACATTAGTTTCAAGCATACAACATAGTGATTCAACAGTTTCGACAATTTTATACATTATGCAATGCTCCACGTAGTAAGTGGAGTCACCAACTGTCTTCGCGCACAGTTCTTACATTATTACTGACTACATTCCCCATGCTGTACATTTCATCCCAGTGATTTTTTATTTTATAATTGGAAGGATAAACCAAAGTATATTTCTGCTGACTGAAAGTTAGAGCTGAAGTTTGTATCCTGGAAACTATCAGATTTAAAAAAAATAATAAGTCACTTTAAAGAACAAAAGCATTTTTTTTTATACTTAGGTCTTATACTATTTATTCTTACCAGGTAGTTACTTTGATCATTGGAACTGACAATGATTTATTTAGCCTTTATAGTGTCTATTTCTCTAACAGCATGGTGTTTTTCATTTCACAGCAGACATGATGCATGTTGTTGACAATTCTCTCTTAGCCTTGTTGGTGGAAAGGTTGAGTTCCTGTGAACTCAGTTCTGTTGTTATGAAAAAGAATAAGTCCTTTTGATGAAAATCTAATTATGTTTGGTTCATTTCTTTGCCCAGCCTGTTTGACATATAATTAATAAGGAGGAAATATTATATGAGCCAGTAGTCTTTGATTAGCACCGAGTCTGTAATTTTACTTTGACATTTATTGGGAGGTTAATTACATATTATTAGAAATCTTTCAACTAGTAAAGTGCTCTTTCCCAGGAGTGTTAGTATTTTATTCCTTTAGACAGTGTTATCATTTTTAGTATATTAAATATATATGTTAATATATTTTAGCAGTTTTTTTCTGTAAAGGAACTAGTGTTCATTTTCAGGAATAGAACAAACAATACTGCCACCTTTCTAAACAGAATTATCACTTTTATCCTGTTGCTGGCATTTGTGGGGGGATGTTTAGGCATTTGTTTGAGCAATCTTAAGTGTTTCATGTAACACAGATGAAGTTCTGTTAAACTAAAGAATCTTAATCTGAATTTCCTATAGGTACAGTAGCAGAAGGAGCTCCTATTATTCCAATTTCCGCTCAGCTGAAATACAATATTGAAGTTGTCTGTGAGTACATAGTGAAGAAAATTCCAGTACCCCCAAGAGACTTTACTTCAGAACCCCGACTCATTGGTAAGTGACAGTATTTGTCTTTATTTTTATTTTTTTTGATGTTTATTCATTTTAGAGAGAGAGACAAAGCATGAGCAGCGGAAGAGGGCGAGGCAGAGAGGGAGACACAGAATCGGAAGCAGGCTCCAGGCTCTGAGCTGTCAGCACAGATCCCCACATGAAGCTCGAACCCATGAACCGTGAGATCATGAACTGAGCCGAAGTCGGACACTTTAACTGACTCAGCCACCCAGGCACCCCTGTCTTTAACTCTTAATTTGATCTTTTTCACATTAGTGATTTTCCTCTAAGGGTGTTTATTAATACTTTTTCTTTCTACAGAGGTGATAATAAATTACCATCCTTATAAAAAATTTTTTTTAAGTTTATTTTGAGAGAGAATATGAGCGTGAGTGGGGAGGAGCAGAGAGGGGGAGAGAGAATCCCAAGCAGGCTCTGCGCTGTCAGCACAGAGCCCAACATGGAACTAGATTCCATGAACCGTGGGATCCCAGAACCTGAGCCAGAATCAAGAGTTGGACGCTTAACTGACGGAGCTGCCCAGGAGCTCCTTAAACATTGTTTTTTTTAATAACTGCGTGATATTCCATAGTATGGGTGTACCATCATATGCCCCCTATCAATTAACTTTTAACTTATTTCCCCTTTTTTCATCATAAGTAAGGCTGCAATAAATGTAGGAGTAATAATAATAGATTTTGTATAAAGTCACCCCTGTGTGTATAAGAATTATGTGGCTGCTGTTTTATTTATTTTTTAATTTTTTTTCTTTAAGATTTATTTATTTTTGAGAAAGAGAGGCAGAGTGCGAATGGGGGGGGAGGGGCAGAGAAAGGGAGACAGAATCCAAAGCAGGCTCCAGGCTCTGAGCTGTCAGCACAGAGCCGGAGGCGGGGCTTGAACTCACATATGGTGAGATCCTGACCTAAGCTAAAGTCGGTGGCTTAAGTGACTGAGCCACCCAGGCATCCCTGTGGCTGCTATTGTAGAAGTTAACTTAGAAAAGAACATTTCCTTTAAAGTTAAAACGAGCAGAATTGGCTTTAATTTGTTTTGTTTTCTTTTAGTTATTAGGTCCTTTGATGTCAACAAACCTGGCTGTGAAGTTGATGACCTTAAGGGTGGTGTAGCTGGTGGTAGTATTCTAAAAGGAGTATTAAAGGTGAACTGGATTTTTATTGTCTTTGTTTTGTTTGTTTTTCCCTTGTCTTTTTTTTTTTAATGTTTGTTTATTTTGAGAGAGAGATACTGAGATCTCGAGTAGGGGAAGGGCAGAGAGAGAGGGAGAGAGAATCCCAAGCAGGCTCCATGCTGTCATCGCAGAGCCTGATGTGGGCTCAGTCTCATGAATCATGAGAACATGACTTGAGCCAAAGTCCAGTCAGATGCTTAACTGATTGAGCTGTCCAGGAGCCCCTGTTTTTCTCTTGTTTTAATCATAAGGTGGATAGTATGGATACTCCAAACAGAAAGTACTATTTTCTGAGTATGGAGAGAGGTGTGTGTGGTATGTAGCTAGCAACAGTTGGATGAATGGTTCTGGTTTTGAAACTCTATGTCTGTTTTTTGTTTTGTTTTGTTTTTTAACAGCAGTCTTTGACATAGAAAAAGAATTGCCTTTTCAGTTATGGGGTCTTCCTGTTAGGACTTTTGATATGTAAGTGGTAATTGTATCATCCCAGGGTGATTCTAATTACAAACTTACATGTTTACAGGTGGGCCAAGAGATAGAAGTCAGACCTGGTATTGTTTCCAAAGATAGTGAAGGAAAACTCATGTGTAAACCAATCTTTTCGAAAATCGTGTCACTTTTTGCGGAGCATAATGATCTTCAGTATGCTGCTCCAGGAGGTCTTATTGGTAAGGATTTCTTTTCTTAACCTTACGTTTTTAATTTGTGGTATTTTTCGTGGGAAAAGGAGTACCCAAAAAGGTGTATTGTAGATTTTTAATTGGGTATTTTAAATGATTGGGTTGGGGGAATGTTTGTGTGGTTAAGCTGTTGATTTTAGTTCATAAGATGGTTTCATGTGTTGATAAAAATTATTTTAAGCATAAAGAAGAATACATTTTGGTTTAGTATATAAAGGAATGCCTTTTAGCAATAAAGTAAGTTTTATGACCCAGTGTTAAAACACCCAAGTATACTTTTTTGTCTACACAGTTATGGTGGTAGAGAGTGGTTGTTTTTGTGTGTGTGTTTTGCAAATGGAAAGTTACCCACAAATGTCACTTGAATCATGTCAGATCATATTTACTCTGAGGTGAGACTAAAAAAATAACTCTGATTATATAGGAATTACTGAGATGATTTATGGATTTCCTGGTCACTTATAACTTATTGTTATTACCAGATACCCAGAAAAAGATAAGATTTAGTAAGAATTAGACCTATTGTACCTTTGGATTAAAGAAGAAATTGTTGGATAAAGAAGGAGTTTGTCTTTTGGTTCTCTGGTCTTTAGGTATATAATTCATTTTTTTATCCTATCTTGTAATTAATAGTTTATTGTATATAATTTAACGATAATGCTCATGTAGCCACCACCCAGCTTGAACAGTTGTCAATACTTTATTTTGCTTCATCTTTATATCTTCTTCCCTCTCCTCATACACAGCTAAAGTATTTTGAAGTGGATCCTAGGAATCAGATAATGAAGTCATGAAGTTTTTTTTTTTTTTTTTTTCTTTTGATTAGCCCTCCAGGGGAGAATTGGCAGGCAAATATTCTATAAATTACTCATTATGAATTTTGTATCTTCTTACTCTTTATTAAGTGTAGTCACACTCACTTTTGAGTTAGGCTATCATTTCTGTCCTTTGTTTAGAATTTAAATCAAACGACTGTCCTCAAAGGCCCAACAAATCCATAGGTTTATGATTCTTTCTTCAGGTAAGACATATTTTGTCATACCTATGTAGCTATTACATGAGTGTGGAAGTGTAAATGTGTGTTATAACGTACAGGTGTTTGCTTTACTTGTTTGACTAAGTTTTGGGTAGACAGCTTAATGGGAAATAAAAAGTTGGACTTTATGTATCTTGTTTTATATCAGGAGTAGGAACAAAAATTGACCCCACTTTGTGCCGAGCTGACAGAATGGTGGGACAGGTACTTGGTGCAGTTGGAGCTTTACCAGAGATCTTCACAGAATTGGAAATCTCCTATTTCCTACTTAGACGGCTTCTAGGTGTACGCACTGAAGGAGACAAGAAAGCAGCAAAGGTAAGTGCTCTCTGTAATTCCTGTTTCAGAAAAGTGGCAGTGATGTTAAGACCAGTTTTGAGGTTCACTCTTTGACAGTTAACATGGGATTAAGAAAAAGAAAATGTGAGTAAATTTGATTTTCTACTTTCAGAAAGTCATTTATTGAGAACTTAGATATGGTTATCAGTTTAAAGTAAAAAAGCCAAAAAAAACCCAAACAAAAATGTATGTCTCATATGTCAGTGACATGAAACTGTTACTATCCGTATGATTTTGATTTTTAAAGTTTTAGGTTAAGTCAGCAGAGATGGACAGTTGCTGACATCTCTTGTTGGCAAGGATGTAGGAGAATAATAAGCATGCCTTTTTGGAAAGCATTTTCTTGATTTTAGGGTTTATTTTTCCCCGATTTACTTCCCTAGGTGCAAAAGCTGTCTAAGAATGAAGTGCTCATGGTGAACATAGGATCCCTGTCGACAGGAGGAAGAGTTAGTGCAGTTAAGGCCGATTTGGGCAAAATCGTTCTGACTAATCCTGTGTGCACAGAAGTAGGAGAAAAAATTGCTCTTAGCCGAAGAGTTGAGAAACACTGGCGGTAAGTTTATTAGCCTCTGTCACTAATAAAAAAGTCAATTCCCTTAAGTTCTTGGTGGTGTATGTGCACACTTTACCTTGAACATAACAGTTATTGAGGCTGTAGCTCAGCTCTTCTTTTGGATGGCTTTGAAATCTTTATCTCTAGCCCTGATCTGTGATACACACAACCTATGAAAGAAACTGGTGAATTTAGATTCAATGTTTCTCTTATCTTTAGCTTTTTAAAACATTTTATTTGGAGGTAATTTCAAACTTAACAAGAAAGTTGCAAGAATTGCACATAACCTCCTGTATTCCCTTTTCCCAGATACACCGTTTATTTTTACATATGCGTGTAAGTACTCTTCTATATGTATATACTTTTTGCTCAACTGTTTGACGAGCAGGTTGTATGTATCATACCTCTTGATCTCTTAACAGTTGGTGTATATTTCCTAAAAACATGGACATTCTCTTATATAATTGCTTCAAGAAGTTAGCATTGATAAATTACTGAAATCTCCAGTCACTAATCCAGTTATACGGCTTTTCCCAATAATGTCCTCTAGTCCCTTCATTCTAGGCTCATGCATTGCATTAGTTATCATGTCTCTTTGATCTCTAATCCGAAACTTTCTTAGCTTTTCTTTGTCTTACTTGACATAGACTATTTTGAAGAATATAAGCTGGTTTTTAGACTCTTCTTCACTTTATCTGAAATTTCTTAAGATGAGATTCAGGTTATGTAGTCTTGGCTGGAATACTTTATATAGTTGGTGATGCCTCCTCAGGGAATCATAGCCAGAGGCACATGAGATCTGATTGCTCCTCCTCGTTAAGGTTAATTTTGATTATGCACGTAAGGTTTTGTTCCCATTTTCTATATAGTTACTCTTTTTTTTTTTTAACTTTTTAAAAAATAATTTTTTTATTTTTGAGAGACAGAGTGCGAGTGGGGGAGGGGCAGAGAGAGAGAGGAAGACACAGAATCTGAAGCAGGCTCCAGGCTCCAAGCTGTTAGCACAGAGCCCAACATGGGGCTCGAACCCATGAACCGTGAGATCATGACCTGAGCCAAAGTCAGACACTCAACCTAGCTACCTAGGCGCCCCTATAGTTACTCTTTTTACCTATGCACCTCATTTTGTGGGAAGACTAGTTGAGACTATGTGATTAGTCTCCTCTTCATCCACTGATGATTCTTGTCTGAATTGAACTTGATTATGTTATTAAAATGATGACATCCCTCCCCCAAACCTGCCACTTCTCATTTATTATTCTTCCCTATTATTTACTTAAGTAGTTATAATTTAGCCTCGTGAAGTCCTATTTTATTCAGTAGGTTATGATTCATTACTGTCCTTATTTATTTTGATACCCAGATTGTTCAGGATTCATCCAGTAGAGACTCTTGAGGCTGGCTCCTGTGTCCTTTTGATACGTCCCCACCTTTTTTTTTTTTTTTTTTTAAATAGTTCCTTACTTGCTGGCACAAAATGTTCCAAACTCCTCTCATACCTCCCATGCTCCAGTTTTAGAATTGGCCGTTTTTCCAAGCCTGGTTTCTTTTAGTGGGAAATGGTATTTAGAAATGAAGATGTAGGTGCCAGGTGTGTTCATTGTTCCTAGGGTGCTATTCCTTCTAGGTCTTTTGAGTGGATAGAGCTAGGAAACACACACACATCTTAGACTTCTCTTTGCTTTTAGTTACCTGGTTAGTTACTGCAACTACCCTTCCTATTCTTTGTGACCTCATTATATCCCTATAGCCATTCTTTCACACCTAAAAGTTACTGCCAAAGATTCCTAATTTACCTCTTCCTTTGTTAGTTAAGAATTCGGTCAAAATTAATCTTCCTAAAACATCTTTATTATGATATGTTCAATAATTTTCAGTAGCTTCTCATTACTTTATGATATTCAGGACCTTTCTGGAAGCCTGCTTCAATGCATTTTATGTTTCTTCCTTCTTTGTCTCATATAAACCCTCTAAATTACATTGTTCTGTGTCCTCATTGTTGTCATAATTATTCATATCTTTGGCTGTCTGTTTTTTCCTCAGTACTTCCCTTATTAAGGCTTTCCTGATACCGTGCCCCATGAAGGTTTCTCATCACTTACTGTTCAGAAAATCGATCTGAATCATTATTCTCTAACTGAGACAGAGTTTAACTTTTGGTTGAATTTTAAGTAAATAATCCTGCTTTGTGGTGATTTATGTCATTTGATTTTATTCTTTGGTATGATTATACTATTTGCTATTATAGACATAATGATTTCCGGGGTATTTTAAAATAGGCTTAAATAGTAAACTTTGAAAAACTCACAGCATGGAGTGTATTAGTCTCAGAATGGTACAATTCCTAGATCAGAATAGATTTAAAATAAAAGGATTTTTTTGTGTCTGCCCGCTAATCCTTTAAGAGATCTCTGTCCAAATGAAACTTTAGATTTTGCTTAAAAATTAGCAAGACTCCACCATAAAACTGTTAAAACTAGTAGTAAATGGGGGCGCCTAGGTGGCTCAGTCAGCTAAATGTCTGACTTCGGCTCCGTCATGATTTCATGGTTTGTGGGTTCGAGCCCCACCTCAGGCTCTGTGCTGATGGCTCAGAGCCTGGAGCCTGCTTCAGATTCTGTGTCTTCCTCTCTCTCTGCCCCTCCCCTGCTTGCGCTCTGTCTCTCTCTCTCTCAAAAATAAATAAACGTCGAAAAAAAAATTTAGGGGCACCTGGGTGTGTCAGTTGGTTAAGCATCTGACTTCTGCTCAGGTCATGATCTCACATCTCATGTTCGAGCCCCACATCAGGCTCTGTGCTCACAGCTCAGAACTTGGAGCTTGCTTCACATTCTCTGTCCCCATCTCTCTGCCCTCCCCTGTTCACTCTGTGTCTCTGTCTCTCAAAAATAAATAAACATTAAAATCCTATTTACAGTTGCCCCAAAAAGAATAAAATACCTGGGAATAAATTTAACCAAGGAAGACCTATACTCCTTGGTCTGTAAGACTTTGGTGAGAGAAAGTGAAGACAACACAAATAAATGGAAAGATATACCATGCTTATGAATTGGAAGAATTACTATTTACAGAAAAAATTTAACATTTATTTATTTTTTAATGTTTATTTTTGAGAGAGAGAGACAGCAGGGGAGGGGCAGAGAGAGAGGGAGACACAGAATCTGAAGCAGGCTCCAGGCTCTGAGCTGTCAGCACAGAACCCGATACGTGACTTGAACTCACAAACTGAGATCATGACCTGAGCCCAAGTCGGGCACTTAATCAACTGAGCTAACCGTGTGCCCCTGTGCTTATTTTTGAAGGAGAGAGACCATGTGTGACTGTGGGAGGGGCAGAGAGAGAGGGAGACAAAGAATCTGAAGCAGGCTCTAGGCTCTGAGCTGTCAGCACAGAGCCCGACACGGGGCTCAAACCCAGGAACCTTGAGATCATGACCTGAGCCCCAGTCGGACACTTAACCGACTGAGCAACCCAGGCTTCCCTTCTTTGGATTGGAAGGATTACTATTAAAATGTCGATACTGTCCAAAGCAATCTACAGATTCAGTGCAATTCCTATCAAAATACCATAGCATTGGGTTGCCTGGGTGGCTCAGTCGGTTAAGCGTCTGACTCTTGATTTTGACTCAGGTCATAATCTCACAGTTCATGGGATCAAGCCCCATCTGTGTAGGGCTGTTAGCACAGAGCCTCCTTTGGATTCTCTCTCTCTTCCTCCCTCCCCTTGCTTGTATGCTCGTTCTCACTTTCTCAAAATACATTAAAAAAATACCATATCATTTTTCATAGAACTAGAACACACAATCCGAAGATTTGTATGGAACCACAAAAAATTCCGAATAGCCAGAGTAGTCTTGAGAAAGAAGTATAAAGCTGGAGATATCACAATTCCAGATTTCAAGCTATACTGCAAAGCTGTAGTAATCAAAACAGTATGGTACCGGCACAAAAATAGACGCATAGACGAATGGAACAAGATAGCCAAGAAATAAACCCTCACTTAAGTGGTAAATTAATCTATGACAGAGAAGGCAAGAATACACAGTGCGGAAAAAAGTGTCTCTTCAATAAATTGTGGGATAACTGAATGACTACACACAAAAGAGTGAAACTGGACCACTTTTTTACACCATACACAAAGATAAATTCAAAATGGATTAAAGACCCGAAACCACAAAACTTAAAACATACTGATCTTTGATATTAGCCTTAGCAACATATTTATGGTATGTCTCCTCAGGCAAGGGAAGCAGAAGCAAAAATAAACTATTGGGACTATACCAAAATAGAAAGCTTTTGCACAATAAAAGAAATCATCAACAAAATGAAAAGACAACCTACTGATTGGGAGAAGGTATTTGCAAATGATAGCTCCAATGAAGGGTTAATATTCAAAATATATGAAGAACTTGTACAACTCAACACTGAAAAACCCCAAACAATTCAAGTAAAAAATGGGCATCTGAATAGACATTTTTCCAAAGGCATACCGATTATCAACAAACACATGAAGAATGTTCAATATCACTCATCATCAAGGAGATGCAAATCAAAACCACAATGAGATATCACCTTACATTACTCAGAATGGCTAGTATAAAAAAGACAAGTGTTTGGCAAGGATGTGGAGGAAAGGGAACCTTCATGCATGTTTGTGGGAATGTAAATTGGTGGCAAATACCGTGGAAAACATTATGGAAGTTCATCAAAAACTTAAAAATACCAGTAATTCCACTACTGGGTATTTACCCCCCCCAAAAATGAAAACACTAATTTGAAAAGGTACACCCCTATGTTCATTGCAGTGTTATTTACAGTAGCCAAGTGTCCATCCATAGATGATTGGATAAAGTAGATGTGGTATATGTACACAACAGAATATTACTCAGCCCAAAAAATATTTAATCTTGTCATTTGTGACAAAATGGATGGAGCTAGAGGCTATTACACTAAGTTAAATAAGAGAAAGACAAATATTATTACTTTTAAATGTTACTCATTTTTTGAGAGGCAGAGTGTAAGTTGGGAAAGTGCAGAGAGGGAGACCCAGAATCCAAAGCAGGCTCCAGCACAGAGCCTGATGCGGGGCTCAAACCCACGAACCGCGAGATCATGACCTGAGCCTCAGTCAGACGCTTAACCGACTGAGCCACCCCGGTGCCCTGAGAAAGACAAATATTATATGCTTTCACTTGTATGTGGAATCTAAAAAAACAAAACAAGCAGGCTCGTGAATACAGGGACAGATTGATTTCTGGTGGTGGAGTGAGGTGGGTAGGGGGATGGGTGCAATGGGTGAAGGGGATTAAGGCTTCCAGTTATAAAATAAGTAAGTTCTGGAGATGAAAAGTAACAATTGAAGGAGCATGGTCAATAATAGAATGTGTGGCACCAGATGGGGAGTACACTTAATGGTAAGCATTGAGTAATACAGAGAATTGTCCAATCGCTATATTGTATACCTGAAACCGATACAATATATACCAACTATACTTCAATAATAAAAGTATTTAAAAATCAAATTTAATTTAGCAAGTGTGTTAATATTTTTAAATGAGAACATCTGAATGATTTACATTCTTTAGAGTTGTGGTTTTACCCCATGAGATGGGTTTTGTTCTAGAAGCTATTGCTGAGGTAGCAATCCAGCCTACTCATTGATTAGAGAAAACACCAAAAGGGAGCAGAGGTTCCTCTGCTACTGAGAGTAATCTGCTACCAGACTATATATTCTACTTCCTCTCTAAGTTTTCTTTACCAGCCAAGGTCATGCTAAATCCTTTGTGATCTGTCGAGTGCTGTGAATGGTAAAAAAGCATTTTTCAATGAGGAAAGGATAGAGAATGAGATATTTTAGAAAATCAGGCTGTGGTAGATTGTGTATCAGCATGAATACTTTGGTGGACTAGACTGGTGGTTCTGGAGGGATTAGTGTATCCCTTTATTCTAGGGATAGAATAAAGACAAGCATATTTGTAGTAGCAACTTTTTGTTTGCTTTTTTTGGTCATTTATTATCGCTGGAGCCCATCTTTGTGAGCCTGAGAATCTACGAAGATAGCGTGAGCTTTCTTAATGGAGCGCAGGTTTTGGAAACATTCATAGCAGATAGGCAAGTAAAACCACTTACGTCATATGATTGTGTGGTAATGATAATGAAAGAGGTGTAAAATTCATGATTTAAAAATTTTGTTTTTTGCAGTTTAATTGGCTGGGGCCAAATAAGAAGAGGAGTGACGATCAAGCCAACAGTAGATGATGACTGAAGAATTCCAGTTAAATAATACATTTGGATGGAATCAGAATTTGTCTTTACAACCTAGGGGTATATTTTCATAGCAGTACTGGGAAATTAATTTCACAGCTCATTACCTTAGTGGCAGCTCTAAGGTTATTCTCATTTTTTGGTCATGAAAATTTAACCTCTACTGCTAAATTAGGATCTACAATAAATGTAAAAATTGGTATAATGTTGGATTGAATCTACATTTTAGCAGAAATTAATCATTCCCAAATAATGTCTAATTTATACATGATCACAGGTTTGAAATGAAATTGCTACAACCAGCCTTTGCTGTAGCACACGTACCAAGAAACCTGTTTGAAATAAAGGTTTTCTTCTTATTTTGCATGATTCATCTTTGAATAGTTCCAGGCTTGAAGAACTGTTATACCAAGTAAAAACTTGAAGGCACAAATTCTTGGAAACCAGCTTTCCTTTGCCCCATATTTAATGTTGCTTTATGTTTGAAACTGTGAGTGAAAAGGAAATTAATAAAACATTACCCTTTAGATCATAGGAGCCCATTCTCCTGGACGCACCTTTCCATCCCCTTCCTCGTTTCCTTAACTGGAACACAGGAAACTAGAGCCGCTTCTCCTCATCCTCTCCCTGATGCCTTGCAGTTGTTTCTGCATTGCTTATTACCTGAAACCCTCTAGCTTTCCCCCATTGCAAAATGCTCTTACACCGGATGATTCTAGATGAGTAACAGAGATCTTTCTAGGCCTTATTTTGTTTTTTCTTAACTGATTAATCAGGCTGTAATGTAGAGTCTAGTATTAGTAACCGTTGGACCTTTCAAGATGTCATTTTCCATGTTCTGGCACTTTCCCTGTGCTGTGCTTTTTTATTTTTATTTTTATTTTTATTTTTTTGTCTCTAAGATTCTCCTAGAGCAGTAGCTCCCAACTCTGGCTGACATTAGATTTGCTGGAGAACCTTTAAAAAAAAAAAAAAGTTGGCCTGCAGAGATTCTGATTTAATTCACTAGGGGTAGAACCCTGGCACTGATATTTTTAACTCCTCCCCCCACCCCCCACCAGTGTTAAGAAACAAGTTTAGAGTTGAGAAGTAGGCGTATCAAATAACAGAATTGACTGAGTTTTGCTGATCATAGTCTCTAGTTTGCTTTTCTTAAATTTGTACTTACCACGGGACTTGATGCCACAGTCATAATATTATGCCTTTTTAGGCATTGAAATTGCCTTGTAGAAATTGAGAAGATATGACTATGAATTACAGGTTTTGAAGAAGGATATAATGTTACATACTTGATTGACTTGGAAGGGTTTTGTTATAGCATGAAGGACACTTAAATAAAGCAAGGTTCTAATCCAGACGTATGTTTTATATTTAGAATGTCCCCATGTGTTTTATAAGCCCCTTTCACCAGAAATTCTGAAATAACATAAGACCCAAAGCTTCAATAGTTGACTAAATTTATCTTCATATCGTGTCACAATTGAAAGCACAATTGGTCATCCGCATGAATTTTCAACAAATGTGCAAAGCACTGTGCTTAGTGTACAAAGATAGACAAATAAAAAACAGTGGGCCTGACCTGATTTTCTTAAAACTTGAAGTCCGTGCATAGATTCTTAGCAAAAGCTATACCTGGTTGAGAATCTGCTTGTAACGCAGTGTTGCAGATGAAAGCACATTGTGTGTGTAAATCCTGTTGGCTCACCTGTCAGGCAGTTTTCAGAGTCTGACTAGTTCTCATCCACTCCACTGTTAACAACTTAGTTGAAGCCACCCTTAGCTTTCACCTACAATAGCCCTGTAACTCCTTCCTACTTCCACACTTGCCCCATTGCAGTCTGTTCTCAGCACAACCCTATTAACCTTTTTGTAAGAGAATGATGTATGATAAGTTGTAAAGCTAGTCTCACAGAAATGGGGGATTTGAGGGCAATCTCGCTGTGACATCACGTGATTTCCAGACTGACCTAGAAGGTTCTCATGATTTCACTCTTTGTAACCTCCAAAGATGATGATGTGTGTGTTTGGGCTTTGCAGAGGAAAAAGAATTTTCTTCTAACAAGAGTGCATATAACTGTACTCCTAAAACTTCTGAAATCTCATTTCTAGAAAAATTTAACATGCTGAAGCTTTCAGTGAAATAGATGCTTTTCTAGAATTAACAAAATTTTTATAAGTTATTGAAAAATGAAGCAGATATCCTTAAAATACTTACAATCAATTAACTTGAATTATTAAAAAATTGCCTCTGCAAAAGTTTCCACAAACTCAATATATGTTTTGTCAAATTTCACAGAATAGGTAATTTTTGTTTAAGAATATGGGAAATGAAAGGACAAGAAAGGAGACCTCATAATTCAAAGTAATGTCCCTGGTGTCCAAACCTGGAGAGAATACTACCAAAAATAAAAACCACTAGAGTTTATTCTCACCCAAGTTATAAAATCCATACTAAAATATTAGTAAGTTAAGTCCAGCAGTATATTAAAAGAATAATGCGTTCTTGGGTACACTTGGATGTTAAAGAGATTGAAAGAGAAAAGCATACCTTGAAGATGTATTTAATACAATCCACAATAACTTTTTAAATGTAGGTAAGGTAGAGAAGGAAACTATTAACTTGATTACAGTGTACTTGTTAGTAGAGAACTATCAGAATCATGGTTTTGAATGATGAAATATTGGAGTACAGTAACATCCTCCATAATGCCATAAGTGGGGTAAAAAGTTTTGGTTGGGTAAAAACACGGAGTTGTAAGGTTAATGAAATAACTAGGATGACGTTCAGGGTGGGAAGCAGTTATCAGTGGCATGACACTGGAATTCACATTTTTTTTTTCTGTATATTCTTCTTATTAAGGTCTGGAACAAGTCAAGAATGCCAGCTAACACTTCAGTTCTACGACAGTGTTTTCTGAGGCTTAGCAAATGAGATACAGATATTGGGAATGGGAGCAACAGAACATTACTTACAAGGTATAAGATTGTTTAGAAATACAACCCAGAAATTGAAAAACAGGAACTGCGCAGAGAGTTCAGTGAGGTGAGAGAGTTAAAGATAAGCATGCAAAAATTACTAGTTTATTAACTAGTTTACTAATTAGCTTAAAGCCCTCCACCCCACTTACATACAGATAGATCAGAAAATGCAATGGGTATAAACTATCCAGGTGTAAATTTAACAAGACTGCAAGATCTATATGAGTGCAACATTTGCTGAAGGACAAAAAAGGAGATAGGAATAATGAGAAAATAGGCAATATTCTTGTACGCAAATACTCAATATTGTATAGATGGCTGCCATTTTTCGTTGTAAATTCAGGGCAATCTGAATAAAAATTTCAGTGAGACTTTAAAGAACTTGTCCAGCTGATAAAGATTTGGAAAAGTAAATTCGCAAGAATGGTAAATAAACTTTAGGAAAAGAATTATTATAGGAGAATTGACTTACCATGTTTTAGAACTTTATAAAGCCACAATATCAGAAATGTGATACTGGGGCACCTGGTGGCTCAGTCGGTTGAGCATCCAACTCTGGATTTTGACTCAGGTTATGATCTCGCGGTCATCAAATTGAGCCCTGCATCAGGACTAGGATTCTCTCTCTCCCTCTGTCCCACTCCCCCACTTGAGCTCTCTCTCTCCAAAAAAAAATAAAAGTAAAAATAAGTGGTAGTGATGCAGAAATAGACCATTGGAATAAACTTTACAGCCACATAAAATTTTAGTAATACATGCTATAGGTCACATTTTATGTCAGGAAAAGGAAAGATATTTTTAGTCCAAATGGCTAGGCATTTGGAGATAAAAGGTCTTTTATTTAAAATCTTACCTAAGGTTTCATTTTAATGGGACAAAATTAGGAATAAAGAAAAAAGTTTATTTTAATAATTTGTATGAGGAATGCAAAACAAACCCAAAAACCATGAAGGAGAATTTGGCAGATCTGACGTCTAAAAATTCAGAGCAAGGCCAAAGATAAGATGTAAAAGCTGATAGATTGAGAGAAAATATTTAAAACTTAAATGACCTGTGAAAGATTAATATATATCTGGAACAAATTGGTAAGATACAAAAATAGAAATGGGACAAAATATTTATCGTGTCCCTTTAGTTGAGCTAAAGACTGGCAGGAAGAGAGGTCATGTTGATTCATGAGCACACTGATTTGACTTGGGTGAAGACTGAAGTTAGTGGCAGTCAAGTCCCACAGGTAGGAGCCAATGTGGCATCTACTCCATGGAGTTTTCTCTGTGCCTCAGACTTAACAGGAAGGGGCTGTACTGCTGCCAGTGACTCTCTCTTTAAAAATTTTTTAAATGCTTATTTATTATTTTTGAGAGAGAGAGAGAGAGAGACAGAGTGCAAGCAGGGGAAGGGCAGAGAGAGGGAGATACAGAATCTGAAGGAGGCTCCAGGCTCTGAGGTGTCAGCACAGAGCCATACGCAGGGCTTGAACTCTCGAGCCATGAGATCATGCTCTGAGCTGAAGCTGGGCGATCAACCTACTGAGCCACCCAGGTGCTCCTCTGCCAGTGACTTTCTTAAAGGCCAGGTCTTGCTGGATCAGAGAATAATGAGTTTTGTCCTGGGCGATTGTGCTTTTATACTTAGGGATTGTGTCACTGTTCAGGAAGCACTTATACAAATACTTAACGCTTTCATTTAAGGGAATGTTCACAGGGGCGCCTGGGTAGCTTAGTTAGTTTGGTGTCCAACTCTTGTTTTTGGCTCAGGTCGTGATCTCACAGGTTGTGGGTTCGGGCCCCACGTCAGGTTCTGTACTGACAGTGCAGAGCCTGCTTGGGATTCTCTCTCTCTCTGCCTATCCCTTGCCCACGCTCTCTCTCTCTCTCTCTCTCTCAATAAATAAACTTTAATAAATGTAATGGAATGTTTACAAATATCGGGCATTAGGGAAATAACACTGCATTCTGGGGGATAGAACACCACTGTTGAACAACATGTCTGACTTCAGTTTCTGGCAACAGGGAAAATCCATGTTGCAAATATGTCTGGGCTATTTATACAAGAAATACATATACCCAACACAGATTTGTAAAGTGCTGAGTCTATCTAGTAAAAAGAAATGTGCAAACAACGTGATTCTTTTTCACTCATTAAAATTGGCAAAAATTGTGTCAACTATACTAAAAAAAAAAATTGGCAAAAATCGAAAAGATTTATACCAGTGTTGGTGAGGATATATTGTTGGTGAAAAGTAGAAACTGGAATGTTCTTTGAAGAGGGCAGTTTAATTATACTTTTATTTTTTTAATGTTTATTTATTTTTGAAGGAGAGAGAGACAGAGCATGAGCGGGGGAGGGGCAGCGAGAGAGGGAGACAAAATCTGAAGCAGGCTGTAGGCTCTGAGCTGTCAGCACAGACCCCGCTGCGGGGCTTGAACTCACACACCGTGAGATCAACTCACAAACCGTGAGCCAAAGTTGGATGCTTCACCAACTGAGCTGTCCTGGTGCCCCCAGTTTGATTATATCTGTCAAGATTTAAAATATCTCACCCTTTGACCCAGAATTCTTTATCTGGGAAAGCCTCATAAACAAATATTTGCTCATGTTCATAAAGATCTACATAGGATGTTTATTCCAGCATTGTTTGTTGTAGCAACAATTGTAAGACACCTAAATGTTGGAATGATTAAGTACATTTTGTGGTACATTTGTTCTATTATGAAATAAAACCATAATCCACCTTTTGATTCAGCCCTGTTTAAAATTAAAGGTGAAAATATTGGTCCCAAAAGTGTTTTATGAAAACCCTGAGAGGAAATCATGTCTTTAACTTATAGTGCTTTGAGAATTCAAAATGCATTATTCGTTGTTCATCTTAGCAAAAAGAACAGTGTCAAAGGAACAAGCTCTATGTCAGTGTTAGCTTTGACTCTGTTAGAATCACAAGTTTGTTTTCTCTGACAAGTTGATAGGGAGAAAGCCAGGGCCAGTCTCTGGATTCATGCCACTCACACAGTAGTGAAATTATACATCAAAGTGTATCACTGTCGGACTGGTATATTTATTACAATCTATATTCCTACAATAAATACTTTCTAATAAATATGATTTTCTACTACAAGCGTACAGTGGGTAATTCTCTCAACAAGCATAAAAATGTAGCAGGATTCATAACTTTCAGCATCACATTCCAAAAGAGTTAACAATAAATCTTTCATAGATAATATGTATGTCAAGAATGTCACAGCAGGAGTTTCACCAAACAGGAACACATTTTAGTGATGGCAAGGTACTGAAAATGTGTAGCTCAAACTTAAATGAGACCTTCATCCCTTGAGAATCATCTTCAACCTTCTCCAAAGGATTGTAAAAATACAACAAAACCCATCAGTCCAGTGGTTTGCATTCTCAAACTCATTCAACAATCTCTGGCACTAATTCAAGAATCTTTTGTCTTTAACTTTCTGGTCAACTACTATCATGATTCATGGCCTGTTTTTCTTTTTGCCAAAGACCATTTTTTGGCTTTTTTAGTCTCTCGTTTTTATTTCATTGATTTCTTACCTTTGTTTCTTTCTTTCTTTTACTTTCTTTGGATTGATTGTCCTATTTTTTACTAAGTACTTCATTAATTTTCTTTCGGCTTTTCTCATTTCTAAAATATTGAAGACCAGACACTTCCCACTTGGGACTTTTATAGCAGAATCAAACAAGGTTTTATTAATTTATTTAGACATAATCTATATTCAATAAATTGCCCAAATCTTGAGTATTCAGTTTGATGAGTTTTGGTTATTTTATACACCAATGTATCTATAGCCCAGATAAGATGTAGAACATTTCCGTCACTCCAGAAAATTCCCTCATGTCTACAATATGTAGTCTTTTGGCATCTGAATTCTTCCATATAGGGTGTTTTTGAGATTCATCTATTTTGTAGCATGTATCAGTAGTTTGTTTCTTTTTATTGCTGAATAACATTCCACTGTAAAGACAGTACATTTTGTTTATCCATTCACCAGTTGATGGACATTTGGATTGTTTCCTCTTTTTGGCTATTAAGAATAATGCTGCAGTGAATATTAGCATTCAAGGACACATGTTTTCATTTCTTTCTCTTCATTTCATTTCTTTCATTCTCTTGAGTAGATTCCTAGGAGTGGGGTGAATGTTAGGTTGTATGGTAAGCCTATGTTCCACTTTTTAAGAACCTGTTAAACTGTTTCCCCCAAAGCACCATTTTATATTCCCATCAGCAATGTATGAGGGTTCCACTTTTTCCACATCCTTCTCAAAACTTTGTATTGTCTCTTTGTTTTTATTACAGCCAATTTAGTGGATATATCGTGCTATCTCGTGGTTTTCATTTGCATTTTCCTAATGACTAATGATGTTGAGCATCTTTTCATGTATTTATTAACATTAATATTTCTTTGGTGAAATGGTATTCAGATTTCTTGCCCATTTGAAAACTGGGTTATTTTGTTATGAGTTATAGCAATTCTTTATATATCCTCAGTACAAGTCTCTTATCAGATATATGATTTTCAAATATTTTCTTCTGTTCTGTGGCTTGTCTTTTACTTTCTTAATGGTATCGTTTGAAGTGCAGTTTTTAATTATGATGAAGTCCAATTTATATATATATATATGTGTGTGTATATATATGTGTGTGTGTGTGTGTATATATATATATATTTTATGGATTACGCTTTTGGTATTCTGTCTCAGAACTCTTTCCCTGCCCCAAGGTTACAAAGATTTTTCTCCTTTGTTTTCTTCTACAAGTTTTATAGTTTTAGCTCCTGCATTTACATCTATGATCTATTTTGAGTTAATCTTTTTTATTCCAAGAAATTTTATTTTAAGTTTTTAAATTTTAATTCCAGTGTCGTTAACATACAGTGTAACATTAGTTTCAGGTGTACGGTATAGTGATTCAGCAATTCCACAACATCACCCAGTGCTCATCCCAAGTGCCCTCCTTTAATCCCCTTCACCTGTTTCACGCATCCCCCCCCCCCACACACATCTCCCCTCTTGTAACCATCAGTTTGTTCTCTATAGTTAAGAGTCTGTTTCTTGGTTTGTCTCTCTCTTTCACTTTTCCTTTTTCTCATTTATTTGTAAATTCCACATGAGTGAAATCATATGGTATTTGTCTTTCTCTGAGTTATTTTGTGTGACATTTTACCTCTAGCTCCATCCATGTTGTTGCAAATGGAAAAATTGCATTCTTTTTTATGGCTGAATAATATTCCTGTGTGTGTGTGTGTGTGTGTGTGTGTGTGTGTGTGTGTACCACAACTTCTTTTTATTTTATTTATTTTTATTTTTTTATTTGTAAATTTACATCCAAGTAAGCATATAGTGCAAAAGTGATTTTGGGAATAGATTCCAGTGATTCATCCCCTTTGTATAACACCCAGTGCTCATCCAGCCAAGTGTCTTCCTTAATGCCCCTTACCCATTTAGCCCATCCCCCACCCACAGTCCCTCCAACAACCCTCAGTTTGTTCCCTGTATTTAAGAGTCTCTTATGTTTTTCGTCCCTCCATGTTTTTATATTATTTTTGTTTCCCTTCCCTTATGTTTTGTATTCCCACCAGCAGTGCAAAAGAGATCCTCTTTCTCCTCATCATCACCAACATCTGTTGTTACCTGAGTTGTTAATGTTAGCCATTCTGACTGGTATGAGGTGGAATCTCATTGTGGTTTTGATTTGTATTTCCCTGATGATGACTGATGTTGAGCATTTTTTCACGTGTCTGTTAGCCATCTGGATGTCTTCTTTGGAAAAGTGTCTATTCATGTCTTTTGCCCATTTCTTCACTGGATTATTTGTTTTTTGGGTATGGAGTTTGGTAAGTTCTTTATAGATTTTGGATACTAACCCTTTATCTGATATGTCATTTGCAAATATCTTCTCCCATTCCATCAGTTGCCTTTTAGTTTTGCTGATTGTTTCCTTCACTTTGCAAAAGCTTTTTTCTTGATAAGGTCCCAATAGTTCATTTTTGTTTTTGTTTCCCTTGCCTCCAGAAACTATTGAGTAAGAAGTTGCTGTGGCCAAGGTCAAAGAAGTTGTTGCCTGATTTCTTCTCTAGGATTTTTTGATGGCTTCCTGTCTTATGTTTAGGTCTTTCATCCATTTTGAGTTTATTTTTGTGTATTGTGTAAGAAAGTGGTCCGGGTTCACTTTTCTGCATGTTGCTGTCCAGTTTTCTCAGCACCGCTTGCTGAAGAGACTGTCTTTATTCCATTGGATATTCTTTCCTGCTTTGTCAAAAGATTAGTTGGCTATACGTTTGTGGGTCCATTTCTGGGTTTTCTATTCTGTTCCATTGATTTAAGTGTCTGTTTTTGTGCCAGTGCCAAACTGTCTTGATGATTACAGCTTTGTAATACATCTTGAATTCTGGGATTGTGTTGCCTCCAGCTTTGGTTTTCTTTTTCAGGATTGCTTTGGCTATTCAGGGGTTTTTCTGGTTCTATACAAATTTTAGGATTTTTTTTTCTATCTCTGTGAAAAATCCTGGTGTTATTTTGATGGGGATTGCATTGAATATGTAGATTGCTTTGGGTAGTATCGACATTTTAACAATATTCTTCCAATCCATGAGCATGGAATGTTTTTCCATTTTCTTGTGTCTTCTTCAATTGCTTTTATAAGCTTTCTATAGTTTTCAGCGTATAGATTTTTCACCTCTCTGGTTAGATTTATTCCTAGGCATTTTATGGTTTTTGATGCAATTGTAAATGGGATCGATTTCTTGATTTCTCTTTCTGTTACTTCATTATTGGTGTATAGAAATGCAACCGATTTCTGTACATTGATTTTATATCCTGCGACTTTGCTGAATTCATGGATCAGTTCTAGCAGTTTTTTTGGTGTAATCTTTTGGGTTTTCCATATAAGTATCATGTCATCTGCGAAGAGTGAAAGTTTGACTTCCTTCTTGTTTGGTAGTCATGTTTCTACCTGTCATGTGTCTGACCTTAGTGGGAAAGCTCTCAGTTTTTCCCCATTGAGGTTGATATTAGCGGTAAGTCTTTCTTTCATATATGACTTTCATGATCTTGAGGTATGATCCTTCTGTCCCTACTTTCTTGAGGGTTTTTATCAAGAAAGGATGCTGTATTTTGTCAAATGCTTTCTCTGCATCTATTGAGAGAATCACGTGGTTCTTGTCCTTTCTTTTATTGATGTAATTATCACAATGATTGTTTTGTGGATATTGAACCAGCCCTGCATCCCAGGTAAAAATCCCACTCGGTTGTGGTGAATAATTCTTTTAATGTATTGTTGGATCCAGTTGGCTAGTACCTTGTTTGTTGAGGATTTTTTGCATCCATGTTCATCAGGGAAATGGGTCTGTAGCTCTCCTTTTTAGTGGGGTCTTTGTCTGGTTTTGGAATCAAGGTAATGCTGGCTTCATAGAATGAGTTTGGAAGTTTTCCTCCCATTTCTATTTTTTTGAACAGCTTCAAAAGCATAGGTGTTAACTCTTCTTTAAATGTTTGATAGAATTCCCCTGGAAAGCCATCCGACCCTGGACTCTTGTTTGTTGGGAGATTTTTTACTACTAATTTGATTTCTTTACTGGTTATAGCTCTGTTCAAATTTTCTATTTCTTCTTGTTTCAGTTTTGGTAGTGTGTATGTTTCTAGGAATTTGTCCATTTCTTCCAGATTGCCCAATTTATTGGCATCTATTTGCTCATAATATTCTCTTATTATTGTTTTTATTTCTGCTGTGTTCATTGTGATCTTTCCTCTTTCATTCTTGATTTTATTTATTTGGGTCCTTTCCTTTTTTCTTTTTGATCAAACTGGCTAAGGGGTTTATCAGTTTTGTTAATTCTTTCAAAGAACCAGCTCCTGCTTTCATTGATCTGTTCTAGTTTTTTTTTTTTATTTCAGTAGAATTGATTTCTGCTCTAATCTTTATTATTTCCCATCTTCTGCGGGTTTTGGGTTTTGTTTGCTGTTCTCTTTCCAGCTGTTTAAGGCGTAAGGTTAGGTTGTGTATCTGAGACCTTTCTTCCTTCTTTAGGAAGGCATGAATTGCTATATACTTCCCTCTTATGACCACCTTTGCTGCATCCCAGAGGTTTTGGGCTGTGGTGTTATCATTTTCATTGGCTTCCATGTACTTTTTAATTTCCTCTTTAACTTCTTAGTACATTCATTCTTTAGTAGGATGTTCTTTAGTCTCCAAGTATTTGTTGTCTTGTGGTTGACTTCGAGTTTCATAGCGTTGTGACCCGAAAATATGCACAGTATGGTCTCAATTTTTGTACGTATTGAGGGTTGATCTGTGTCCCAGTATGTGATCTATTCTGGAGAATGTTCTGTGTGTACTCGAGAAGAATGTGTATTCTGCTTTAGGATGAAATGTTCTGAATATATCTGTTAAGTTCATCTGGTTCAGTGTGTCATTCAAAGTCAGTGTTTCCTTGTTGATTTTCTGTTTAGATGATCTGTCCATTGCCAAAACTGGGGTGTTGAAGTCCCTTACTATTATGGTATTATTATCAATGAGTTTCTGTATGTTTGTGATTAATTGATTTACATATTTGGGTGTTATCACGTTTGGGGCATAAATATTTACAATTGTTAGATCTTCTCGGTGGAGAGACCCCTTAATTATGATATAATGCCCTTCTTCATCTCTTGTTACAGTCCCTATTTTAAAATCTAGATTGTCTGGTATAAGTATGGCTTCTCCAACTTTCTTTTGGCGACCATTAGCATGATAGATGGTTCTCCATCCCCTTACTTTCAATCTGAAGGTGTCTTTAGGTCTAAAATGATTCTTTTGTAAACAGCATATGGATGGATCTTGTGTTCTTATTCATTCTGTTACCCTGTGTCTTTTTTTTTTTATGTTTATTTTGAGAGAAAGAGAGCATGAAGGGGAGAGGGACAGAGAGAGAGGGAGACACAGAATCGGAAATAGGCTCCAGGCTCTGGGCTGTCAGCACAGAGCCTGATGCGGGGCTCAAACTCACGAACCGTGAGATCATGACCTGAGCTGAAGTTGGATGCTCAACCGACTGAGCCACCCAGGTGCCCCTACCCTGTGTCTTTTGATTGGAACATTTAGTCCATTGACATTTAGAGTGACATACTGAAAAGTATGAATCTGTTGCCATTGTGTTGCCTGTAGAGTTGGAGTTTCTGGTGGTGTTCTCTGGTCCTTTCTAGTCTTTGTTGCTTTTGGTGGTCTTGTTTTATTTTGTTTCTTCTTTTCTCCCCTCAAAGAGTCCCCCTTAAAATTTCTTGCAGGGCTGGTTTAGTGGTCACAAACTCCTTTAGTTTTGGTTTGTCTGAGACACTTTTGATCTCTCCTTGCTGGATAAAGAATTGTTGGCTGCATATTTTTCCAATTCAGCACATCGAATATATCCTGCCACTCCTTTCTGGCCTGCCAAGTTTCTGTGGATAGGTCTGCTGTGAATCTGATCTGTCTTTCCTTGCTGGTTCAGGACTTTTTTTTCCCTTGCTGCTTTCATGATTCTCTCCTTGCCTGAATATTTTGTGAATTTGACTGTGATATGCCTTGTTCATGGTCAGTTTTTGTTGAATCTAATGGGAGTTCTGTGCTTCCTGGATTTTGATGTCAGTGTCTTTTCCCAGCTTAGGAAAGTTTTCCGCTATGATTTGTTCACATAAACCTTCTTCCCCTTTCTCTCTTCATATTCTGGGACCCCTGTGATTCGGATATTATTCCTTTTTAATGAGTCACTGACTTCTCTAATTCTTATATCGTGGTCTTTTGCTTTAGTGTCCCTCTTTTTTTCTGCTTTATTATTCTCCATAAGTTTGTCTTCTATATCGCTTATTCACTGCTCTACTTCATTCGCCCTTGCCACCATGGCATTCATTCAAGATTGCATCTCAGTTATAACATTTTTAATTTTGTCCTGACTAGATTTTACTTCTTTTATCTCTGCAAAAGGGATTCTTTTTTTCAATCCCAGCTAGTATTCTTATTATTGTGATTCTAAATTCTGGTTCAGACATCTTGCTTATATCTGTGTTGATTAAGTCCCTGGCTGTCATTTCTTCCTGTTCTTTCTTTTGGGGTGATTTCCTTCATCATTTTGGAGGAAGAAAAAGAATTAATAAAATAAAAATTTAAAAATTAACACAAAAAAATAAAATAAAAGATAATAGATCTTAGGCGTGTTTTGCTCTGGTTGTTGAAATAAGCTTGATAGACTAGAGAAAAAAGGGAAAGAAAAGAAAAAAAGGAAAATGTTTGAAAATTTAAAAAAATTAATAAAATAGAATAAAATGAAATGATGTAAGTGAAATAGAATTTTAAAAATTTACAAAAAAAAAGTAAAAATATGGTAGAAAAAATTAAAGAAAAATCTTTTTTATAAAAACGGAAAAGAAAAAATAATTTTTTTCTCTTTCTGTATTCAAGAATAAGAAAAGAAAAAGAAAAATTGAATAAATGGGCCAGCAAATTGAATGAAATATGATTGAAATTACATCCACTTTCTCCTGGAAGTCAAACTATGAAGAACTTTATAGTCCGCAAACTAAGCAGATGAAGGGACTCTAGAGCGTGGTTGGTGCAGTTCTACTGGTCTTGGTGTAACAGCTCTGTTATCCACTAGATGGCACTGCTTAGCTTACTGGGGTGGATCGTTGTGGCGCGTGTGTGTATGTGCATGTGTGGGAGAAGTGAAAATGGCTTCACCCAGCTATCCAGGCTCTAGTATCAGAACTCTGAGCTCTTGCTGACTGGCAATCAGGCACCCCTCCTTTGTCTCCGGCTTCCATCCACTCCCCACTTTTACACCATCTGCGACCAAGCTGTCAGCCTGCCAGGCTCAGATGGGGCTGTGTTTCCAAACCCCTCATTTCTGAGGGCCCTATGGCTTTGACCTGGCCAAACCCTCTGGGGGAGGGTCTTGCGGAGCAATGGCCGGTGCCGACCCGCCCCCAGGAATGTTTGGGAGACCGTGCTGCTGCCGATGCCCAGAGACTGCTGCTGGATGCCAGCCCATTCCAGAAAAAGTTCACACAATGGTGTAGCAGCAGTGTCTCAAGGATTATGGTAAATCACAACACACATCTGGCGCCAGGATTCACTGCCCCTTAACGTCCTTGTTCCAACACCAGCAAATGTGGCTATTCTCTGGGGTCTGCTGGGACCTTTGCCTGTGCAGAGGCTGCACAGCCTCTACCAAATGTCCTCCTAGCAGGGAAACCACCTCTCCCCATGTGGCCTGAGGACCCCTTGGACCTCAGTGTCTGCTTCTGGGGATTCACCCTTCCCACTAGAGCTCTGCCAGGTATTGAGCTGCAGAGTTTCAGACTCTGTGCTCCTCTGTTCATAACATCTTAATGGTATCCAAACCCTCTTCTCTCTCCCTTTCTTGTTAATTCCCTTATAGGTGTTTCCACTCTTTCTCTTTCTCTCCAGCTGCTTTCAGGAAGGAGTGCTTTTCCTATACTCTCCCCCGTCTCTGTCCTCTCTCCACAAGCAAAAACAGCTCCCTCCCCTCCATGGCTTCTCTCTCCCAGTTCACCTCTCCATGCCATGTACCTGCCAAGGTCTGTGGTTCAAGTTATGCATATTGTTGTGCTAATCCTCAGATCAGTTTTCTAGGTGTGCAAGATGGTTTGGTGTTGATCTAGCTGCATTTCAGGGATGAGCGAAGCAAAAAATTTCCATGCTCCTCCACCATCATGGCCCCACCTAGCCCACCGCATCTTCTTTATCCATTCATCTATGGATGGACACTTGGGCTGCTTCCATAATTTGACTATTGTAAATAATGGTACAATAAGCATAAGGGTGCATGTATCCCTTTAAATTGGTGTTTTTGTATTTATTGGGTAACTACCCTGTAATGCAATTACTGGATTGTGGAGTAATTCTATTTTTAACTTTTTGAGGAAGCTCCATACTCTTTTCCACAGTGGCTGCACCAGTTTGCATTTCCACATACAGTGCAAGAGGGCTCCTTTTTCTCCACATGTTCATCAACACTTGTTGTTTCTTGTGTTTTTGATTTTAACCATTCTGACAGACGTTAGGTGATGTCTTATTGTGGTTTGGGTTTGCATTTCCCTGATGATGAATGATGTTGAGCATCTTTTCATGTGTCTGTTGACCATCTGTATGTCTTCTTTGAAGAAATGTCTTTTCATGTTTTCTGCCCATTTTTGAACTGGATTATTTGTTTGGGAGGGTATTAAGTTGTATTTTTTGAGTTAATTTTTTAATAGTGTAGGTAAAGGCCTAACCATTTGTTGAAAAGACTACCCTTTCTCCACTGGATTGTCTTGGCACTTTTATCAAAAATAAATTGACATAGGTGTGAAGGTTAATTTCATGAATTCTTTCCTATTGATCTATATGCCACACTGTTTAGATTACTGTGGCTTTATAGTAAGTTTTTAAGTTGGATAATACAAATCCCCCAACTTTGTTTTTTTCCCCCAAAATTTTTTTGACTATTCTAAGTCCTTTGAATTTCCACAGAAGTTTTAGGTTCAGCTTGTCAATTTCTCCAAAAAAGCCTACTGAAATTTTGATAGGGATTGCATTAAATTTATAGATCTGGTTTGGAGGGAATTACTATCTTGACAATATTGATTCTTCCAATTCATAAATATGTAATGTCCCTCCATTTATTTATATTTTCTTTAATTTCTTTCAGTAATGTTTTGTTAGTTTTCAGTGTACACGCCTTGTACTTCTTTTGTTAAATTTATTCCTAACTAGTTATTTTCGATGCTATTGTGAATAGAATTGTTTTCTTAATTTCATTTTTGGATTTTTGGTTCACATGTAAAAATATAGTTGATTTTCATGTATTGCTTTTATGTCCTGTGGCCTTGATAAACTCGTTTATTGCTTCTAGTCATTTTTTTTTGCGTGAGAATTCCTTGGGATTGTTTCTATATAAGATCATGTCACCTGCAAATAAAGACAGTTTTACACCTTCCTTTCCAATTTGGTTGCCTTTAACTTTTTCATTATTTATTGTACTGAATAAAACCTCGAAAACAATGTTGATTATAAGTGCCAGTAGCAGACATCGTTGTTTTGTTCTTACTTTTAAGAGAGAAACTATTCAGTCTATCGACTATGAAGTATGTTAACCCTGGGATTTTTGGGTTGAGGAAGTTCCCTTTGGTTCCTTGTTTGTTGAGAGTTTTTATCATGGGTGGGTGTTGAATTTTGTGAAACATTTTTTTCTGTATCTATTGAGATGAGCATGGGTTTTTCATTTATTCTATGTAAACACGGTATATTACATTATTTGATTTTTGGATGTCACATCAACCTTGTATTCCCAGGATAAATCATAGTGTATGATCCTTTTTAATATATTTTTTAATTTAGTTGGTTTATACTTTGTTAAAGATTCCTGTGTTTTTGTTAATGAAGAATATTGATTTTTAGTTTTCTTGTGTTGGCTTTGTCTGGTATTGGTATGAGGTAATACTAGTCTCATAGAATTAATTGGGCAGTGTTCTATCTTCCTTTATTTTCTGAAAGGGTTTGTGACGGTTTGGTAATATTTCTTTAAGTATTTGATAGAATTTACCAGTTTACCAATGAAGCCACTTGTACCTGAGTTGTTCTTTTGGGGAAGATTTTAAATTACTAGTTCAATTTCTTGTTATAGATATATTCAGATTTTCTGTTGCTTATTGGGCTGATTTTTATTATTTGTGTCTTTTCAGCAATTTGTCCATTTCATCTAAGGTGTCTAATGTGTGGGCATAAAATTATTCACATAATCCCTTTTAATTATTTTAATTTCTGTAGAGTGGGTAGTAATGTCTTTTCGTTCATTCCTGATTTTGGCTATTTGTATCTTCTTTTTTGTGTGTGTGGTCAATCTAGCTAAAGGCTTGTTAGTTTTATTGATCTTTTCAAAGAACGAAGTTTTAGTTTCTTTGATTTTCTCCATTGTTTTTCTGTTTTCCGTTCCATTGGTTTCAGCTCTAATATTTATTATTTCCTTTACTTTCTTTGGATACAGTTTGCTCTTCTTTTTTAGTTTCTTAAAGTAGAAGGGTAGGTTATTTATTTTATATCTTCTTTTCTTATATAGATATTTAAAGCTACAAATTTCCCTCTAAACACCATTTTCTCTGTATCCCATCCTGTTTTTAAAATTACACTTCTTATTATGAGATCATTGTGAATTCACATGGTATTCTAAGAAATGACACAGAGAAATCCCATGTACCCTTTACACAGTATCCCCTGGTGGTAACATCTTAAAAACTATAGTAGCGTGTCACAACCAATATACTGACATTGATACAGTCAAGATACAGGACTTGTCCATCACCAGGGATCCCTTGTGTTGCCCTCATTTGGCTACACCTGGTTCCTCCTGTTCCCCTCACCCCCACCTTCCCCTCAGTCCTTAACCCCTGGAAACCACTAACCTGCTCTCCATTTCCATAATTTTGTCATTTCAAGAATGTTATATAAACAGAATCATACTTTTTGGGGTTAATTTTTTGTTTTGTTTTGTTTTGTTTTGTTTACTCAGTGTAATTCTCTGGAGATTCATCCAAGTTGTGTGTAACAGTAGCTCAATAGTTCATTCTTTTTTATTACTAAATAGTATTCCTTGGTATGGATGTACCATAGTTCGTTTAACCATTTACCCATTGAAGGACATTTGGGTTGTTTCCGGTTATCGCTTATTACAATTAAAGTTGCTGTAAACATTCATGTATGGGTCTTTGTGTGAACTTAAGTTTTTAGTTTTTCAGAATAAATGCCTAAGAGTGCAAATGCTGAGTAGTGTGGTCATTACATGTTTAGTTTTTCAGGAAACTGCCAAACTATTTTCCAGAATGGCTATACTAATTTTACATTCTTACCAGCAAGTGGTATCCAGTTTTTCCATATCCTCACCAGTATTTGATGTTGTCACTATTTTTTATTTTAGCCATGCTGATAGATGTGTAGTGATACCTCACTGTGGTTTTAATTTGCATCTGTAATGGTTAATGATACCTAAACATCTGTTCATGGGCTTGTTTGCTATCTGTATATCCTCTTTGGTGAAATGTTTGTTCATATCTTCTCCTCATGTTGTAATGGATTATTTGCTTTTTTACAGTTGAGTTTAGAGATACTAATCCTTTGTCAGATCAATGTGATTTACAGATATTTTCTCCCAGTCTCTAGCTTGACTTTTCATCTTCCAAATAAGGTCTTTCACCTAGATGAAGTTTATATTTTGGTGAAGTCCAACTTATCCATTTTTCCCTGAATGGTGCTTTTGGTGTTAAGTCTAAAAATACTTCACTTGAAAAAAAAAAAAAGAATGCTTCACCTGGCTCTTTATCCTGAAGATTTTATCCTGTTTTCCTTCTAAAAATTTTATAGTTTATGTTTTACATTTAAGTCCACAATCGATTTTGAGTTGATTTTTGTATAAATTGTGAGGTTTAGGTTGGGATCCATTTTTTGGCCTATGAATGTTCAATTGATCCAGCACTATTTGACAAAAGGGCTTTCCTTCCTCCATTGAATTACTTTTTGCACCTTTGTCAAAAGTCAGTTGGGCATATTTATTGTGGGTCTGCTTCTGGGTTCTCTCATCTGTTCATTGATCTAAATAGATTTCTCTGCAACTATCACATAATCTGGATTACTGTAGCTATATAATAAATCATGAAATCAGGTAAAGTGATTCCTTCTACCTTATTCTTTTTTTTTCCAAAATTCATTTAGCTAATCTAGTTCCTTTTTCTTTCCATATAAATTTTACGATAAGCTTCTCTATATCTATAAAACAGTATTGCTATGATTTGATAGAAATTTCATTAAACCTGTGTATGAATTGGAGGAGCTTGATATGTTTTTATGGTGAGTCTTCCAGTTAATGAACACAGAATATCTCTTTATTTATTTAGAAATTCTTGTATTTCTTTAATCATTATTTTGTGGTTTTCAGCCTACAAGTCCTATCCATGTTTTATTAGATTTACACTTAAATATTTCATTTTTTTGACTGATTGTAAATGGTATTGTATTTTAAAATTTTGTGTCCTTGTGTTCATACAGTTGATTTTATATGTTTATCTTGTATCCTGCAATCTTGCTGAACTCACTTATTGGTTCTAGGAGTTCTTTCATAGATTTTTTACATACACATTCATTTCATTCACAAATAAAGGCAGTTCTATTTTATTTTTCCAATCAAGAGGCCTTTAATTTCCTTTTTTCCTTTTTGCATTGGCTATGACTTCCAACACTATGTTGAGTAAGGTGATGAGAGCAAGCATCCTTGCCTTATTCCTGTTTTTAGGAGGAAAGTAGTCTTTCATCAAAAAGTATAATGTTGGCTGTAAGGTTTTTTTGGTAGATGCTAAAAATCAAGCTGAAGTAAACTTTTACCCCTATTTTTCGGAGAAATTTTATTGGGAATGGGTGTTGAATTTTGTCAAATGCTTTATCTGAATCAATTGATATGATTATGTGATTTTTTTTCTTCTTTAGCTTGTAGATGTGAGTTTTGAATGTTGACCTAGGTTTGTACCCAGAGAATAAACCTCATTTGGTGATGGTGTATGATTCTCTTTTTTAAAAAAAATTGTGGGGGCGCCTGGGTGGCTCAGTTGGTTGAACGTCCTACTTTGTCTCAGGTCATGATCTTGCACATCATGGGTTCAAGCCCCATGTCGGACTCTGTGCTGACATCTCAGAGCCCGGAGCTTACTTCAGGTTCTGTGTCTCCCTCTCTCTCTCTGCCCCTCCCCAACTCCTGCTCTGTCTCTCTCAAAATTAAATAAATATTAAAAAATGTTTTTAAAAATTATTGTGGTAAAACACACATAGCATATAATTTACCATTTTAGCCTTTTGAAAATGTACAATTAATTGTCATTAAGTGCATTCACAGTGTTGTGCAACCATCATCAGAACATTTTCATCACCCCAAAAGGAAACCTCATACTCATTAAGCAATCATTCCACATTCCCATTTCCCTCAGCTCCTGTCAACCACTAATCTGCTTTTTGTTTCTTTGGATTTGCCAATTCTGCATATTTCATATAAATGGAATTATACAATATGTGGCCTTTTGTGTCTGGTTTCTTTCACTTAGAATAATGTTTTCAAGGTTCATCCATGTCATAGCAGTTGTCAGTACTTCTTTCTGTGACTGAATAATATGCCATATTTTGTTTATGCATTCATCTGTTGGTGGACATTTGGGTTGTTTCCATCTTTTGGCTATTGTGAATAGTGGTGTTATGAACAAACAGGTTTTGGTTTAAACACTTGTTTTCAATTCTTTTGGATATATACCTAGAAGTGGAATTGGTGGGTCAAATGGTAATTCAGTGTTTTAACTTTTTGAGGAACTGCCAAACTCTTTTCCAAAGTGGCTCTGCCGTTTTACATTCCCACCAGGAATGTATGAGGGGTCCAGTTTCTTCATATCCTCATCAATACTTACATTTTACCTTTTGTTGCTGTTGTTATTATGGCCATCCAAGTGGGTATAAAGTGGAATTTCATTGTAGTTTTGGTTTACAAGTCCCTAATGATTAATGATGTTGAGCATCTTTTCATGTGTTTGTTGGCCATGCATATATCTTCTTTGGAGAAAGGTCATTGTTCATTTTTAAAGTAGATCGTTTGCCTTTTTGTTATTGAGTTGTAGAAATTTTTTCAAATATATATTCTGGATACTAGAACCCATATAATTCTTTTTATATACTGCTGCTTTTTATTAAGGATCTTACATCTGCATTGATGAGGGAAATTGGCTGTAGTTTTCATTTTTTGTATTGTCTCTGTTGTTTTGGTCAGGGAAATGTTAGCTTCAAAATGAATTGGGAAGTGTTCCCTCTCTGTTTTCTGGGAAAGTTTGTATATAATTGTTGTTCATTCTTCTTTAAAAGTGAAAGCCATCTGGACCTGGAGATTTCTTTTTGGGTTTTTTTTTGGGGGGGATTAAAAATTCAATCACCTTAAGAGCTATAGGGCTATTCAAATTATGTATTTCACATTGGGTGCATTGTGGTAGTTTGTGTTTTTTGAGTAAGTGGTGCATTTCATCTTAGTTGTCGAGTTTTCATGTGTTTGCAGTGTTCCCTTATTATCCTTTCTATGTCTACAGGGTCTCTAGTGATATTTCCTGTTTCATTCCTGATAGTGGTAGTTTGTGTTCTCCTTCTCTCTCCCATCCTCCCTTTCCCCGCCTCCGTTGATTTCTAGAACATTGAAATGATTGTTTTTGTCAACTTTATAGTTACTTTTTGGGGACATAATTTGCCTTCCACCTTCCTTGAAAGTCTTGCCTCTATGTACTTGGCTTTTTTTTTCTTAATGGATATTTTTTTCAAGGTTAGGGAAGTTTCCCTTTAGTTCTAATTATCTTAGGAGTTTTATTTTTGTTTTGTTTTAAATAATGAATAAATGTGTATTGTCTTTTCTGTATCTTGTGTGATGATTATATTTTTTTCCTTTATAAAATATTATATTACTAGATTTTCTAATGTTGAACTCTTCCTGATGCATTTTTCAAAAAGTTCTACTTGATTATGTCACATTATTTATTTTAATACACTGCTTAAGGTTGTTATTTAGAAGATTTGCATGCATATTAATAAGTGAGATTGATCTGAAATATTACTTTCTTTTACTGTTTTGTGAGTTTGTTATGAAGTTTATATTAGCTCATAAAATGGGCTGAGTAACTTTTATACTTCTTCTGTTTCTTGAGATATATTGTTTAATATAGAGAGATTATCTTTTTTTTGGAAGATTTGGTAAAGCTTTTTAGTAAGACCATGGGCATAATGTTGTTGTTTTTTTTTTTAATCAGGAGCAACATTTGATTATCAGTTTCTATTTTGGTAATTTATATTTCTCTCAAAATCTTTCCATGTGTTCTTAGTTTTCATATGTACTGGAATAAAGTTGTTCGTAGTATTCTCATATGTTACTAAAAATTTCTGCCCTTATTGTTTATTATATTTCCTTTTCTGTTCCTAATATTGTTCTCCCTCCCTCTCTCTTTCTCTCTTTCTCACTGTCTTTTTTCTCCTTATGTTTCTGGAGATCAGACTTACTGGAATTTTTTCTGTTTTGGTAGTTTTTTCAGAGAACAACATTTGGTTTCGTCGATTCCTGTTTTGTTTTGTTTTCTATCACTAATTTCTACTCTTCCATTTTTACACCTGTCTTTCTACTTTTGGGTTTACTTTTTTCACCCTAGGGTCCTGAAATGAGTATATAACTCATTTATTTTCAGCCTTTCCTATTTTTCTTTTTGCAACTTAAAAAAAAAAATCAATCCCTTTTTCCAGGAGCAGCTGCTGGATCCATCCTGTTTCTTAAAACTCAGGGTGTTATTTTTTATTGAGATATAATTTGCATATTATTAAACTCACCCATTTAAAATACATGATTCAGGGGTGCCTGGGTGATGCAGTTGGTTAAGTGTCCAACTCTTAATTTTGGCTCAGGTTCAGTCCATGGTGGGTTGGAGCCCCACTTCCAGCCCCATGTCGGGTTCCACCCTGTCAGTGCAGAGCCCAACTTGGGATTCTCTCTCTCTCCCCTCCCTCCCTCTGGCCCTCCCCTGCTTGTGCTCTATCTTTCTCAAAATAAATAAATAAACTTAAAAAAAATAAAGTACATGATTCAGTGGGTTTTAGTATATTCACAATATTGTGGAACCATCACCCCTATCTAATTCCAAAACCTGAAACCCCCATCTGTACCCATTAGGCAGTTATTTCCAATCCCAGCCCCTGGCAACAATTAATCTACTTTCTCTCTCTATGGATTTGGCTATTTTAGACATTTAATATATATCAAACCATACGATATATGGCATTTTATACTTGGCTTCTTTTATTTAGCATGGTGTTCTCAAGGTTCATCCATGTTGTAGCATCTATTAGTATTCCATTCCTCTTCATTGCTGAATAATATTATATTGTATGGATATACCACATTTTGTTTATTCATTTGTCCAATGATGGACATTTGGGTTTCTACCTTTTGGTTATTATGAATAATACTGCTGTAAACATTTGTGTGCAAGTTTTTGTGTGGACATCTGTTTTCATTTCTCTTCAGTATACACCTAGGAGGAGAATTACTGGGTTTGGATGGTGACTTTATTTTTTTATTTTTTTTTAATTTTTTTTTTCAACGTTTTTTTTTTATTTATTTTTGGGACAGAGAGAGACAGAGCATGAACGGGGGAGGGGCAGAGAGAGAGGGAGACACAGAATCGGAAGCAGGCTCCAGGCTCGGAGCCATCAGCCCAGAGCCTGACGCGGGGCTCGAACTCACAGACTGCGAGATCGTGACCTGGCTGAAGTCGGACGCTTAACCGACTGCGCCACCCAGGCGCCCCTGGATGGTGACTTTATATTTAATCATTTGAAGAACTGCCAGACTGTGTTTCAAAGTGGCTGTATCATTTTAATTCCCATATGTTAGGGTTCCTGTTTCTCCACATCCCACCAACACCTGTTGTTATTATTATTTTCTCCTTTGGCTATATTCTTTTTTACTTGACATTGTTTACAACAGTTTTTTTTTTTTTTAACTAAAGTTCATGATTTAGATTAGGATTCGCTCCTTGTGTTGTACATTCTCTGGGTTTTGATAATTGTATAATTACATATATTCACCATTACACTATCATACAAGATAGTTTCACTGCCCCCCAAATCCCCTTGCTCTACCTACTCATAGCTCCCTTTCTCCTTCCCCTTAAACCCCTGGCCACCACTGTTCTTTTCACTGTCTCCATTGTTTTGCCTTTTCCAGAATGTCATATAGTTGGAATCATACAATATGTAGCTTTTTCAGGTGGGCTTCTTTCACTCAGCAATATGCATTTAAAGTTCCTCAATATCTTTCTGGCTTGATAACTCATTTCTTTTTATCACTGAATAATATTTCATTGTATGAATGTATCACTGTTTGCTTATCTGAAAAAACAGCTTGATTGTTTCCAATTCTGGAAGTTTTGAATAAAGCTGTTACAAACATCATCTGTGTGCAGATTTTTCTGTGGACGTGAGTTTTCAATTCATTTGAGTAAATACTAAGGACGGTGATTGCTGGATCATATGGTAAGAAAATACATTTAGTTTTTTATGAAACTGCCAAACTGTCTTCCAAAGTGGCTGTACATTTTGCATTTTCACCAGTAATGACAGTTCCTGTTGCTTATTATGACTTTTTGATTTTAGCCATCCAAGTGTGTGTGAAGTGGTATCTCATTATCGTTTTGATTTGCATTTCCCTGTTGGTTAATGGTGTTGAACGTTTTTTTAATGTGCTTATTGGCTATTTGTACCTCTTCTTTGGAGAAATGTCTATTCAGATCCTTGACTCATTTTTAATATTGGGTTGTCTTTCTATTATTGTGTTGTAAGAATTCTTTATATGTTCTAAATACACATCTCTTATCAGACTTGTGTTTGGCAAATCCCATTCTTTGGGTTTTCTGTGCATTTTCTTTTTTTTCTGCCTGTGCATTTTCTTGATGGTGTCCTTTGAAGCACAGGAGTTTTTCATTTTGATGAAGTCCGATATGTCTGTTTTCTTTTGTTGCTGGTGCTTTTGGTATCCTATCTAAGAATCCTTTACAAAATCATGATTTGCTCTTAAACTCATAAGTCATTAGTAGCATTTTATTGTTCTACACATTTTTTTCAGCTTTACTGAAGTATAATTGACTGAACATTTATCTTTTAAAAACATCTTTTTATTCTTCTTTTCTATCAGAGAGTAAGGTCTGTTGTTATTGATTTTTTTGAAATTTGTTGAGACTGTCACTTATATCTGGTTATTTTTAATTATTGCTTTATATGTAACTGAGAAGAATGAACAAATTTTTCTTATTGGTGAGTTTATCTTGTTTTCGGTTTGCTGATCTTGACTATATAGACATATCCTTCTCCAAATTTTGGAAAATTTCAGCCATTATTTCTTCAAATATTTTTTTCTGTACTAATTTCTTTCTGCTGTCCTGGGACTCCAGTGGTGCAAATGGTTGATTCTTTGATAGTTTTTCTCAGGCCTGAGGTTCTGTTAAATTTGTTCACTCTTCTTTCTTTTCTTTAGATTGAATAATTTCTCTTGACCTATCTTCAAGCTCACAATCTCTTTTCCCTGTCATCTGTGATGGTACATTTTATTTTTTTAATGTTTATTTATTTATTTTGAGAGAGAGAGCAAGTGGGAGAAAGGCAGAGAGAGGGAGAGAGAGAATCTCAACCAGGCTCTGCACCATCATCACAGAGCCCAACGCGGGGCTTGATCCCACGAACCATGAGATAATGACCTGAGCTGAGATGAAGAGTCCTATGCCTAACTGACTGAACCACCCAGGTGCCCCTGTGATGGTTAATTTTATGTGTCAACTTGGCTAAGTTATGATACCTACTGTTTGGTCAAACACTGGTCTATATATTGCTGTGAAGGTATTTTTTAGATGTGATTAACATTTAAATTAGTAGACTTTGAGTAAAGCAGATTATCCTCCATAATGTGGTTGTGCCTTGTTGAGTCAGTCATAGGGCTTAAGAAAAAAGATTGACCTGCCCTAAGGAAGAAAGAAGTCTGCTTCCAGATTGCCTTTGGACTGAAGACTGCAACAATCAATTTTTCCCTGGGTTTCCAGCCTGCTGGCCTGCCCTGAGAAGGATTTTGAATTTTCCAACCCCTACAATCACATTATGCAAATCTTTAGAATCTCTCCCATTCTCTCTCTGTCTCTCTCTCTCTCTGTATATATATTCTCTTTATCACTGGTATTTTGCAGTTTCGCTCTAATGTGTCTCCAAAAGTCTTTGTCCCCAAGAGGCACACACAAACTTCCAAAATGCTCCCTAGAGGGCGGTGTTGTTTCTTTTACACCCATAGCACTTCAGAGACTATTGTCATCTCTTCATTAAGGTTGCTGTTTGGCCAGAGAGTGGCTGGGTAGTGAGATCTGGGCTGTAGATCTCCAGCCTCTCATGATCTTTAAGGTTAGGCTAGTTTCCTCTTTAAAGACAAAATGACATGGATTCCAAAATTTTAAAGTAAGAATTGTGCCTGCAGTCCACATAATCCTGGTATATATAGCTATATATCATATAAAATGATGGTTTTCTGTATATTATACACACATATCACATGTATACTTCTGCTATTGACTTCATCTAGTGAATTTTTTAGTTAATATACTGTCATTTTATCCTCTAAAATTTCCATTTGGTTATTTTTTTGTAGTTTCTTTTTACTCTGCTGACAACTATCTTTTCTCATTTATTTAAAGGGTGTGTTTACCTCACAGGGCATAATTATAACAGCCTTGAACTCTGTAAATTTCAGTAGCTGAATCATCTTGAGTTTGGCCATCTGTTGAATGTCTTTTCCCTTGGGAATTAGTTACTTTTTCTTGATTCTTTGTATGTCAAGTAATTTTGGATTGTATACTGGATATTTTGAATCTTATGTTGCAAGAATCTGGGTCGTGTTATAAAGTCCTCCAGTGGATGTGATTTCTTTTTAAAGCAGGCAATCAACCTGGTTAGGTTCTAACTACAAATTCTAGCTCACTGTGTAGTTGGAACCTACTGAAATGTCAGTTCAGTTTTCAAAGCCTTTGCTCTGATACTTTGGGCTTATCCTAAATCTGGTCTACTTAGGGGTTAGTTTGAGTGGTGTTTTATATCATAGTTCAGTTCTCAGAGTCTTTGCTATATTGCTTTGGGTCTATCCCATGCGTACTGAGCTCAGAGGTGAGCCGGGGATGTATACTGATTCATACACAGAATTAAAGGATCCTTTTCTCCAGCTCTCTCTTCTTTGTGACACTTTCCAGCTTTCAGGGGCCTATTTTTTCATTCCTCTGACCAGAAATATGGGGTTCCTTGGAGTTTTTCTCCTTGTGTTTCCTATAGCAACTCTGCTGGAGATTTCCCTAATCAATATTAGGAGAGAAAGTAGATACAAATGTATGGGTAACTCACCCCTGGACAAGTCACATCACATTTTTACTTCCCTTCCCAATCCACCTGCTTTTACACACTTTTCAGATTCTGAGATAACTGCTTGTTGTGTTTTTTTTCCAGAGACTTTAGTTGTTATAAGTTGGAGAGAAGAGACTGTAGTGGTCTTACTTGATCTTAGCTGGCACCAGAAACAAGTACATCCACAGTATTTCTTTTATTTTTTAACATTTTTTGAAAACATTCAACTTTGGAATTCATTCATTTGTTCAGCTAATGTTCATTAAATCTGTTTCATTTGCTAGGTACTGTGAACAAGACAACACTATCTTTGCTTGTGTCCATTCCTATTTGATAGGAGAAATGTTTTTTTTTAAGTTTATGTATTTTTGAGAGAGAGAGAGAGAGAGTGCACACATGTGAGTGAGAGAAGGGCAGAGAGAGAGAGAGAGAGAGAGAGAGAGAATCCCAAGCAGGCTCTGTGCTGTCAGCACATAGCCTGATACCGGGCTCAAACCCACAAACCGTGAGATCATGACTTGAGCCAAAATCAAGAGTCGGATGGTTAACTGATTTAGCCACCCAGGCATCCCTAGGAGAAATGTTTTTGAGGGTTTCTAGTGTAAGAGAGAGGAAGATTAAGACTGGACCCTGAGTTATGTGGGAAGCCAAGATAGGATTGGAGACTAGCTTTTTACCACATACGTGAAAGATGTGATTAGAATACAGGTTGTTAGTATTGATGCCAATAGCATACAGGTTGTTAGTATTGATGCCAATAGCAAGAAAGAAGTTTGAGTTTCTGGAAGAAACCAACTTTTGAAACAGTTTCCATTTGCAGACTCAAAGTCCTTTGCAGAATTTGCTCTTCACTTGCCCCAGTTATATACATTTTCCCCCTTTTTTAGTTCATTTTTTGAGGTCAGAAGTATAAATTCTAGCCAGATCCCTGGTCAAGCCTTTAGGGAATTCCCAACTTGAGACTATAGGAGTTGCTAATTATTGCACGGTGCCATTGTTCTACATTGCCCTAAATGGAGGGAGGGAGATTCTCCAATATTAGCATAAACTACAGCTGCATCATTTGTAGAACATTTGCCTTCTTCAAATATACTCATTCTAACAGCAACATTTTTCAAGATTTTTGTAAAAGAAAAATTGCACCGGATGAGTTAAAAAGGCAAGAAAGACTATTCAAAACTATTGCAATGAGGGAGAGAGATTGAACTCACCTCTAAAGTGTAGGCATTGAGGTGAGCTAGTGAAAAGCGCTGGACATTAGTGGCGGAGGCTGGTCTATGTGATTAGGCCAGCTGTACTTGCTAATTGGTGCTTATCAAAGTTAGGCTTCAACTCTTTCACCGAGGCTGGGAAATAGGGGTGCTATCTTTCTTGATAATTACATTTCTTTTCTATAGAGTATAATGCTTGCAAAATAGGTCAGTCAGAGAAAGACAAATACTATATGATTTCATTCATATATAGAATTTAAGAAACAAGACAAACCAAGAAAAAAAGAAACCAAAAAGCAGACTCTTAACTATAGAGAACAAACTGATGGTTACCAGAGGGAAGGGGGGGGGGGGATGGGTGAAATAGGTGAAGGGGATTAAGAGTACACTTAAGATGAACTCTGAGTAATGCACAGAATTGTTGAATCACTATTTGTACACCTGAAACTAATATAACAGTGTATGTTAATTATACTGGAATTAAAAATTTTTAAACACTGTATTTCTTTTAGTGAGAGTCTGTGAGTGGTAAACTACTTCTCTTTCTGTAAATGTCTCTATTTTGTTTTTACTGTAGAATGATAATTTAACCTAAGTATAAAATCCTATGTTGCTAATAATTTCCCTTTGGAAATATTATTCCAGGGGCGCCTGGGTGGCACCGTCGGTGAAGCGTCCAACTTCGGCTCAGGTCATGATCTCGCGGTCCGTGAGTTCGAGCCCCGCGTCGGGCTCCGTGCTGACAGCTCAGAGCCTGGAGCCTGTTTCAGATTCTGTGTCTCCCTCTCTCTCTCTGACCCTCCCCTGTTCATGCTCTATCTCTCTCTGTCCCAAAAATAAATAAACGTTAAAAAAAATTGAAAATATTATTCCACTGTGTTCTGGTATCAGTTGTTAAGTGGTGTAAAGTATGGTGACAGTCTAATTTTCATTTCTTAGTGATAATGCCTTTTTTCTCTTGTGGCTTTTAAGAATCCCTTTATCATTGATGTTTTGCAGGTTTCACTCAAGTTGTGTCCAAAAAAGTACCCACAAGCTTCCAAAATGTTCCCTAGAGGGCAGTATTGTCCCTGTTACTTCAGAGTCTATTTTGACTGAGGTTGCTGTTTGGCCAAAGGCTGGCTGGATTGTGAGATCTGGCGTGTAGGGTGCTCCCCTTTTTATAGATAAAGTGAGATGGAGTCCAAAATTTAAATAGGAGTTGTACCTCCAGTCCACATAATCCTCATTCTGGGTTTATAGCCCATTAATATCTATTGCATTGAAGTTTTAAAAATAATTACTGGCATGCCTGGGTGGCTCAGTTGGTTAAGCGTCTCACGGTCATGATCTCACATCAGGCTCGCTGCTGTCAGTGCAGAGCCTGCTACAAATCCTCTGTCCCCCTCTCTCTCTGCCCCTTCCCCACTGGTTCTCTCTCTCTCAAAATAAATAAATAAACCTAAAAAATTATTATCACTATTATTTTTTATTTTTAATAGAAGTACAGTTGACATACAGTATTATATAAATGTTCCAAGTGTACAACATCCTGCTTTGACAATTACATACATTATACAATGCTCACCACAATAAGTATAGTTGCCATCTGTTGCCATACTAAGTTATTACACTATTATTGACCGTATTTCCCATGATATACTTTTCATCTCCATGACTTATTTATTTGATAATTGGAAGTTTGTGCCTCTTAATCCCCTTCACTATTTCATCCTCCCACCCCCTCCCCTTTGGCAATCAACAGTTTATATTTATGAAGCTGTTTTTGGTTTTGTTTGTTCATTCGTTTTGGTTTTTAGATTTCAGGTATAGGTGAAGTCATACTATTTGTCTTTGTCTGACTGACTTCACTTAGCATAATACCTTCTAGGTCATCCATGTTGTGGTGAATGGCAAGTTTTCATTCCCTTTTATGGCTAGGTAATATTCCATCGCATATATATACTACATCTTCTTTATTCATCTATTGATGGACACTAAAGTTGCTTCCATATCTTGGCTATTATAAATAATGCTGCAATAAACACAAGGGTACATTTTCTTTGTTAGTGTTTTCTTTGGGTAAACACCCAGAAGTGGAATTACTGAATTGTATGGTATTTCTATTTCTTTTTTTTTATGTTTTTATTTATTTTTGAGAGAGAGGGAGAGACAGAGTGCGAGTGGGGAAGGGGCAGAGAAAGAGGGAGACACAGAATCCAAAGCAGGCTCCAGGCCCTGAGCTGTCAGCACAGAGCCTGACGCAGAGCTCGAACTAACGGATCGTGAGATCATGACCTGAGCCAAAGCCGGATGCTTAACTGACTGAGCCACCCAGGTGCCCCTGGTATTTCTGTTTTTAATTTTTTAAGGAAACTCCACACTGTCTGTCACAGTGGTTGCACCAATTTACATTCCCACCAAGAGTGGACGGAGGTTCCTTTTCTCCATGTTTTCACAACACTTATTATTTCTTTTCTTTTTGATTCTAGCCATTCTGAGTGGTGTGAGGTGATATCTCATTTTGGTTTTGATTTGCATTTCCCTGATGATTGGTGATGTTGAGCATCTTTTCATGTGTTTGTTGGCTCTCTGTATGTCTTCTTTGGGAAAGTATCTATCCATGTGCTCTGCCCATTTTTTGTGTTTTTGGTATTAAAGTTCTTTATATATTTTGGATATTAACCCCTTATCAGATACATCATTTATAAATATCTTCTCCCATTCAGTTGGTTGCCTTTTCATTTTGTTCATGGTTTCATTCACTGTGCCAAAGTTTTTTAGTTTGAAGTGCCTGGCTGGCTCAGTCGGTACAGCATGCAACTCTTTTTTTGTTTGTTTGTTTTTTAAGAGAGAGGGAGAGTATGTGTGAGTAGGGTACAGGAGCAAAGGGAGAGAGGAGATCTTAAGCAGGCTCCATGCTCAGTGTGGAGCCCAACACAGGGCTCAATCTCACAACTACAAGATCATGACCTGAACTAAAATCAACAGTTGGGTGCTCAACCAACTGAGCCACCCAGGTGCCCCAAGCATGCAAGTCTTGATCCTGGTGTGGTTAGTTTGAGCCCCATGTTGAGTGTAGATATTACTTTAAAAAGTGTTTTAAAATCCTTTTGAAAAAGTTTTTTAGTTTGGGGGCACCTGGGTGGCTCAGTCGGTTGAATGCCCGACTTCAGCTCAGGTCATGATCTCGCGGTTCGTGAGTTCGAGCCTTGTGTCGGGCTCTGTGCTGACGGCTAGGAGCCTGGAGCCTGCTTCGGATTCTGTGTCTCCCTCTGTCTGCTCCTCTGCCGTTTGCGCTCTGTCTCTCGCATTGTCTCAAAAATAAATAAACATTAAAAAAAAGTTTTTTGGTTTGATGTAGTCACAGTGGTTTATTTTTCCTTTTTTTTTTTTTAATGTTTATTTTTGAAAGAGAGAGTGCGAGAGGGGAAGGGGCAGAAAGAGAGGGAAGACACAGAATTAAGAGCAGGCTCCAGGCTCTGGGCTGACAGCACAGAGGCCCAATGTGGGGCTTGAACCCCCAAACTGTGAGATCATGAACTGAGCTGAAGTCGAACACTAAACTGAATGAGCCACCCAGGCACTCCTTATTTTTGTTTTTATTCCCCTTGCTTGCAGAGACAGATTCAGAAAAGAATTGCTAAGGCTGATACGCAAGAGTTTACTGCCTTTTAAGAGTTTTTGTGGTTTCAGAGCTCACATTTAGGTCTTTAATCCATTTTGAGTTTATTTTTGTGTATGGTGTAAAAGAGTGGCCCAGTTTTATTCTTTTGCACATAGCTGTACAGTTTTCTACATCGTTTATTAAAGATTGTCTTTTCCCCACTTTATGTTTGCCTCCTTTGTCGCAAATTAATTAACCTTGTAAGTATGGGTTTATTTCTGGGCTCTCCTGTTCTATTGATCTATGTGTCTGTTTTTGTGCCAGTACCCATACCATTTTGATTACTATAGCTTTGTAGTATAGTTTGATCCTGAGATTGTGATACTTCCAGCTCTGTTCTTCTTTCCCAAGATTTCTTTGGCTATCCACAGTCTTTTGTGGTTCCATACAAATTTTAGGATTATTTGTTCTAGTTCTATGAAAAATGCTATGGTATTTTGGTAGGGATTGCCTTCAGTTTGTAGATTGCTTTGGGTAATATGGACATTTTAACAATATTAATTCTTCTAATCCATCAGCATGGTTTATCCTTCCATTTTTGTCATCTTCAATTTCTTTCATTAGTATCTTACAGCTTTCACTGTACAAATCTTTCACCTCTTTGGTTAACTTCATTCCTAGGTATTTTATTCTTTTTGATGCAATTGTAAATGGAATTGTTTTCTTAATTTCTCTTCTTCTAGTTTGTTATCAGTGTATAGAAATGCAACAAATTTCTTTCTTTCTTTTTTTTGAGATAGAGAGTGGGGGAGGGGGGTAGAGGGAGAGACAGAGAATCTTAAGCAGGCTCCACACTCAGCATGGAGCCCAGCAGACGGCTCGATCCCACAACCCTGGGATCATGACCTGAGCCAAAATTAAGAGTCAGATGCTCAATCAACTGAACCACCCAGGCACCCCTGCAACAGATTTCTGTATGTTAATTTTGTATCCTGCACCTCCACTGAATTCATTTAATTAGTTCTTGTATTTTTTTTTTTTAGTGGAGTCTTTAGGGTTTTCTATAGATAGTATCGTGTCATTTTCAAATAGTGATAGTTTTACTTCTTTACCATTTTGGATGCCTTTCTTTTCTTTTTCTTGTCTGATTTCTGTGGCTAGGATTTCTAGTACTCTGTTAAATCAAAGTGAGGACAGTGGGCAGCCTTGTCTTCTTCCTGATTTTAGAAGTAAAGTTTTTTGCTTTTCATCATTGAGTATGATGTTAGCTGTGAGTTTGTCATATATGGCCTTTATTTTGTTTAGGCATGTTCCTTCTAAACCTACTTTGTTGAGAGTTTTTATCATGAATGGATGTTCCATTTTGTCAAATGCTTTTTATTCATCTATTGTGATGATAATATGATTTTTATACTTCATTTTGTTAATGTGGTGTATCAGGTTGATTGATTTGTGGATATTGAGCCATCCTTGCATCCTGGAATAAACTCCACTTGATCATAGTGAATGATTCCTTTAATGTATTGTTGAATTTGGTTTGCTAATAATTTGTTGAGAATATTTGCATCTATGTTTATTAGACATATTCATCTATATTTTTCTTTTTCTTTTTCTTTTTTTGTATTGTCTTTGTCTGGTTTGGCTATCAGGGTAATGGTGACCTCATAGAATGAATATGGAAGCATTCCTCCTCCTTCTGTTTTTAGAAATTTTGAGAAGGATAGGTATTAACTCTTCTTTAAATATTTGGTAGAATTAACCTGTGAATCCATCTGGTCCTGAACTTTTATTTGTTGGGAGTTTTCTGATTATTGGTTCAATTTTGTTACTAGTAATCAGTCTGTTCAGATTTTCTATGTCTTCCTGATTCAGTCTTGGAATATTGTATGTTTCTAGAGATTCATCCCTTTCTTCTAGGTTGTTCAATTTGTTAGCATATACTTTTTCATAGTAGTCTGCTATAATCCTTTGTATTTCTGTGGAATCAGTTGTAACTTCTCTTTCTTTTCTGATTTTATTTATTTAGCCCTATATCTTTTTTCTTGAGGAGTTTGGCTGATGGTTTATCTATTTTGTTTATCTTTTCAAAGAACCAGGTGTTAATTTCATGGATCTTTTCTATTGTTTTTTAAACATTTGTTTTCTATTTCATTTTATTTCTTTTTTTTAACTTTTATTTATTTTTGAGAGACAGGGTGTGAGCAGGGGAGGGGCAGAGAGAAAGGGAGACAAAGCATCTGAAGCAGGCACCACGTTCTGAGCTGTCAGCACAGAGCCTGTCATGGGGCTCGAACCCATGAACTATGAAATCATGACCTGAGCCAAAGTCAGACGCCTAACCAACTGAGCCACCCAGTGCCCCTATTTCATTTATTTTCACTCTGATCTTTATTATTTTCTTCCTTCTACTAACTTTGGGTTTTGTTTGTTCTTTTTCTAGATCCCTTAAGTGTAAAGTTAGATTGTTTATTTGAGATTTTTCTTATTTCTTGAGGTAGGCCTTTATGGCTATAAACTTCTCTCTTAGAATGGCTTTTGCTATGTCCCAAAGATTTTGAACCATTGTGTTTTTATTTTCACTTGTCTCCAGATATTTTTTTATTTCTTCATTGACCCATTGGTTGTTTAACACCATGTTGTTTAGCCTCCATGTGTTTGTGTTTTTTCCAGTTTTCTTCTTGTAATTGATTTCTAGTTTCATAGCATTGTAGTTGAAAAAGATGCTTGATATGATTTCAATTTTCTTAAATTTATTTAAACTTGTTTTATGGTCTAACATGTGATCTATCCTGGAAAATGTTCCATGTACACTTGAAAAGAACATGGATTCTGTTGTTTTTGGATGGAATATTCTGTATATATCTGTTAAGTCCATCTGGTCTAATGTGTCATGCAAAGCCACAGTTTCATTATTGATTTTCTCCCTGATGATGTATCCATTGGTGTAAGTGGGGTGTTAAAGTCCCCACTATTATTATATTACTCTCAGTTTCTCCCTTTGTGTCTGTTGATATTTGCTTTATGTATATAGGTGGTCCTATGTTGGTACATAGATATTTATAATTGTTATATCCTCTTGTTGGATTGATCCCTTTATCATTATGTAATGCTCTTCTTTGTCTCTTGTTACAGTCTGTTTTAATGTCTGTCTTGCCTGATTTAAGTATCACTACCCCAGCCTTTTTTTTTTTTTTTTTTTTTGCTTCAACTTGCTTGGAATATTTTTTTCCATCCCTTCATTTTCAGTCTGTGTGTCTCTTTAGGTCTGAAGTGAGGTTCTTTTAGGCAGTATATAGATGGGTCTTTTTTGTTGTTGTTGCTGTTGTTTTTATCCATTCAATCATCCTCTGTCTTTTGATTGCAGCGTTTAGTCCATTGACATTTAAAAGTCATTATTGGTAGGTTTATACTTACTGCCCTTTGTTAATTGTTTCTGGTTGTTTTGTAGTTCTTCTCTATTTTTTTTCTTCTTCTCTTGTTCACTTCCCTTATGATTATGTGACTTTCTTTAGTGTTATACTTGGATTCCTTTCTCTTTATGTTTTGTGTACCTATTACAGGTTTTTGATTTGTGGTTACTATGAGGCTCATATATAACATCCTATGTATATAGCAGTCTTTATTCAGTGAATGGCTGTTTAAGTTTGAACACATTCTAAAAGCACTACACTTTTACTCTCCCCTCCATGCTTTAAGTATATGATGTCATATTTTATATCTTTATATTTTGTGTATCTCTTAACTAATTTTTGTAGATAGAATTGATCGTAGTTCTTTTGTATTTTAACTTTTATATTAGCTTTATAACTGATTGATCTACTACCTTTACTATATATTTGCTTTTACCAGTTAAATTTGTCCTTTTATCAGTCTGTCACTTCTAGTTATGGACTCTTCTGCTTTAACGTTTCTTTTTTTTTTTAATTTTTTTTTTAATTTTTTAAAATTTACATCCAAATTAGTTAGCATATAGTGAAACAATGATTTCAGGAGTAGATTCCTTAATGCCCCTTACCCATTTAGCCCATCCCCCCTCCCATAACCTCTCCAGTAACCCTCAGTTTGTTCTCCATATTTATGAGTCTCTTCTGTTTTGTCCCCCTCTCTGTTTTTATATTATTTTTGTTTCCCTTCCCTTATGTTCATCTGTTTTGTCTCTTAAAGTCCTCCCATGAGTGAGGTCATATGATTTTTGTCTTGCTCTGACTAATTTCACTTAGCATAATACCCTCCAGTTCCATCCGTAGTTGCAAATGGCAAGATTTCATTCTTTTTGATTGCCAAGTAATACTCCATTGTATACATATATACCACATCTTCTTTATCCATTCATCCATTGATGGACCCTTGGGCTCTTTCCATACTTTGGCTATTGTGGATAGTGCTGCTAAAACATGGGGGTGCATGTGTCCCTTCGAATCAGCACACCTGTATCCCGTGGATAAATGCCTAGTAGTGCCATTGCTGGGTCGTAGGATAGTTCTATTTTTAGTTTTTTGAGGAACCTCCATACTGTTTTCCAAACATTTCTTATAAGGCCAGTTTAGTGGTGATAAACTCCTTTAACTTTTGTTTATCTAGGAAACTCTATCTTTCCTTCAATTCTGAATGATAACCATGCCGGTTGTATGTTTTTTTTTCCTTTTAGGACTTTGAATATATCATGCCCCTCCCTCTTGGCCTGAAAATTTTTTCCTGAAAAATCATCTGATAACCCTATAGGGTTTTTCTTATACATAACTATTTGCTTTTCCCTTGCTGCTTTTGAAATTCTTTATCTTTGATTTTTGATATTTTAATTATTATGTGTCTTGGTGTGGACCTCCTTGGGTTCATCTTGTTTGGGGTTTTCTGTGCTTTGTGGACCTGGATGTCTGATTTGTTTCCCAGGTTAGGGAAGTTTTCAGCTATTGTTTCTTCATATAAGTTTTATGCCCCTTTCTCTGTCTTCTTCTTCTGGGGCCCGTATAATGTGAATGTTAGTACAACTGATGGTGTTGTAGAGATCCCTTCATTTCTCATGATGTTTAGAAGTTACTTTTTCTTTTTGCTATTCAGCTTGGATGCTCTCCATTACCTTGTCTTCCAGATCACTGATTTGTTCCTCTGCATACTCTAATAAGCTGCTGATTCCTCGTAGTGTATTTTTCATTTCAGTTATTGTATCCTTCAGCTTTGGTTGGTTCTGTTTTATATTTTCTGTCTCTTTGTTGAAGTTATCAGTCTTCTGTCAAGTCCAGCGAGTATCTTTATGACCATTACTTGGAACTCTTTATCAGGTAGATTGCTTATCTCCATTTTGTTTTGTTCTTTTTCTGAGATTTTGTCTTGTTCTTTTGTTTGGAACGTATTCTCTGTCTCCTCATTTTGTCTGACTCTCTGTGTTTATTTCTATGTATTAAGTAGATCAGCTACATCTCCTATTCTTGGAAGTAGTGGCCTTATTTAGAAGGTACCCTGTGGTGCCGAGTAGTGCAGTCTCCCCTGGTTTCCAGAACCAGGCCACACCTGCTATGGTTGCACTGGCAGACAGGGCTGGCTCCCCCCCCCCTCACTTCCTGGGGCAGGGGTCACTTTGGAGGGATGCAATACCACTGGGGCTGCCTGCCAGGTATAGCGGGGAAGTAGTTGCTTTGGGGGGAAGCCAGTCTCAACTGAAGCTGCCCACCAGGTGTGGTGGGGTAGGAGTTGCTTTGGCAGGCATGGCAGGTCTATAGGTGAATGCCAGAGTGGGGTAATAGGTGCTAGCAAGGTAGGTAGAGACTGTCAGAACTGACCCCCACAAGCATCTGGCTAGCTAGGCTGAAGGAGGATAAGATAAATGGTGCCTGCC